>NW_005360693.1:300385-301949 GCF_000412655.1 Myotis brandtii
CACAATCCTGTCTATGAAGTCACAAACCTGTTTATGAAGTTACAATCACCCCATGAAGTAGCAATCCTGTCTATGAAGTCACAATGCTGACTATGCTGAGTATTAAGTAAAAGTCCTGTTTATGAAGTCAAAATTCTGTCTATGATATAACAATCCTGTATATGAAGTCACAATTATGTCTATGAAGTCACAATCCTGTCTATGAAGTCACGAAACTGTCTATGAAGTGAAAATCGCCCCATGAAGTAGCAATCCTGTCTATGAAATCACAATCCTGACAATGAAGTAACAGTCCTGTTTATGAAGTCACAATCCTGTCTATGAAGTATCAATCCTGTCTATGAAGTCACAAATCAGTCTATGAAGTCACAAACCTGTCTATGAAGAGAAAAACCCCCATTAGGAATCCTGTCTTCGAAGTCACAATGCTGACTATGAAGTGAAAATACCCCCATGAAGTAAAAACCCTGTCTAGGAATTCACAATCCTGTCTATGAAGTATCAATCCAGTCTATGAAGTCACAATCCTGTCTATAAAGAAACAATCCTATCTATGAAGTCACAGTCCTATGCAGTCAAAATCCTGTTTATGAAGTCACAATCCAGTCTATGAAGTGAAAATCTCCCATGAAATAGCAATCCTCTCTATGAAGTCACAATGTTGACTGTGAAGTAACAGTCCTGTTTATGAAGTCACAATCCTGTTTATGAAGTATCAATCCTGTCTATGAAGTCACAAACCTGTCTATGAAGAGAAAACCCCCATGAAGTAGGAATCCTGTCTTTGAAGTCACAATGCTGACTATGGAGTGAAAATCCCCCCATGAAGTATAAACCCTGTCTATGAAGTCACAATCCAATCATCTCTATGAAGTTAAAATTCCTCCATGAAGTAACAATCCTGTCTATGAAGTCACAATCCTGTCTAAGTCACAATCCTGTCTATCAAGTGAAAATCCCCCATGATGTAGCAATAATGTCTATGAAGTTACAATCCTGTCTAAGAAGAAACAGTACTGTTTATGATGTCACAATCCAGTCTATGAGGTCACAATCCTGTCTATGAAGTCACAATCCTGTATATGAAGTCAAAATCCGGTCTATGAATTGAAAATTCCCACCGTCTGGGAAGTTACAATCCTGTCTATGAAGTCACAGTCCTGTCTATGAAGTCACAATCCTGTATAAGAAGTCACGATACCGTCTATGAAGTGAAAATCCCCCCATGAAGTAACACTCCTGTCTATGAAGTCATAATCCTGTCTATGAATTCACAGTCCTGACTATGAAGTAAGAGTCGTCTTTATGAAGTCACAATCCTATCTATGATGTAACCTGTCTATGAAGTTACAATCCTGTCTATGATGTCACAAACCTGTCTGTGAAGTTAAAATCCACCCATGAAGTAGCAATCCTGTTTATGAAGTCATGATCCTGTCTATGAAGTGAAAATCCCCCCATTAAGTCACAATCCTGTCTATAAAGTTACAAACCCATCTATGAAGTGAAAATCCGCCCATGAAGTAGCAATCCTGTCTATGATGTCACAATCCTGTCTATGAAG
>NW_005360693.1:302018-305824 GCF_000412655.1 Myotis brandtii
TATGAAGTCACAATCCTGTCTATGAAGTCACAATACTGTCTATGAAGTAACAATCTTCTCTATGAAGTGACAATTTCCTCTATGTATTCAAAATCCTGTCTATGAAGTGAAAATATCCCCATGAAGCAACAACCTGTGTATTAAGTCACAATCCTGTCTATGAAGTAACAATACTGTCTATGAAGTAACAATCCCGTCTATGAAGTCACAATACTGTCTATGAAGTCACAAACCTCTCTAAGAAGTGAAAATCCCCCCATGAAGTAGCAATCCTGTCTATGAAGTCAAAATCCTGTCTATTAAGTATCAGTAAACCCATGAAGTAACTATACTTTTTGAAGTAACAATCCTGTCTATGAAGTCACAATCCTGTCTATAAATGAAGTGACAATCCTGTCTAAGAAGTATCAATCCTGTCTATGAAGTCACAATCCTGTCTATAAATGAAGTGACAATCCTGTCTAAGAAGTATCAATCCTGTCTATGAAGTCACAATCCTGTCTATAAATGAAGTGACAATCCTGTCTAAGAAGTATCAATCCTGTCTATGAAGTCACAATCCTGTCTATAAATGAAGTGACAATCCTGTCTAAGAAGTATCAATCCTGTCTATGAAGTCACAATCCTGTCTATAAATGAAGTGACAATCCTGTCTAAGAAGTATCAATCCTGTCTATGAAGTCACAATCCTGTCTATAAATGAAGTGACAATCCTGTCTAAGAAGTATCAATCCTGTCTATGAAGTCACAATCCTGTCTATAAATGAAGTGACAATCCTGTCTAAGAAGTATCAATCCTGTCTATGAAGTCACAATCCTGTCTATAAATGAAGTGACAATCCTGTCTAAGAAGTATCAATCCTGTCTATGAAGTCACAATCCTGTCTATAAATGAAGTGACAATCCTGTCTAAGAAGTATCAATCCTGTCTATGAAGTCACAATCCTGTCTATAAATGAAGTGACAATCCTGTCTAAGAAGTATCAATCCTGTCTATGAAGTCACAATCCTGTCTATAAATGAAGTGACAATCCTGTCTAAGAAGTATCAATCCTGTCTATGAAGTCACAATCCTGTCTATAAATGAAGTGACAATCCTGTCTAAGAAGTATCAATCCTGTCTATGAAGTCACAATCCTGTCTATAAATGAAGTGACAATCCTGTCTAAGAAGTATCAATCCTGTCTATGAAGTCACAATCCTGTCTATAAATGAAGTGACAATCCTGTCTAAGAAGTATCAATCCTGTCTATGAAGTCACAATCCTGTCTATAAATGAAGTGACAATCCTGTCTAAGAAGTATCAATCCTGTCTATGAAGTCACAATCCTGTCTATAAATGAAGTGACAATCCTGTCTAAGAAGTATCAATCCTGTCTATGAAGTCACAATCCTGTCTATAAATGAAGTGACAATCCTGTCTAAGAAGTATCAATCCTGTCTATGAAGTCACAATCCTGTCTATAAATGAAGTGACAATCCTGTCTAAGAAGTATCAATCCTGTCTATGAAGTCACAATCCTGTCTATAAATGAAGTGACAATCCTGTCTAAGAAGTATCAATCCTGTCTATGAAGTCACAATCCTGTCTATAAATGAAGTGACAATCCTGTCTAAGAAGTATCAATCCTGTCTATGAAGTCACAATCCTGTCTATAAATGAAGTGACAATCCTGTCTAAGAAGTATCAATCCTGTCTATGAAGTCACAATCCTGTCTATAAATGAAGTGACAATCCTGTCTAAGAAGTATCAATCCTGTCTATGAAGTCACAATCCTGTCTATAAATGAAGTGACAATCCTGTCTAAGAAGTATCAATCCTGTCTATGAAGTCACAATCCTGTCTATAAATGAAGTGACAATCCTGTCTAAGAAGTATCAATCCTGTCTATGAAGTCACAATCCTGTCTATAAATGAAGTGACAATCCTGTCTAAGAAGTATCAATCCTGTCTATGAAGTCACAATCCTGTCTATAAATGAAGTGACAATCCTGTCTAAGAAGTATCAATCCTGTCTATGAAGTCACAATCCTGTCTATAAATGAAGTGACAATCCTGTCTAAGAAGTATCAATCCTGTCTATGAAGTCACAATCCTGTCTATAAATGAAGTGACAATCCTGTCTAAGAAGTATCAATCCTGTCTATGAAGTCACAATCCTGTCTATAAATGAAGTGACAATCCTGTCTAAGAAGTATCAATCCTGTCTATGAAGTCACAATCCTGTCTATAAATGAAGTGACAATCCTGTCTAAGAAGTATCAATCCTGTCTATGAAGTCACAATCCTGTCTATAAATGAAGTGACAATCCTGTCTAAGAAGTATCAATCCTGTCTATGAAGTCACAATCCTGTCTATGAAGTAACAATCCTGTCTCTGAAGTCACAATCCTGTCTGGGAAGTTACAATCCGGTCGATGAAGTCACAATCCTGTCTATGAAGTCAAAAACGTGTCTGTGAAGTGAAAATCCCCCCATGAAGTAAAAATCTTGTCTATGAAGTCTCAATCATGTCTATGAAGTAACAATTCTGACTATGAATTCATGATCGTGACTATGAAGTTAAAATCCCCCCATGAAGTAGCAATCATGTCTCTGAAGTCACAATCCTGACTATGAAGTATGAGTCCTGTTTATGAAGTCACAATCCTGTCCATGAAGTATCAATCCAGTCTATGAAGTCACAAACTTGTCTATGAAGTGAAAAACCACCATGAAGTAGGAATCCTGTCTTTGAAGTCACAATGCTGACTATGGAGTGAAAATCCCCCCATGAAGTATAAACCCTGTCTATGAAGTCACAATCCTGTTTATGAAGTCACATCTGTCTATTAATTAACAGTAACCCGATGAAGTAACTATCACCTGTGAAGTAACAATCCTGTCTATGAAGTCACAATCCTGTTTATGAAGTTACCATCAGGTCTATGAAGTGAAAATAACCCCATGAAGTAACAATCCTTTCTAAGAATCACAATCCTGTCTATGAAGTAACAATCCTGTCTATGAAGTCACAAACCTGTTTATGAAGTTACAATCACCCCATGAAGTAGCAATCCTGTCTATGAAGTCACAATGCTGACTATGCTGAGTATTAAGTAAAAGTCCTGTTTATGAAGTCAAAATTCTGTCTATGATATAACAATCCTGTATATGAAGTCACAATTATGTCTATGAAGTCACAATCCTGTCTATGAAGTAACAATCCTGTCTATGAAGTCACAATCCTGTCTATGAAGTCACGAAACTGTCTATGAAGTGAAAATCGCCCCATGAAGTAGCAATTGCCCCATGAAGTAGCAATTCTGTCTATGAAATGGCAATACTGACAATGAAGTAACAGTCCTGTTTATGAAGTGACAATCCTGTCTATGAAGTATCAATCCTGTCTATGAAGTCACAATCCAGTCTATGAAGTCACAAACCTGTCTATGAAGAAAAATACCCCCATTAGGAATCCTGTCTTCGAAGTCACAATGCTGACTTAGAAGTGAAAATCCCCCCATGAAGTAGAAACACTGTCTATGAAGTCACAATCCTGTCTATGAAGTAACAATCCAGTCTATGAAGTCACAATCCTGTCTATAAAGAAACAATCCTATCTATGAAGTCACAGTCCTATGCAGTCAAAATCCTGTTTATGAAGTCACAATCCAGTCTATGAAGTGAAAATCTCCCATGAAATAGCAATCCTCTCTATGAAGTCACAATGTTGACTGTGAAGTAACAGTCCTGTTTATGAAGTCACAATCCTGTTTATGAAGTATCAATCCTGTCTATGAAGTCACAAACCTGTCTATGAAG
>NW_005360693.1:306443-313889 GCF_000412655.1 Myotis brandtii
ATGAAGTAACAATCCTGTCTATGAAGTCACAACCTCTCTATGAAGTCACAATCCTGTCTATAAAGAAACAATCCTATCTATGAAGTCGCAGTCCTGTCTATGAAGTCACAATCCTGACTATGAAGTCACAAAAGTCTCTATGAAGTAAAAATCCCCCCTGAGGTATCAATCCTGTCTACAAAGTCACAATGCTGACTATGAAGTGAAAATACCCCCATGAAGTAAAAACCCTGTCTAGGAATTCACAATCCTGTCTATGAAGTATCAATCCAGTCTATGAAGTCACAATCCTGTCTATAAAGAAACAATCCTATCTATGAAGTCGCAGTCCTGTCTATGAAGTCACAATCCTGACTATGAAGTCACAAAAGTCTCTATGAAGTAAAAATCCCCCCTGAGGTATCAATCCTGTCTACAAAGTCACAATGCTGACTATGAAGTGAAAATCTCCCTATGAAGTAACAGCAATGTCTATGAGGTCACAATCCTGTCTATGAAGTCACAATCCTGACTATGAAGTCACAAAAGTCTCTATGAAGTAAAAATCCCCCCTGAGGTATCAATCCTGTCTACAAAGTCACAATGCTGACTATGAAGTGAAAATCTCCCTATGAAGTAACAGCAATGTCTATGAGGTCACAATCCTGTCTATGAAGTCACAATCCTGACTATGAAGTCACAAAAGTCTCTATGAAGTAAAAATCCCCCCTGAGGTATCAATCCTGTCTACAAAGTCACAATGCTGACTATGAAGTGAAAATCTCCCTATGAAGTAACAGCAATGTCTATGAGGTCACAATCCTGTCTATGAAGTCACAATCCTGACTATGAAGTCACAAAAGTCTCTATGAAGTAAAAATCCCCCCTGAGGTATCAATCCTGTCTACAAAGTCACAATGCTGACTATGAAGTGAAAATCTCCCTATGAAGTAACAGCAATGTCTATGAGGTCACAATCCTGTCTATGAAGTCACAATCCTGACTATGAAGTCACAAAAGTCTCTATGAAGTAAAAATCCCCCCTGAGGTATCAATCATTTATATGAAGTCACGATACTGTCTATGAAGTGAAAATCCCCCCATGAAGTAACAATCCTGTCTATGAAGTCATAATTCTGTCTATGAAGTCACAATCCTGAGTACGAAGTAACAGTCGTCTTTATGAAGTCACAATCCTAGCTATGATGTAACCATCCTGTCTGTGAAGTCACAATCCTGTGTATGAAGTTACAATACTGTCTATGAAGTAACAATCTTCTCTATGAAGTAACAATTTCCTCTATGTATTCAAAATCCCGTCTAAGAAGTGAAAATACCCCCATGAAGCAACAACCTGTGTATTAAGTCACAATCCTGTCTATGAAGTAACAATACTGTCTATGAAGTAACAATCCCGTCTATGAAGTCACAATACTGTCTATGAAGTCACAAACCTCTCTAAGAAGTGAAAATCCCCCCATGAAGTAACAATCCTGTCTATGAAGTCACAATCCTGTTTATGAAGTCACTTTTCTGTCTATGAGGTGAAAATTCCCCCATGAAGTAACAATCATGTCTATGAAGTCACGACCCTGTCTATGAAGTAACAATCCTTTCTATGATGTCACAATCCTATGAAGTCACAAAAGTGTCTAAGAAGTGAAAATCCTGCCATAATGTAGCAATCCTGACTATGAAGTCAAAATCCTGTCTACTAAGTAACAGTAACCCATGAAGTAACTAATCCCTATGAAGTAACAATCCTGTCTATGAAGTCACAATCCTATATATGAAGTCATGATCCTCTCTCTGAAGAAAAAATCACCCATGAATTAACAATCCTGTCTATGCTGTCACAATACTGTCTATGAAGTCACAATCGTGTCCAGGAAGTAACTATCTTGTGTATGAAGTCACAATCCTGACTATGAAGTAACAGTCGTCTTTATGAAGTCACAATCCTATCTATAATGTAAGAATCCTGTCTATGAAGTCACAATCCTGTATATGAAGTCACTTTCCTGTCTATGAAGTAAAAATCACCCCATGAAGTAACAATCCTGTCTATGAAATCACAATCCTGTCTATGAAGTACAATTCAGTCTAAGAAGTCACGATCCTGTCTATAAAGTAACAATACTTTCTATGATGTCACAATCCATTCTATGAAGTCAGAAACATATCTATGAAGTGAAAACCCCCGCATGAAGTAGCAATCCTGTCTATGAAGTTACAATCCTGTCTATGAAGTCACAGTCCTGACTATGAAGTAACAGTCGTCTTTATGAAGTCAAAATCCTATCTATGATGTAACAATCCTGTCTATGAAGTCTCAATCCTGTTTATGAAGTCACAATCCTGTATATGAAGTCACGATACTGTCTATGAAGTGAAAATCCGCCCATGAAGTAACAATCCTGTCTATGAAGTCACAATCCTGACTATGAAGTAACAGTCGTCTTTATGAAGTCACGATCCTATCTCTGATGTAACAATCCTTTCTATTAAGTCACAATACTGTCTATGAAGTATCAATCTTCTCTATGAAGTAACAATTTCCTCTATGTATGCAAAATCCTGTCTATGAAGTGAAACTATCCAAATGAAGCAACAATCTGTGTATTAAGTCACAATCCTGTCTATGAAGTAAGAATCCTGTCTATGAAGTGAGAATCCTATCTATGAAGTCACAATCCTTTTTATGAAGTCACAATCTTTCTATGAAGTCACAATTCTGTCTATGAAGTAACAATTCTGTCTTTGAAGTCATGAGCCTGTCTATGAAGTAACAATCCTGTCTATGAAGTCACAATCCTGTCTATGAAGTCACAATCCTGTCTATGAAGTCACAATCCTGTCTATGAAGTCACAATCCTGTCTATGAAGTCACAATCCTGTCTATGAAGTCACAATCCTGTCTATGAAGTCACAATCCTGTCTATGAAGTCACAATCCTGTCTATGAAGTCACAATCCTGTCTATGAAGTCACAATCCTGTCTATGAAGTCACAATCCTGTCTATGAAGTCACAATCCTGTCTATGAAGTCACAATCCTGTCTATGAAGTCACAATCCTGTCTATGAAGTCACAATCCTGTCTATGAAGTCACAATCCTGTCTATGAAGTCACAATCCTGTCTAAGTTACAACCCTGTCTTCAAGTGAAAACCCCCCATGAAGTAGCAACCCTGTCTATGAAGTTACAATCCTGTCTATGAAGTCACAATCCTGTCTAAGTTACAACCCTGTCTTCAAGTGAAAATCCCCCATGAAGTAGCAATCCTGTCTATGAAGTTACAATCCTGTCTATGAAGAAACAGTACTGTTTATGAAGTAACAAACCTGTCTATGAAGAAACAATCCTATTGATGAAGTCAAAATACTGTTCATGATGTCACAATCCTTTCTATGAGGTCACAATCCTGTCTAGGAAGTCACAATCCTGTATATAAAATCACGATATTGTCTATAAAGTGAAAATAACGCCATGAAGCAACCACCTGTGTATTAAGTCACAATCCTGACTATGAAGTAACAATCCTGTCTATGAAGTGACAATCCTGTCTATGAAATCGCAATCCTGTATATGAAGTCACTTTCCTGTCTATGAAGTGCAAATCCCCCCATGAAGTAACAATCAAGTCTATGATGTCACAATCCTGTCTATGAAGTAACAATTCTGACTATGAAGTCACGATCCTGTCTATGAAGTAACAATCCTTTCTATGAAGTCACAAACCAGTCTATGAAGTGAAAATCCCCCCAAGAAGTAGCAATCCTGTCTATGAAGTCAAAATCCTGTCTATTAATTAACAATAACCCCATGAAGTAACTATCCCCTATGAAGTAACAATCCTGTCTATGAAGTCATAATCCTGTATATGAAGTCACGATCCCGTCTATGAAGGGAAAATCACCCGAAGAATTAACAATCCTATGATGTCACAATCCTTTTTATGAAGTCACAATCGTGTCCATGGAGTAACAATCTTGTGTAGGAAGTAAACAATCCTGTCTATGAACTCACAATCCTCACTAAGAAGTAACAGTCATCTTTATGAAGTCACAATCCTATATATGATGTAACAATCATGTCTATAAAGTCAAAATCCTGTCTATGAAGTCACAAACCTGTCTATGAAGTGAAAACCCCCCCATGAAGTAACAATCCTGTCTATGATGTCACAATCCTTTTTATGAAGTCATAATCTTTCTATGAAGTCACAATTCTGTCTATGAAGTAACAATTCTATCTATGAAGTAACGATCCTGTCTATGAAGAAAAAATCCCCCCATGAAGTAACAATCCTGTCTATGATGTCACAATCCTTTTTATGAAGTCATAATCTTTCTATGAAGTCACAATTCTGTCTATGAAGTAACAATTCTATCTATGAAGTAACGATCCTGTCTATGAAGAAAAAATCCCCCCATGAAGTAACAATCCTGTCTATGAAGTGAACATCCCCCTATGATGTAGCAATCTTGTCTATGAAGTTAAAATCCTGCCTATGAAGTAACAATAACCCCATAAAGTAACTATCCCCTATGAAGTAAGAATCCTGTCTATGAAGTCACAATCCTGTATATGAAGTCACGATCCTGTCTATGAAGGAAAAATCCCCCCATGAAGTAACAATCCTGTCTATGATGTCACAATCCTGTCTAAGAAGTCACAATCCTATACATGAAGTTACGATCCTCGCTATGAAGTGAAAATCCTCCCATGAAGTAACATTCCTGTCAATGAAGTCACAATCCTGTATATGAAGTCAAGATCCCTTCTATGAAGGGAAAATCACCCAAAAATTAACAATCCTATGATGTCACAATCCTTTCTATGAAGTCACAATTGTGTCCATGAAGTAACAATCTTGTGTATGAAGTAAACAATTCTGTCTATGAACTCACAATCCTCACTAAGAAGTAACAGTCATCTTTATGAAGTCACAATCCTATCTATGATGTAACAATCATGTCTATGAAGTCACAATTCTGTCTATGAAATCACAATACTGTCTATAAAGTAACAATCATTTCTATGAAGTAACAATTTCCTCTATGTAGTCAAAATCCTATCTATGAAGTGAAAATACTCCCATGAAGTAACATCCTGTGTATAAAGTCACAATCCTGTCTCTGAAGTAACAATGCTGTCTATGAAGTGACAATCCTGTCTATGAAGTCACAATCCTTTTTATGAAGTCATAATCTTTCTATGAAGTCACAATTCTGTCTATGAAGTAACAATCCTGTCTCTGAAGTCACAATCCTGTATATTAAGTCACTTTCGTGTCTATGAAGTGACAATCCCCCCATGAAGTAACAATCCTGTCTATGATGTCACAATCCTGTCTAAGAAGTCACAATCCTATACATGAAGTTATGATCCTGTCTATGAAGTGAAAATCCGCACATGAAGTAACAATCCTGTCTATGAAGTCACAATCTGGTCTAAGTAGTAACAATCCTGTCTATGAAGTCACAATCCTGTCTATGAAGTCACAATCCTGTCCATGAAGTCACAATGCTAGGTATGAAGTAACAGTCTCGTTTATGATGTCACAATACCGTGTATAATGTAACAATCCTGTATATGAAGTCACAGTCCTGTCTATGAAGTCACAATCCTGTCTATGAAATAACATTCCTGTCTATGAAGTACAATGTTTCTATGAACTCAAGATCCTGTCTATGAATTAAAAATCCCCCCATGAAGAAACAGTAATGTCTGTGAAGTCACAATCATGTCCATGAAGTAAACATCTTGGGTATGAAGTCACAATCCAGTCTATGAAGTCACAATCCTGACTATGATGTAAGAGTTGTCTTTATGAAGTCACAATACTATCTATGATGTAGCAATCCAGTCTATGAAGTCACAGTCCTGTCTATGATGTCACAATACTGTCTATGAAGTAACAATCATCTCTATGAAGGAACAATTCCCTCTATGTAGTCAAAATCCTTTCTATGAAGTGAAAATAACCCCATGAAGTAACATCCTGTGTATTAAGTCACAATCCTGTCTATGAAGTCACAATCCTGTCTATGTAGTGACAATCCTGTCTATGAAGTCACAATCCATTTTATGAAGTCACAATTTTTCTATGAAGTCACAATTCTGTCTTTGAAGTAACACTCCGGTCTATAAAGTCACAATCCTGTCTATGAAGTGAAAATCCCCCCATGAAGTAACAATCCTGTCTATAAAGTCTCAATCCTGTCTATGAAGTAACAATTCTGTCTATGAAGTCACGATCCTGTCTATGAAGTAACAATCCTGTCTATGAAGTCACAAACCAGTCTTGAAGTGAAAATCCCCCCATGAAGTAGCAATTCTGTCGATGAAGTAACAATCTTATCTATGAAGTCACAATCCTGTTTATGAAGTCACAATCTTTCTATGAATTCACAATTCTGTCTATGAAGTCACGATCCTGTCTATGAACTAACAATCCTGTCTATGAAGTCACGATCCTGTCTATGAACTAACAATCCTGTCTATGAAGTCACGATCCTGTCTATGAACTAACAATCCTGTCTATGAAGTCACGATCCTGTCTATGAACTAACAATCCTGTCTATGAAGTCACAATCTTTCTATGAATTCACAATTCTGTCTATGAAATAACAATCCTGTTTATTAATTCACCATCCTGTCAATGAAGTGAAAATCCCCCATGATGTAACAATCCCGTCTATGAAGACACAATCCTGTCTATGAAGTAACAATTCTGTCTATGAAGTCACGATCCTGTCTATGAACTAACAATCCTGTCTATGAAGTCACAAACCTGTCTATGAAGTGAACATTCTCCCATGAAGAAGCAATCCTGTCTATGAAGTCAAAATCCTGTATATGAAGTAACAATAACCCCATGAAGTAACTATCCCCTATGAAGTAACAATCCTGTCTATGAAGTCACAATCCTTTATATGAAGTCACGATCCTGTCTATGAATGGAAAATCCCCCCATGATGTAACAATCCTGTCTGTGATGTAACAATCCTGTCTATGAAGTCATAATCCTGTATATGAAGTCATGATCCTGTCTATGATGTGAAAATCCCCCCATGAAGTAACAATCCTGTCTTTGAAGTCACAATCCTGTATATGAAGTCACGATCCTGTCTATGAATGGAAAATCCAACCATGAAGTAACAATCCTGTCTATGAATGAATTCACAATACTCTATATGAACTCACTTTCCTGTGTATGAATTAAAAATTCCCCCATGAAGTCACAATCCTGTCTATGAAGTAACAATCCTATCTATGAAGTCACAATCCTGTATATGAAGTCATGATCCTGTCTAGAAAGTGAAAATTCCCCATGAAGTAACAATCCTGTCTGTGAATTCCCAGTCCTGTCTATGAAGTCAAAATCCTGTCTATGAAGTGAAGATCCTTTCTATGAAGAAAAAATCCTGTCTATGAAGTCACAATCCTGTTTATGAAGTCAC
>NW_005360693.1:313926-316706 GCF_000412655.1 Myotis brandtii
CCTATGAAGTCACAATCCTGTCTATGAATTCACAATACTGTCTATGAAGTAACAATCTTCTCTATGAACTAACAATTTCCTCTATGTAGTCAAAATACTGTCTACGAAGTGAAAATACCCCCATGAAGTAACATCCTGTTTATGAAATCACAATCCTGTCTATGAAGTAACAATCCTGTCTATGAAGTCACAATACTGTCCATGAAGTGAAAATCCTGCTATGAAGTAGCAAACCTTTCTATGAAGACACAATTCTAAGTATGAAGTAACGGTCTTGTTTATGAATTCACAATCCTGTGTATGATGTAACAATCCTGTATATCAAGTCACAATCCTGTATATGAAGTAACAATTCTGACTATGAAGTCACGATCCTTTCTATGAAGTAACAATCATTTCTATGATGTTACAATCCTGTCTATGAAGTCACAAACTGTTCTATTAAGTGAAAGTCTTACCATGAAGTAGCAATCCTGACTATGAAGTCAAAATCCTGTCTATGAAGTAATTATAACCCCATGAAATATCTATCCACTATGAAGTACCAATCCTGTCTATGAAGTCACAATCCTGTATATGAAGTCACGATCCTGTCTACAAAAGGAAATTCCCCCCATGAATTAACAATCCTGGCTATGATGTCACAATCTTGTTTATGAAGTCACAATTCTGTGTATGAAGTCACAATCCTGTCTATGTAGTCACAATCATGTATATGAAGTCACAATCTTTCTATGAATTCACAATTCTGTCTATGAAATAACAATCCTGTATATGAAGTCACATTGCTGTCTATGAAGAAACAATCCTATTCATGAAGTCACAATCCTGTTCTTGATGTCACAATCCTGTCTATGATTTCACAATCCTGTCTATGAAGTCACAATCCTGTATATAAAGTCATGATCCGGTCTATGAAATGAAAATCAACCCATGAAGTAACAATCCTGTCTATGAAGTCACAATCCTGACTATGAAGTAACAGTCGTCTTTATGAAGTCACATTCCTATCTATGATGAAACAATCCTGACTATGAAGTCACAATCCTGTCTATGAAGTAACAATCTTCTCTATGAAGTACCAATTCCCTCTATGTAGTCAAAATACTGTCTACGAAGTGAAAATACCCCCATGAAGTAACATCCTGTTTATGAAATCACAATCCTGTCTATGAAGTAACAATCCTGTCTATGAAATGACAAACCTGTCTATAACGTCACAATCCTGTTTATGAAGTCACCAACTTTCTATGAAGTCACAATTCTCTATATGAAATAACAATCATGTCTATGAATTCACAATACTCTATATGAACTCACTTTCCTGTGTATGAATTAAAAATTCCCCCATGAAGTCACAATCCTGTCTATGAAGTCACAATCCTCTCTATGAAGTAAGAATTCTGTCTATGAAGTAACGATCCTGTCTATGAAGTAACAATTCTCTCTATGAAGTCACGATCCTGTCTAGGAAGTAACAATCCTGTGTATGATGTAACAATCCTGTATATGAAGTCACAATACTGTCTATGAAGTCACAATCCTGTCTATGAAGTACCATTCCTGTCTAAGAAGTCACAATCCTTTCTATGAACTCACGATTCTTTCAATGAAGTGAAAATTCCCCCATGAAGAAACAATAATGTCAATGAAGTCAAAATCCTCACTATGAAGAAACAGTCGTCTTTATGAAGTCACAATATTATGTATGATGTAACAATCCTGCCTATGAAGTCACAATCCTGTCTATGAAGTCACGATCCTGTCTATGAAGTAACAATCCTGTCTATGAAGTCACAATCCTGTCTATGAAGTCACGATCCTGTCTATGAAGTAACAATCCTGTCTATGAAGTCACAATCCTGTCTATGAAGTCACGATCCTGTCTATGAAGTAACAATCCTGTCTATGAAGTCACAATCCTGTCTATGAAGTCACGATCCTGTCTATGAAGTAACAATCCTGTCTATGAAGTCACAATCCTGTCTATGAAGTCACGATCCTGTCTATGAAGTAACAATCCTGTCTATGAAGTCACAATCCTGTCTATGAAGTCACGATCCTGTCTATGAAGTAACAATCCTGTCTATGAAGTCACAATCCTGTCTATGAAGTCACGATCCTGTCTATGAAGTAACAATCCTGTCTATGAAGTCACAATCCTGTCTATGAAGTCACGATCCTGTCTATGAAGTAACAATCCTGTCTATGAAGTCACAATCCTGTCTATGAAGTCACGATCCTGTCTATGAAGTAACAATCCTGTCTATGAAGTCACAATCCTGTCTATGAAGTCACGATCCTGTCTATGAAGTAACAATCCTGTCTATGAAGTCACAATCCTGTCTATGAAGTCACAATCCTGTCTATGAAGTCACAATCCTTTCTATGAACTCACGATCCTGTCTATGAAGTGAAAATCCCCCCATGAAGTAACAATCCTGACTATAAGGTCACAATCCTGTCTATGAAGTCACGATCCTGTCTATGAAGTAACAATCCTGTCTATGCTGTCACAATCCTTTCTATGAAGTCACAAAACTGTCTATGAAGTGAAAATACCCCATGAAGTAGCAATCCTGTCTAAGAAGTTACAATCTTATCAATGAAGTCACAATCCTGTCTATGAAGTCACAATCATCTCTATGAAGTCACAATCCTTTCTATGAACTCACGATCCTGTCTATGAAGTGAAAATCCACCCATGAAGAAACAATAATGTCTATGAAGACACAATCATGTCCATGAAGTAACAATCTTGTGTATGAAGTCACAATCCT
>NW_005360693.1:316789-318908 GCF_000412655.1 Myotis brandtii
CCTGTCTATGATGTCACAATCCTGTCTATGAAGTCACAATCCTGTATATGAAGTCATGATCCAGTATATGAATTGAAAATCCCCCCATGAAGTAACAATCCTGTCTAGGAGGTCACAATCCTGTCTATGAAGTCACCATCCTGACTATGAAGTAACAGTCATCTTTATGAAGTCACATTCCTATCTGTGATGTAACAATCCTGACTATGAAGTCACAATCATGTTTATGAATTCACAATACTTTCTATGAAGTAACAATCTTCTCTATGAAGTAACAATTACCTCTATGTAGTCAAAATCCTGTCTATGAAGTGAAAATACCTACATGAAGTAACATCCTGTGTATGAAGTCACAATCCTGTCTATGAAGTAACAATCCTGTCTATGAAGTGACAATCCTGTCTATAACGTCACAATCCTGTTTATGAAGTCACCATCTTTCTATGAAGTCACAATTCTGTCTATGAAGTAATAATCATGTCTATGAAGTCACAATCCTGCATATGAACTCACTTTCCTGTCTGTGAAGTGAAAATCCCCCCATGAAGTATCAATCCTGTCTATGAAGTCACAATGCTAAGTATGAAGTAACCGTATGTTTATGATGTCAAAATCCTGTATATGAAGTCACAATCCTGTCTATGAAGTCACCATTCTCTCTATGAAGTAACAATTCTGTCTGTGAAGTCACAATCCTGTCTATGAAGTCACAATCCTGTCTATGATGTAACAATTCTGTATATGAAGTCACGATCCTGTCTATGAAGTAACAATCCTTTCTGTGATGTCACAATCCTGTCTATGAAGTCACAGACCTGTCTCTTAAGTGAAAGTCCCACCAGGAAGTAGCAATCCTGTCTATGAAGTCAAAATCCTGTCTATGATGTAAAAGTAACCCCATGAAGTAACTATCCCCTATGAAGTAACAATCCTGTCTATGAAATCACAATCCTGTATATGATGTCACGATCCTTTCTATGAAGGGAAAATCCCTCCATGAATTAACAATACTGGCTATGATGTCACCATCCAGTTTATGAAGTCACAATCTTTCTATGAAATCACAATTCTGTCTATGAAATAACAATCCTGTCTATGAAGTCACAATCCTGTCTATGAAGTGAAAATCCCCCCATGATGGTAACAATTCTGTCTGTGAAGTCACAATCCTGTCTATGAAGTGAAAATCCCCCCATGATGTAACAATCCTGTCTATGAAGTCACAATCCTGACTATGAAGTAACAATTCTGTCTATGAAGTCACGAGCCTGTCTATGAAGTAACAATCCTGTCTATGAAGTCACAAACCTGTCAATGAAGTGAACATCCTCCCATGAATTATCAATCCTGTATATGAAGTCAAAATCCTGTATATGAAGTAAAAAAAACTCCATGAAGTAACTATCCTCTATGAAGTCACAATCCTGTTTATGAAGTAACAATCCTGTCTATGAAGTCTCAATCTTGTATATGAAGTCACGATCCTGTCTATGAAGTCACGATCCTGTCTATGAATGGAAAATCCCTCCATGAAGTAACAATCCTGTCTATGAAGTCTCAATCTTGTATATGAAGTCACGATCTTTCTAAGAAGTGAAAATCCTTCCATGAAGTCATAATCCTGTCTATGAAGTCACAATCCTGTTTATGAAGTAACAATCCTGTCTTTGAAGTCAGAATCCTGTATATAAAGTCACGATCCTTTCTATGAAGTGAAAATCCCGCCATGAAGTAGCAATTCTGTCGATGAAGTCACAATGCTAAGTATGAAGTAACAGTTTGTTTATGATGTCACAATCCTGTATATAATGTAACAATCCTGTATATGAAGTCACAATCCTGTCTATGAAGTAACAATCCTGTCCATTCAGTTACAATCCTGTATATGAAGTCACGATCCTGTCTAAGAAGTGAAAATCCCACCATGAAGTAGCAATCCTGTCTATGAAGTCACAACGCTAAGTATGAAGTAGCAGTTTGTTTATGAGGTCACAATCCTGTGTATGATGTAACAATCCTGTATATGAAGTCACAATCCTGCCTATGAAGTCACAATCCTGTCTATGAAGTAACAATCCTGTTTATGAAGTAACGATCCTGTCTATGAAGTAACAATCCT
>NW_005360693.1:320153-320589 GCF_000412655.1 Myotis brandtii
ATGAAGTCACAATCCTGTCTATGAAGTCACAATCCTGTCTATGAGGTAACAATTCTGACTATGAAGTCACGATCCTTTCTATGAAGTAACAATCATTTCTATGATGTCACAATCCTGTCTATGAAGTCACAAACCGTTCTATTAAGTGAAAGTCCCACCATGAAGTAGCAATCCTGACTATGAAGTCAAAATCCTGTCTATGAAGTAACAAAAAACCCATGAAATATCTATCCACTATGAAGTACCAATCCTGTCTATGAAGTCACAATCTTGTATATGAAGTCACGATCCTGTCTACAAAAGGAAAATCCCCCCATGAATTAAAAATCCTGGATATGATGTCACAATCCTGTTTATGAAGTCACCGTCCTGTATATGAAGTCACAATACTGTCTATGTAGTCACAATCTTGTATATGAAGTCACAATGCTGTCTA
>NW_005360694.1:0-238 GCF_000412655.1 Myotis brandtii
AGGCAGGGCCCCCTGCTTCCACCAAAGGGTGGGGGGGGGGTCCACCTGCCCCCAGCAGCTCCCACCCTTGTTCTGCCACAACCACCACCCTGGACTACACACACACACACACACACACACACACACGGAGGCATCAATCCCGCCTGCATGAGTTCCCATTCCCCCAGGTACAGGGAGGGGGGCACCTGGCTGATGGATGCGTCTCTCAGGCTGGCAGAGACTGGCAGTGGCCCTTCTG
>NW_005360695.1:0-227 GCF_000412655.1 Myotis brandtii
GCCAGAACCTCCCCATTGGCCCTGCCTTGAGTGTGACGGGGGGGGGGGTGCACCAATCCCCCAATCGGCCCTACCCTGAGAGTGACTGCAGGTGGCATCGCAACCTCTTGATCCGCCCTGCTCTGTGCATGACAGGGGGCGGCGCCCCAACTCCCCAATCGTCCCTGCTCTGAGCCCAACCAGGGTCTGCAGGGCAGCACCTAGGGATTGGGCCTGCCCTCTGCCAC
>NW_005360696.1:0-773 GCF_000412655.1 Myotis brandtii
TCTAGTAAGTATATAAGTTCTATGGTTTATCTCTTCTTGTCCCCCCAACCCCACATTGATGTATATTAGTCTGTTTCATGTCTCCATGATCCGGGTCTTATTTTGTTGGTCAGTTCATTTTGTTCATTATATTCCACAAATAAGTGAGATCAAATGATACTTGTCTTTCTCAGATTGGCTTATTTCACTTAGTATAATATTTTCCAGGTCCATCCATGCTGTCCCAAAGGGTAAGAGATCCCTCTTTTTTACTGAATAGTATTCCATAGTGTAAATGTCCCACAGCTTTTTTATACATTCATCTACTGATAGGCACTTGGGCTATTTCCAGATCTTATTTATTTTAAATAGTGCTTCTATGGACATAGGGGTACCTATATTTTTTTTTGAATGGTGTTTTGAGGTTTTTAAGATGTATTCCCAGAAGTGGGATCACTAGAAAAATGGAAGTTCCAATTTTATATTTTTCCATAGTGGCTGCATCAATCTGCATTCCCACCAGCAGAGAACTAGTGTTCCCTTCGCTCCACATCCTTGCCAGCACTTGTTATTTGTTGATTTTTTGATAATAGCCATTCTTATAGGTGTGAGGTGATATCTCATTGTGGTTTGAATTTGAATTTCTCTGATGATTAGTGACTGAGCATTTTTTCATATGTCTCTTGGCCATTTGTATGTCCTCTTTGGAGAAATGTCTATTCAGGTCTTCTGCCCATTTTATAGTGATTTTTTTGTATTCCTTTTGTTTAGTTGTATGAGTACTTTATATATTT
>NW_005360697.1:0-1423 GCF_000412655.1 Myotis brandtii
AAACATCCATGTGAGAGAGACACATCAATTGGTTGCCCCCCAGATATGCCCAGATTGGGACCAGGGATCAAGCCAGCAACTGAAGCACATGCCCTTGACTGGAATCAAACCCTCCATCCTTCAGTCCTCAGGCCGATGGTCTAACCACTAGGGAAGTGTTGGGTAATTTACAGTACCCAGAACCATATATTCTTTCCCAAAACAAGGCCATGCTGCTAAATTCTAAGAGAGAAATCATTACAACTGATCTACTTTTCTCCAACACCCCATCTAAGTCAATAGCCCTGAACATATTTACTGTGTAGGTAAAGCAATTTAGAGACTTTTGTGACAACAACCTTTTAAATTTAAGGAAATAAAATAAAGAGAAGAAAGGTTAAAATGTACCTACAAGAAGCAATTTGTTTAAAAAAAGGTGAAGAATCAGTGCCTCTATCTGTAATTCACAGAACTCAGAGTAATCATCCTATGAATTAAACTCCCTACTTGTGGTCATGTTATCATGGCTTTATGAGAGGCAAATGCCTTTCAATCTGAGTGCTTTGGGGCATTTGTCTGAAGTAACTGACTCATGAATAGGATTAAGGAAGTGTGCATAATTCTCTCCAAACAGGAACAATCTTCCCACTCTCTCTGGGATTGGAAGATGACTCTAAATAAGAGGTTCATTTATTTCCATGCACCTGTGATTTTTGTGCCTAAGTGGTGTGAATGGTTATTGAGTATCTGGTTCAAAATCAGGACTTCTCTTTTCTAAATTACTTAGCTCCCATTTCGTTCAGAGGTGAATCAAGAAGGCATTCTCTGATGTTTATGATATTGCCTTCTATACAACACCGGAAGAGAAGAGACATAATGATTTAGCTAGTTGGATGGGTAAGGAAGAAATGGAACTTTCTCATTGTTTTAAATTAAAACAAAGCAGTTATCTAAAATACTTTGTAAGGCAGTCCTAGGATAAGCATTTCTATGTTCCTATATCACATTTTCTAGGTTGCTGATACATGAATCATAATCCATAGCATCTCACATATCATTTTGGTGTGTAAGCAATGCAGACAAACACATTTCTTTTCATCCTCTTAAACGCATAGTACAGACACCTGTTAACTTTTTAAAATATATTTTTATTGACTTTAGAGAGGAAGGGAGAGGGAGAGAGAGAGAGAAACATCAATGATGAGAGAGAATCATTGATCAGCTGTCTCCTGCATGCCCCCCACTAGGGATGGAGCCAGCAACCCATGCATGTACCCTGACCAAGAAATGAACCGTGACCTCCTGGTTAATAGGTCGATGTTCAACCACTGAGCCACGAAAACTGGGCATTTTTTAATATGTTTTTATTGATTTTGGAGAGAGAGAGAGAGGCAGAGGAAGAGAGATATAGAGATAGAGACAGAGATAGAGATAGAGATAGAGA
>NW_005360698.1:0-804 GCF_000412655.1 Myotis brandtii
AGTATTCCATTGTGTAGATGTACCATGGTTTTCTAATTCACTCATCTGCTAATGGGCATTTAGGCTGTTTCTAAATTTAGGCTATGGTGAATTGTGCTGCTATGAGCATAGGTGTGCATATATCCTTTCTGATTGGTGTTTCTAGTTTCTTGGGATATATTCCTATAAGTGGTATTACTGGGTCAAATGGCAGTTCCATTTTTAAATTTGTGAGGAAACACCATACTGTTTTCCACAATGGCTGCACCAGTCTGCATTCCCACCAGCAGTGAAGGAGGGTTCCTTTTTCTCTGCATGCTCTCCAGCACTTGTCAGTTGATGATTTGTTGATGATAGCCATTCTGACAGGTGTGAGGTGGTACCTCCTTGTTGTTTTGATTTTCATCTCTCAGATGATTAGTGACTTTGAGCATATTTTCATGTGTCTCTTGGCTTTCTGAATGTCCTCTATTGAAAAGTGTCTATTTAGGTCCTTTGACCATTTTTTGATTGGATTGTTTATCTTCCTTTTGTAAAGTTGTATGAGTTCCTTATAAATGTTGGAGATTAAATCCTTATTGGAGATAACATTGGCAAATATGTTCTCCCATGCAGTGGGCTTTCATGCTGTTTTGTTGATGGTTTATTTTGCTGTGCAGAAGCTTTTTATTTTGATGTAGTCCCATTTGTTTATTTTCTCCTTAGTCTCTCTTGCCCTAGGATCTGTGTCTGTAAAGATATTGCTACAACATATATCTGCAATTTTGCTTCCTATGGAGTCTTGTAGAATTTTTATGGTTTCCTATCTTACATTCAAGTCCTTTA
>NW_005360699.1:0-1181 GCF_000412655.1 Myotis brandtii
AGCCAACAGAGACTAGAATACTAACACATCAATAAAGGAGATAAAGAGATCAATTTTTGAAAGGGTGAAAGAAAGGAAAGAGAAAAACGAAAATGGGGATAGGAGAAGAAAAACAGGAGGATAAAAACAGAAATGAGGAAGACAACGGTGCAAAAAAAGTAAAATAAGATAAAGTGAAAAATAAAAAGTAATAGTGAAACTCAAAAAATAAAAAAAAATGAAGTGTCATTTGCTTCAACTGAGTTTTAATGCCCCATGGGAGCTGGTTTAAGACCCTTCACTACTGCTTTGTCTGCCACCTCTCAGCTTCTTGTTAAGTAGTTAGCACTGTGTTGAAGTTCCCAGCAATCCATCACTCCTTTGTGTCTGTTTCCACAGCCTTGGTTTCAGACAGGGGGATCAATCTGCCTAATTTGTTAGTCTGCCTATTTTCAGTCGTATTTACACAAGTGTCTATTCCTGACATGGGCTCTAGGTGTGGGTGTTGCTGTATTAGTTTCCAGGACCAAATGGCCCCCCAACCCAGTCCCCAAGGGCTCTCTGGGGGTATTCAGAATCCTTGTTTTTTCTGACCTAGAGCTACTCCTCCTTGGTGGCCCAAAATATTACTCTGGCCTTGGTTGGTCAGACATCCTCTATGGAGACCAATGGGGTTGGCTAGCAACCTGAAGTTTTTATCAGTCTGGTTCCCAGAATAGCGGGGATGACCAGCCCCTCTTCCAATCCAGTTATTGAGGGATCTATTCAGACTTATAAACTTGGCCTCTGCCTTTGTTTCCTTTTTATAGCTCAAAATGCAGGCAGGGTATGGCAGACTGTATTGCCTGCCTTGGAGCAACAAGATCTTCTGGAGATAAATGGCCACTTAGGTTGGTAAGCTTGAGAATACCCCAATGCAGGATTTCTGGCCAAGACTCCCTGTCCTGCTTCCCTCCCCAGCCTCTCCTCAGGCACCTCAAGTCTGTGCCTCTCTCCCTGTGCTGAGGCCTTGGGTGAGTGTATGAAATTGAAAAGTCCTGTGTTCTGGGTTTAGCAAATAAAATCAAGGACAAAACAAAACCAAAACAACCATGAAACTGTTGGTTTCTCTGCCCCCACTACTGTGCCGCTCAGGCAGCCTTTTCGGATGCCTTTCACAGTGCAACCTTTTGGGGCTGTGGTCTTAGGTCCAGATCCCCCAG
>NW_005360700.1:0-217 GCF_000412655.1 Myotis brandtii
TATATAGGATAGAGGCCTGGTGCATGGGTGGGGACTGCCTGGTTTGCCCTGAAGGATGTCCTGGATCAGAGTAGGGGTCCCCACTGCAATTCCTGGACAGCCTGGATGAGGGGATGATGGCTGTTTGCAGCTGGTCACACCCCCTTCAGGGTGGGGGGTCCCCACTGGGGTGCCTGGCCAGCCTGGATGAGAGGATGATGGCTGTTTGCATCTGGTC
>NW_005360701.1:0-757 GCF_000412655.1 Myotis brandtii
GGCTCCCGGCTGGCGAGCGCAGCGGCGGTGGTGGGAACCTCTCCCACCTCCCGGGCAGCACTAAGGATGTCTGACTGCGGGCCTAAGCTGTCATTCAGACATCCCCCAAGGGCTCCTGGACTGTGAGAGGGCACAGGCCAGGCTGAGGGACCTCCCAAGTGCACGAATTTCGAGTACCAGGCCTCTAGTATATATATATAAATTACAGTACTGATTTTTTATTGAATTATTCTAATGATTGTCAAAAAATTTGTTAATTTTAGAAACTGTTAGTACTAGATTTGTTTGAAATGACTGTCAGCATCATGGTTTGACATAAAGGAAAAACATGAAAATTTCCAATACTTTCTCATTAAATTGATAGGCACTAGGTGATTTATATTCTCAATTTCTCTTAATATCAACAATATTATTCATGATTACAAAGCTTCTTTTGTTTTTGGTGTGTGTGTGTGTGTGTAACAAATGGCAATTATGTTAATGGTTTTTATAGCTCTTATACTATCCAATATTTTAACATATTTAATATATCTCTTATTGAATGTATTTGTCATATACTGCTTCAATAATATTGTAAAACCAAGGACTCCCAAACTCACTATCCTACAAAAATAAGCTTTTACTCCTTTGTTTCTGGGTCTTCAGGTCCACTGTGGTTTTGGATGAATTGGGTACCTCTGTTTTAGTTGCACCTGAATGTTACACAGTATTGGGACTTGATTCCAAGATGAAGGCTGGATTCAGATCTGCTACATGT
>NW_005360702.1:0-851 GCF_000412655.1 Myotis brandtii
GATAATGAAGTAAAATAATAGAAGTGTAACGAGTAAGATATTTATCAACTGTCCAGTTAAACACTTTTTATTTATCAAACCTCCATCACATTTTTTTAAATATATTTTATTGATTTTCTACAGAGAGGAAAGGAGAGAGATAGAGAGTTAGAAACATCGATGAGAGAGAAACATCGATCAGCTGCCTCCTGCACATCTCCCACCGGGGATGTGCTCGCAACCCAGGTACATGCCCTTGACCGGAATCGAACCTGGGACCTTTCAGTCCGCAGGCCGACGCTCTATCCACTGAGCCAAACCGGTTTCGGCACTCCATCACATTTTTAAAAATACAAATTGGATCCAAAACAACAAACACAATTGTATTTTTAAGGTCTCTCAAAATACCTGCAGAATTTTTGCCAGTAAGGTCAGCACTGCCATTTTACTTTCAGGAACAGAGTCTTTGGCCCACCACAAATCACACTTCTTCCAGTTTTGCAGAATTACAGTCACAAGTTTCAGTCCTTGGTCTTTCTGACTGGCCCGATCCCTGAAGCTCTGGTCTAACATTCCATTCAAAACGGTGCTCACCTAAAACAATTGTGTGGTGATTGAAGACAAATTCTTAAAACATTAAGACCGACATATACAACAAAATTTACTTTCATTTCAAAGCTATTCTGGGGAAATAAAGATGTTAATTTTATAATAGCTGTTCATTTCACAACTCTTCAAATTTGAGAACAGGGCTTTAACATATCAATTTTCCCATAAAAGTATACGGTGTCTCATTTACGAAATCATGTTCACACTGCTATTTCCTATGTTTTAGTTAGGGGCATTCTCGATGGGCAGAGGAGTAGCTTTCT
>NW_005360703.1:0-843 GCF_000412655.1 Myotis brandtii
CATCACGTCCAGGCAGTACTGCCGGTATTTTGGGTCCTTCCCCTCATGTTACCCTTCTCGCTCTCTACCTAGACCAGGACAACCTGGAGCTGGAGCTGGAGCTGGTGCTGACGGGGTCATATGAAGACACGCAGACATCGGCCCTGGGCACAGCCTCAGCCTTCCGCTTTCACTACATGGCAGCTCAAGAGGCAGAGCTGAGAGGGCGCCTGAGGGTGGGTCTTTGGGTCTGAACTCAGGAGATTTTTCACCAACCTGGGCCCTGGGCTAGCTCCAGCTGCTCAGGCCCCTCCCTGGCCTGCCTCCTGCCACGGCCAGTCCCCTGTGGCTGTGTCAGCCTCCCCCAGTTAGGCACATGCCCTTGGCAGGCAGGAGGGTCATCAGGGCCTGGAGTGGGTGTGGGGAGGGGCTGTTACGCTATGTCTGTCTGAGCCCTTAAATGGCTCCTCCAGTGATGCTCTCAGAAAAAAATCTGATGTCGGTGCCCACAGGCCCTGCACAGCCTGGCCCCTGCCCACCTCTGCTGCCTCATTTGACCCACGTTCCCCTCATTCATGATGCTCCAGCCATAGCTTGTCTCTTCTTGCTTTTCAGACATGCCAGCGCTTTCCCTGTCCCCCTTTGTCTCCTTCCAAGGCTGCTTCCTCCTCCTCCTTTTTCTTCTCCTCCTCCTCCTCATTTAGATCTCAGCTCAAATGGTACCCCTTCAGAGGGGCTCTCCCATCTTAAACAGACCTCACACATCCCACTTCTGGTTATCTTGTCACACTGCTTATTTCCTGTACAATACAGGAATGTTAGTTCATTACCTGTTTCTTTATAAATTCTTCGTAAGTTCATACA
>NW_005360704.1:0-309 GCF_000412655.1 Myotis brandtii
CTCATTGAGGCCTCCAGGGTATTTGGTGGAAAGTTTTACAGAACTGGACAAAGTTGGGTTGTGGGTAAGCAGAAGAGAGCATAGGAGGAGGTCATGGAGGGATGGGGTTTGTTCAGAGTCAGGATGGGAAATTATAAAGCATGGGAGGTTTGATGGTGTGAGGCATTTTATGAGTTCAATGGCACCTAGGTTTGTTAGGTAGGAAGGCTCTCTATGTGTGGGTTATGGTTCAGTTAAGGATCACGAGAGGGCCTGACCTACCTGTTGAGAAAGCAGCCACTGGAGCTAGTGCAGTGGTATTGGGGTGCC
>NW_005360704.1:425-750 GCF_000412655.1 Myotis brandtii
AGGGTAGATGGTACAGAGAACAGGGGACAAGAAAGAGAAGGAGACAGAACAAAGATTGGTGGTTTTGAGGGATAGGGGCTGCGGGATGGGAGTAACCTCTCATTGGGTGCAGAGTTTTATTTGGGGGATGAAAATGTTTTAGTACTAGGTAACATGGTGGCTGAACCACATTGTGGCTGTACTGCCAGGGAAATGTTCACTTTAAAAGGATTAATATCTTCTTGTAAGAATTTCACCTCAGAAAAATCATTATGCTTACTGAAATTAGTCATACCAAAAGGAGAGCACATGATGTAATTCAATGTATATAACATTCTAGAAAATG
>NW_005360705.1:0-505 GCF_000412655.1 Myotis brandtii
TAATAATAATAAAAGGCTAATATGCACATTGTCTGAAGGGCAGAATGACCGGTTGCTATGATTAGCACTGGCCACCAGGGGGCAGATGATCAATGCAGGAGTTGTCCCCTGGTGGTCAGTGCACTTCCATATGGGGAGTGACACTCAGCCAGAAGCTGGCTCATGGGTGGCCAGCACAGTGGTGGTGGCAGGAGCCTCTCCCACCTCCGTAGAAGCAATAAGAATGTCCAACTAATGGTTTAGACCTGATCCCTTGGGGGCCTAAGCCTTTAGTCGGACATCCCCAAGGGTTCCCTGGCTGCTAGAAGGATGTCTGACTGAAAGCTTAGGCCTTATCCCCTGGGGAGTGGCCCTAAGTCGACAGGTGGACATCCCCAAGGGGTCCTGGACTGTGAATGGGCAAAGGCTGGGCTACGGGACCCCTCCTCCCGAGGGCACAAATTTTTCAACACCGGGCCTCTAGTAAGTTTATAATTTTCTTTATTATCCATAAATGAGTGAGATC
>NW_005360706.1:0-2232 GCF_000412655.1 Myotis brandtii
ATGCAAGATATAAACGTTGATCTATCTCTCTCACTACGTACAAAAACGAACTCAAAACGGACCACAGACCTAAATATAAGACCTCTAGGAAAAGTAAACACAGAAGAAAAATGTGATGGCCTTAGGTTAGGTGAGGAGTCCTCATATACAAGACCAAAGGCAAGGTCCCTAGAAAATAACAGTGACGAGTCAGGCTTCACCGATATTAAAGAATCGTGTCACGTGAGCGACAGCGCTGAGATGGAGAACACGCAAACCGCATTCTGGGAAAAAACATTTCCAAATCTCGTGTCTGTCTGATGGTGGACTTACTTCAAGAACAAGTAAAAGACGCTCAAAACTCAATCATAAGACAACACACAGCCCAGACAAAAGGAAAAATGGGCAACAGACATTTCACCAAAGAAAGCCCACAGGGGCAGCTAGAATGCCCAGCGTCGCCTGGCCCTGGGGGAAGGTAATGAAACCCGCAGCGACTCGCGAGGGAGAGGCTGTGGCGGTGCTGTCGCAGGCCCGGTGCACGCCTCCATCACGTCTGTTCAAGACACATGCACGTGTGCAGCACGGGTGGGTTTTTCCAGAAAGAAAATAGAAAAGGTGAACTCTCCGCTTCTCCATCATGAACCTGTCTCTCTCTGACCTCACACTCAGTATGGAGTCTGTACATACCAAGTATCACTGAGCCACACCGGCCGGGCTGTTGCTTCTTTTTTAAACACGGACTTTGCCCTGGTCGCGTGCAGCTTATATTTCCAATGTAGTTATATATTTATACACACACAGGTCTTCTAATAGTGACAGTGTAATAAAGGACTTCAAATCCTTTTAAAAAGAATGTGTATAAGACTATTTATAGCAGCTTTGCTCACAGTGACTGAAATGCAGAACTCCCAGCTCCCTATCCTGAGAGGATGGGCACGCGATTTACGATCTGGGACGTTACGTAGCCAGAGCACAAACGGAGCTCCTAATCCTGCAGCGTGGACAAACCTCACAGAGCGGCTGCTGAGGGAAAGGAGCCGGGCACAGAGGAATTCACATCATGTGACTTCATCTGGAGAAAGTTCTAAGACAGACACAATAGAGGCAAGATGGATAGGAGGCCTAAGAGTGGCGCTGGGCGGAGGTGGGGGTGTGCAGGAACTGACAGGACAGACAGGGGAGGGAACGCTCCTACCTGACTCAGAGGTGAAGGTCGCGGGTGGGTCCATTTGTCAAAATGGACAGTTAAAAGGTGTGTCTCTCCGTGTGTGTAAATGTTCTCTTAAAAGGGAACCCTGAGATTCCAGAGTCACCAAGATGACAATGTCAGGGACCCCAGGTTCAGTCCTCCCACAAAGGATCTAAGAAGGTTCAAGTCAGAGAGAGGGGGGAATCGCTGGTCACCAGGGGCTGGGGGTGCAGAACGGTGAGATGCGGGCCCAAGGGGCCAAGCCCCCGTCAGAAGATGAACTCGTCGGGGCCCTGATGGACAGCACGTGACTCCAGGGAACAATACTGCCCCGTGCACTTGACGGCGGCCCTAAGGCTAGGTCGGCACTGTTCCCACTGGAACAAATAAGAAAAAAATTCATGATTGTGGGGAAAATCAAGCGAGATCATTCACATGATCATCTTGCCCGTGTCAGGTGAAGACTCAATAGGATGAATTAGGGGACGTCATTTATTATAAAGCTGCTCTGCACAGCAATGGGCAGGAGGCAAAGGAAGACATCTTGGGAAGCACGGAATTTCAGAGGTGAGTCCCCCGGGGCCACACCAAGAAGCCACCCCACCTGCCCTCGCCGAGTGAACAAGCAGCCGAGGACCATGGAGGAGCCGAGGCTGAAGCGCCCTGATCTCCCATCTGCAGGCTGGAGGATGATTGTCCACGGTCAGCACTGGGAGGCTCAGACACGTCAGTGCTGGAGGCTCTGGCCGGCGGTTGCCATGGAGGGTGCTTAAAGGCGTCTTTAAGGAGAGGTCGCCAGCGAACTTGCAAGCCGGCGAGGAGCAGGGGCGACGTCTGCATGTCAGGGTCGACAGGAAGTCAGGAAGTTTTAGCCCTTCTTGTGTCTAAATATACCTAGAGCTGTAAGAATCCATTTTATTGTTGAAATTCCTGCGGGAAAAACAGTTTTGTTACTGTGACCCAAATTGCACTCTCATGCCCTGTGCCTATGGCAATAGCTAATCCTGAACGTTCTTAAAGAAACGGCTTTTGCCGAAACCGGTTTGGCTCAGTGGATAGAG
>NW_005360707.1:0-2484 GCF_000412655.1 Myotis brandtii
TCCGAGGTTGAGCTTCGACCTATGAACCAGAAGGTCAGGGTTGGATTCCCGGTCAGGGCACAAGCCCAGGTTGCCCGCTCCATCCCCGATGTGGGGCGTACAGGAGGCTGCCGGCCAGTGATTCTTTCTCATCGTAAATGTTTCTATCCCTTCTCCCTCTCCCTTCCTCTCTGAAATCAATAAAAATACAAATATTTTAAAAAGTGGCGGCTGCTCGATACCTCTTCCTCACACTAGCACACCTGTTGACCCTCGCACCGCACCAAAGGAGGCAGGTAAAGGCAGGGCTAACGTCACCTTGACGGCGCCAGGAGCCAATCCGAGCACGCGACTCCCGCAGCCGGCCAATCGCAGAGCGTCTTGGCTTCCCAGTTTAGGGGTCGCATCCTACCCGCCGCTGGGACTAGGCTGAGCGCGGGGGATTCCTCGAGCCCGTAGGCTGAGGCCCGGCAGCCCCGAGCGGGGCGAGTCCAAGTTCCGTGGAAAAGAGAAGGCGAACAGGGACTTACTCACCAGCACCGCCGCAGGAGGGTCACTGCACGCGGCGGGGCGGGAACGAGACTTGCGCGCGCCTCTGAGTCCGCAGGGGGCGTTTGGAGGCTCACAACCTCAGAGTCCACGCCTCTCTTTCGCCCGAAATACTGGTTGGTATTGCAGCACAAGCCCCCCCATCTGGCCCCTCGGCGACGGCAGCAGCCCCGCCCACTCGTCCCCATAGGCAGGAGGGTTGAATCAGCCTCCCATCCTGGAATGTCGCCCCGGGTGTTGAGGGCGTGGTCCCGAGTTTCCTCCGGATCAGCGAAGAGCCCCTCCCAACCTTAACTCAACTCCCGATCTGGCTGCACCGTGGGCGCCTTGGTTTCCGGAGAGGAACTGTCACCCGGCAGGAATGGGCGTCCCAGTAGAAACCTTTCAGAGAGAGGCCCCTCTTCTCCCACGGGGAAGGGTGGCAGATGAAGGGAAGGAATCCTGTAACTCAGGCCACAACCAAAATCAAAAAGGGGATGTCGGCACTTCCTTCAGAAAACGCAAGAGCCGGGGGAGAAAAGTTAAGCTCAACCCAATGAGATATGCTTACTAGCTCTGAGGGGTGACTTAAAGCAGAGATTGGACTTAATGGAACAATAGATAGATCTGTCATAACTGTAAATGTGGCTTGTTAATTGCCCAAAAAGCCAAAAAAAAAAAAAAAGCAAAGGACAAAAACCTGGAGTCCTGGCACTTCTCTGCTTGTTAGTTCAATTTTGTCAAGTCCTGTCACCTCTCTGGGACTCCATTTCCCCGTCTGCAAAGCGTGGGGATTGACCTGGAATGATGGTCTCTCACGCGTGCATTTATTCATTCACTTGTCAAAAACAATGAGGAAGTGCTCTTGCTTGTCGAAGAGACTAAAATGAAGAAGATAGTTCTGCTTTCAAAGTGCTCAGTGGAAGTCTGGAGGTCTGTGAGAGAAGGAACCCCTAACAACCATGGAGGGGACCGTCAGAGGTTTGAAAGAAGTTGAATTTTGCAGGGTGGATAGGAATCTTCCAAGAGGAAGGATAATTGGGAGTAAGGAGTGCTTTCCAGGCAGAACAACAAGGTTCCAGAGATGAGAGATGAGAGGCCCAGGGTGCTCTGGGAATAGTCGTCATGAATGACTAAAGTTTGGGGATCAGGGAGACAGATGAGGCTAGAGGAGTAGACACAGATGAAAGTCCCAGTAAGTGCTAAGGAGTTTAGATTCTTTCTTATAGGCAATTGGAATTGATTATAAGGAGCGACTGGTAGGAACAGGTTTGTGTTTTAGAAAAAAAAAATCATTTTCAAGGGTTTTTGAAAAAAGGAGTAAGACCGGCAGCAATTCTAAAAATTAAAAGATGACAGTTACCTAAACTAGCTCAGAAGGGATGGTGAGGAAGAAGTGTCTGGAGAAACCGAAGAGGCTGACGTGTCTGCACTTGGTTACCAGGTGACAGTGATACCCATCTGAGGAATACAGAGAAAACAACTTTGGGGGAAAAATAATGCATTTTGCTTTGGGGTGTATTCAGTTTCAAGTATAGAGGAACATGTAGGTAGATATATTCAGAAGCTAGTTGGAGGGTTAGGTCTGCAGCTGATTGATTTGTGCAAGAGATACACATTTGAGAAATCAATCCAGCAAATACTATTTGAGCACTTGTTCTTCACCAGACTCACCCTAAGCACAGGTGTCCTGCTCTCACAGAACTTATCTTTTGGGGTGGGTGGGTGAAGACGGTCATCAAAGGTTGACATATAAGTTTTAATTGAACCTGATGCCCAACAGTTGTCCCAGAGCACTTTGCTGTTCATGACTATCTAAAAAGTGACAGATCAATTTTTACAGGACTGTTATTCAAATCAACCTGTTTTATAGTGTTTCTATTTAAAACCTTCATCTCTGAAATCAATAAAAATATATGTGGTTTTTTTTTAAGTAAGTATATCTATATATATATAAAAGGCTAATATGCAGTGTCC
>NW_005360708.1:0-5643 GCF_000412655.1 Myotis brandtii
GGGGGCGGGGCTTGAGAAGTTCTCTACATGCCGACAGTCACAGTCCAATCTGATAAGGATCTTGCAAGTTGTCAGGTGTCGGTCCAGGGTGGTTCATCCTAGACTCTGTCCTCCTGGTTCTAATGTTGAAGGTCATCAAATCTTTCAGAACTGGGAAGGTCAGAGTTCATATCTTGTAAAAATATTTCCTAGGATTCTTATACAAACATGCTGTTTATCTACATGATTCATTTTAGTCATAGTCTGTATTTACAGGAACAATGTGGAAAGAACGGTGAGGTGAATTGTAATTCCCATGAATTACATGAATTCATGTAATTACTGTGACATGAATGCTGAGATGCTACATTCTTCTTCAAGGCATTTCCTCCCTTTGAAAAAGTCAAATAGGCCATAGCCGGTTTGGCTCAGTGGATAGAGTATCGGCCTGCGAACTGAAGGGTCCCTGGTTTGATTCTCAGTCAAGGGCACATGCCCAGGTTGTGAGCTTGATCCACAGTGAGGGACATGCAGGAGGCAGCCTATCCATGTTTCTCTCATCATGGATGTTTCTAACTCTCTCCTTCTCCCTTCCTCTCTGAGATCAATGAAAATATATTTGAAAAAAAAAGGCCGACACTCTATCCACTGAGCCAAACCAGCTCTGGCTCTAGGTCGTGTTTAAATGACTACCCACCTGGTATGTTAAATCAAAAAAAATAATAAACTATTTTAAAACAATGTTCATTCAATCTGAACTCAACACTTGCTTAATATTTTTTTAAATGTTTTTATTGACTCAGGAGGACAGAAAAACTGAGAGGGAGGGAAACATCCATGATGAGAGAGAATCACGGATTGGCCGCCTCCCACACGCCCCCTAATGGAGACCGAGCACGCTACCCAGGCATGGTCCCTTGACCGGGAATCGAAGCGTGACCTCCTGGTTGATAGGTCCACACTCAGCCACTGAGCCACGCCTGCTGGACCAGAAGTGCAATATTTTGAATATGAGAAACACACCTAGGAAACACATCCCTCACGCTCCCCAGTCCTCAGCCTTAAAGGTCTCAATTTGCATTTGCAAACACTTTCCTGCCAGAGGAGAATTTAATCAGCAGTCAGTGATCTCTTTAATGCAACCATGCATGCCCTGAAATTGATTTCTGGGGCTCCCTCCACTTCCCTCCCCAGCCGCCTCTCTCTGCTGCAATGCTAAATGAATTTTATTATCGCTGGGCTTTGTTTGGGGCTGTTTAGTGATAAACACACCTAAAAACCCAAATGCATCCAGAGGTAGATGCTAACGCCATACACAGAGCCAACTCGAGCCTACAGGAGACGAGCCCTGTCACCCCTCGTAATTCCTCAAAGGAAAGAAATGATCAGCATAAAACACCCATAATCCCCCAAATATTCGTTCTGTTTTTGGAGAGGGTAGTATTGGTTGACGAACCTCAGGAGATCAAACTATGAGAACGCTGGTCATTGAAATGAGAACTATTTCCAGTGATGTCTTCAAGCCTTGTCTTCCAGAGCTGGGCTAATATTTTCAAGCTTATGTTTTTTTCCTTTTTCTTTTTCTTTCTCTGTTTAATATATTTTTACTAGAGGCCCGGTGCATGAATTCATGCACCAGTGTGGTGCTTCCGCCTGGCCGGTGGGGATCGGCCAAAACAGGCTCTCTGACATCCCCCGAGGAGTCCCAGATTGCGAGAGGGCACAGGCCAGGCCAAGGGACTGCACCTGTGCCCCATTAAGTCTGGGGAGGGAAACAGGAGGTTGGCCAGCTGGGGAGGGACCATGGGAGGGCTCCAGGGCATGTCCAGCCTTTCTCACTCAGTCCTGATCAGCCAGACCCCAGCAAAAAGCTGACCTTCAAGTCTGAATGTCTTGTCCCTGGTGGTCAATGCATATCATAGTGAACAGTTGAGCAACCTTAGTATATCATTTGCATATTATGCTTTGATTGGTTGAACAGATGACCGGTCGACTGGACACTTAGCAAATTTGGCTTTTATTATATAGGATTGATTTCATACAGGAAGGGAGCGAGAAACATCAATGATGAAAGAGAATCATACACCGGGTGCCTCCTGCACGCCCCCTACTGGCGATCGAGCCCACAACCACAGCATGTACCCTTGACCAGAATTGAACCTGGGACCTTCCAGATTCCACAGTCCAACCCTCTATCCACTGAGAAAAACAAGCTAGGGCTCATTGGTTAATTCTTGTCTGTGCCCTGACGAGGAATCGAACCGTGACCTCCAGGTTCATAGGTCGTCCCTCAACCACTGAGAAACACCAGCTTGGCTCAAAATGCTTTTATTGATTTGAGAGAGAGGAGGAGACACAGAGAGAGACAGAGAGACAAAGAAACAGAAAGAGAGAGAGAAAGGAGGAGGAGGAGGAGGAGGAGGAGGAGGAGGAGGAGGAGAAGAAGAAGAAGAAGAACAACAACAACAACAACAAGAACAAGAACAACAACAGAGAGAGACATAAATGTGCCTTCACACCCAGAGGATGGCAGGTAGAACAATAGAGCTTATTAAAAAGGTGAACAGAACTATACATGTCCCACCAGTGGGCCAGCAGGACTGGGGCTCAGGTTGACAAGAGCCAGGTACCCCATCACATGTCCTAAGAGTCGTCCATCAGCTCAAGGATCATTTTCTCCATGTCATCCTCCATGACATGGTGCACAATGCGCCAGAACCGGCCCATGGAGTCCACGTACTGGCTTCCAAGGTGGAGCGTCCACATCGAAGGCATGGTGCTCGAGGTCAGCAGGCTGGTGGTGATTCCGTTATGCCCAATGGGGTAGTCGCCCTGGCGCAACTGTACTTGCAGGTCACCTCCTGTGTCCATGACAACATGCAGCCATGTGCGCTGGTTCTCGTCTTCATAAACCGAGGGTCCACGGATTCTCAGGTAGATGGGGTGCGAGGTGAGGGGCACGTTCAATGGGAGCTCGGCCATGACCCCTCCGTGGTACAAGGAGCAACAACCACAGCTTTTCTGAGCCTCTCACTACTTCAGTCCTGTTATCGAAAGACAGGGGATGGGGTCTCCAAACGCATTTTACCTCGGCTTTTATCTTTATGGTTTCTACAGTTGTTTGTGGTTGCCTTTGGTTTATTTTGCAAATTTATAAATCTCAACTTTTCTTTCTCTTTAGCTATAGATCTCTCTTCTCAAACAACCTGTACAAAACGTACGTCATGTAAAATATGACTCTATGAAGGTAACATGGTCCTATAGAATTTTAAAAACATTTTTTACATGACAGTTAACATAGAACATTAGGTTCATTTCAGGGGTACACCCCAATGATTAGACATTATAAAATGGACTAAGAAATCATGCAATTAATCTCATGCCCATCTGACACCATACTCAGTTATAATATTACTAGAGGCGCAGTGCACAAAATCTATGCACTCTGGGGGGTCCCTCAGACAATCCTGCGGCCTCTCCCAGTCCTGTACCCCTTGAGGAATGTCCAAGTGATGGCTTAGCCCCTCTTTAGTACTGCCGTGGAGGCTCCCATATCCCTCTGTGCTCTGCAGCTGTGAGCCTGGCTTTTGGATGAGCGGTGCTCCCCCTGTGGGAGTGCTCTCACCACCCATGGACAGCTCCTGCCATGAGCATCTGCCCCTGGTGGTCAGTGTGTGTCATAGCAACCAGTTGTTCTGCCACTCAGTCGATTTGCATACTAGCCTTTTATTATATAGAATTACATTGACTCAATGCTCTACTTTAATGTACCATGACTATTCTTTCGTTTTTTTCACATAGTTTTACTGATTTAAGAGAGGAAGGGAGAGGGAGAGAAAGAAAGTTCAATGATGACAGAGAATCACGGATGGGTTCCCTCCTGCATGCCCCCTACAGGGGATCATGACTGTAACCCGGGCATGTGCCATGACTGGGAATCAAATAGACATATACTGGTTCCTAGGTTTAAGTTAACAACTGAGCCATGCCAGCCGGGCTCTTTTCTATTCAACTCTTTTCTTTTCTTTTCTTTTCTTTTCTTTTCTTTTCTTTTCTTTTCTTTTCTTTTCTTTTCTTTTCTTTTCTTTTCTTTTCTTTTCTTTTCTTTTCTTTTCTTTTCTTTTCTTTTCTTTTCTTTTCTTTTCTTTTCTTTTCTTTTCTTTTCTTTTCTTTTCTTTTCTTTTCTTTTCTTTTCTTTTCTTTTCTTTTCTTTTCTTTTCTTTTCTTTTCTTTTCTTTTCTTTTCTTTTCTTTTCTTTTCTTTTCTTTTCTTTTCTTTTCTTTTCTTTTCTTTTCTTTTCTTTTCTTTTCTTTTCTTTTCTTTTCTTTTCTTTTCTTTTCTTTTCTTTTCTTTTCTTTTCTTTTCTTTTCTTTTCTTTTCTTTTCTTTTCTTTTCTTTTCTTTTCTTTTCTTTTCTTTTCTTTTCTTTTCTTTTCTTTTCTTTTCTTTTCTTTTCTTTTCTTTTCTTTTCTTTTCTTTTCTTTTCTTTTCTTTTCTTTTCTTTTCTTTTCTTTTCTTTTCTTTACTTTTCTTTTTTTCTAAATTAAAACTTTGTAGTTGGTTCAACTTTTCTTTTTGTCCTGACACCACCACCTTCTTTCTGACCATCTCAGAGGGAACTCACAAACCATAGAACAACCCACCCCATGCAAATTATATGCAAATAATATGCTTTACCTTTCACAGCTGGCAGAGGAACAAAGCTAACGTCAGCGTCGAGGTGGGCTTCTTAACAGTGGTCTTGCTTCTCAAGTGCTGGTGAGAGAGGCAAGACCAAATTATTCAGGGACGGAAAGACACCCGGGATAGCTGATTGAGCAAACAGGAAGCAAAGAGACAGGTGAAACAGTGTGTAGGATTCCTGAGGTCTCATCACGTGGCTTGTGGAATGATCTACCCTCTGCTGAAACCCAGTCAAAGTCTTGGGAAGAGCTGTATGGTTTTGCTGCTAAACTCACTTCAGTCCACAAAGTCAAAATTCCTCCCTCAGTTCAGACTCCATCCCCAATCCTTCTTCCTCCTCCTGCTTCTTCTCCTCCCATCCAGCTTTTTCTTACCTGTTCTTCTTGCTCTGAAGGCAAAGCACCGTTCTTCGCTCCTTTCCTCTGTGACTGATCTCTGCTTACTCCTGTCACCTGCAGAAAAAAGAACATGACCATGATACACCTGTTCCAGGGAATCCATGTACCAGCAATGTGTCCAGAAAAACAAGGTTCCCATGACTCACACCCCAGAAACCAGTCCCGTGAGACAGGTGGTGGTGAGGAAGGAAAGAGGTTTATTCAGGTGCAGGCAACCTGAGAAGATGGAGGATGGTTGTCCCAAAACCCATCTGCAGATCTCAGTGCAGGCAGAGGCTTTTAAAAGGAGGCAGAGGCCAAAGGGAGCAAAGAGGTCAGCGGGGGTGGCTTGAGAAGTTCTCTACATGCTGACAGGAACAGTCCAATCTGATAAGGTTCTTGCAAGTGGTCAGCTGTCGGTCCAATGTGCGACATCCTAACCTTTGTCCTCCTGGTTCTAATGTTGAAGGTCAACAAATCTCCCAGAACTTGGAAGGTCAGAGTTCATATCTTCTAAAATTAGTTCCTAGGATTCTTATACAAACATGCTGTTTACCTACAAGCTTCATTATTAGTCAGAGTCTGCATTTACAGGAACAATGTGG
>NW_005360708.1:6515-7452 GCF_000412655.1 Myotis brandtii
TGGTTTTGCTGCTAAACTCACTTCAGTCCACAAAGTCCAAATTCCTCCCTCAGATCAGACTCCATCCCCAATCCTTCCTCCTCCCCCTGCTCCTTCTCCTCCCATCCATCTTTCTCTTACCTGTTCTTCTTACTCTGAAGGCAAAGCACCGTTCTTCGCTCCTTTCCTCTGTTACTGGTCTCTGCTTCCCCCTGTCACCTGCAGAAGAAAGAACATGGCCATGATACAAATATTCCCAGGAGTCCATGTACCAAAAATGTGTCCAGAAAAAACAAGGTACCACTGACTCACACCCCAGAAACCAGTCCTGTGAGACAGGTGGTGGTGAGGAAGGAAAGAGTTTTATTCAGGTGTGGGCAACCTGAGAAGATGGGGGAATCTGGTCCCAATACCCATCTGCAAATCTCAGTGCAGGCAGAGGCTTTTATAATGAGGGAGAGGCCAAACAGAGAAAAGAGATCAGGGGGCAGGGCTTGAGAAGTTCTCTACATGCCCACAGGCACAGTCCAATCTAATAAGGTTCTTGCAATTGGTCAGGTGTCAATCCAGTGTGCGTCATCCTAGACTTTGTACTCCTGCTTCTAAGGTTGAAGGTCAACAAATCTCCCAGAACTGGGAAGGTCAGAGTTCATATCTTGTAAAATTAGTTCTTAGGATTCTTATACAAACAGGCTGTTGATCTACAAGCTTCATTATTAGTCAGAGTCTGCATTTACAGAAACAATGTGGAAAGAATGGTGAGGTGAGTCATAATTCCCATGTATTACATGAATTCATGTAATTATTGTGACATGAATGCTGAGATGCTTTGTTCTTCGGCGTTTCCACCCTTTTAAAAACTCAAATAGGCCCTAGCCGGTTTGGCTCAGTGGATAGAGTGCCGGGCTGCGAGCTGAAGGGTCCCGGGTTTGATTCCCGGTCAAGGGCACATGCCCAG
>NW_005360708.1:8461-17366 GCF_000412655.1 Myotis brandtii
TGGGCTAATATTTTCAAGCTTAAGGTATTTTTCGTTGTCTTTCTCTGTTTAATATATTTTTACTAGAGGCCCGGTGCACGAATTCGTGCACCAGTGTGGTGCCTTGACCTGGCCTGCGGGGATCGGCCAAAACTGGCTCTCTGACATCCCAAGAGAGGTCCCAGGTTACGAGAGGCCACAGGCCAGGCCAAGAGACCCCACCGGTGCACCATTATATCTGGGGAGCGACTCGGGAGGTTGCCCAGCTGGGGAGGGACCACGGGAGGGCTCCAGGGTGTGTCCAGCCCATCTCACTCAGTCCTGATCAGCCAGACCCCAGCAGGAAGCTGACTTACCAGTCTGAATGTCTTGTCCCTGGTGGTCACAGCATGTGATAGAGAGCAGTAGAGCAACCTTAGTATATCATTTGCATATTATGCTTTGATTGGTTGAACAGATGACCGGTCGACTTGACACTTAGCATATTAGGCTTTTATTATATAGGATTGATTTCATACAGGAAGGGAGCGAGAAACATCAATGATGAGAGAGAATCATACATTGGGTGCCTCCTGCAATCCCTCTACGGGGATCGAGCCCAAAACCAGAGCGTGTGGCCTTGACAAGAATCGAACCTGGGACCTTCCCGAGTCCACAGTCCAACCCTCTATCCATTGAGCCAAACAAGCTAGGGCTCATTGGTTAAATCTTCTCTGTGCCCTGACCAGGAATTGAATCTTGACCTCCCGGTTCATATGTCGTTACTCAACCACTGAGAAACACCAGCTTGGCTCAAAATGCTTTTATTTATTTAGGAGAGAGGGAGAGAGACAGAGAGATACAGGGAAACAAAGAGACAGAGAGAGAGAGAGAAAGGAGGAGGAGAAGAAGAAGAAGGAGAAGAAGAAGAAGAAGAAGAAGAAGAAGAAGAAGAAGAAGAAGAAGAAGAAGAAGAAGAAGAAGAAGAAGAAGAAGAAGAAGAAGAAGAAGAAGAAGAAGAAGAAGAAGAAGAAGAAGAAGAAGAAGAAGAAGGAGAAGAAGAAGAAGAAGAGGAAGAAGAAGAGGAAGAAGGAGAAAAATTACAAGAATAAGAAGAAGAACAACAAGAAGAAGAATAAGAAAAAGAAGAGAGAGAGAGAGAGAGAGAGAGAGAGATCAATGTGCCCTCGCACCCAGGGGGTGGCAGATAGAACAACAGAGCTTAGTAAAAAGTTGAACAGAACTATACACGTCCCCCAGGCATTCCAACAGGACTGAGGCTCAGGTTGACAAGAACAAGAGACCCCTCACATGTCCTACGAGTCTTTCATCAACTCAATCATTTCTTCCATGCCATTTTTCTTGATGTGGTGAACGATGCACCAGAATCGGAACATGGGGTCTACCTACTGGCCTCCAGGGTGGAGCGTCCACATCCAAGGCAACGTGCTCGAGGTCACCAGGTTGGTTGTGAGTAAGTAATGCCCACTGGGGAGGTCTTTCTGGCGAAACCGTACTTGCAGGACACCTCCTATGTCCAGGAGGAGTGTCAGCCATCTGCGCTGGTTCTCGTCCTCATACAAAGAGTGCCCACGCCTCAGGCAGATAGAGTGTGAGTTGAGGTGCTCCTTCGAAGGGAGCTCCACCATGACCCCATCGTGGTCCAAGGAACAACAGCCAAAGCTTCTCAGAGCCTCTCGAAACTTCAGTCCTGGTATCGAAAGAAAGGGGTTGGGATCTCCAAACGCATTTTACCTCGGCTTTTATCTTTATGGCTTTTACGGTTGTGTTTGTGGTTGCCTTTCGTTTATTTTGCAAATTTATTAATATCAAATCTTCTTTCTTTTTAGTTTTAAATCTCTCTTCTTGTACAACCTGTACAAAATGTACTTAATGTAAAATATGACTCTATGAAGGTAACATAGTCCTATGGAATTTTAAAAACATTTTTTCAATGACAGTTAACATAGAACCTTAGGTTCATTTCAGGGGTACACCCCAATGATTAGACATTATATAATGGACTAAGAAATCATGCAATTAATCTCATACCCATCTGACACCATACACAGTTATAATATTACTAGAGGTACAGTGCACAAAATTTATGCAATCAGGGGGGTCCCTCAGCCAATCCTGCAGCCTCTCCCAGTCCGGGACCCCTTGAGGGATGTCCAACTGATGGCTTAGGCCTGCTTTAGTGCTGCCGTGGAGAGTCCCACCACCCCCTGTGCTTGGCAGCTTTGAGCCTGGCTTTTGGCTGAGCTGAGCTCTCTTTGTGGGAGGGCACTGACCACCATTGGACAGCTCCTGCCATGGGTATCTGCCCCCGGTGTTCAGTGCCTGTCATAGCGACCAGGTGTTCTGCCGTTTGGTCTATTTGCATATTAGCCTTCTGTTATATAGGATTGACGCAATGCTCTACTTTACTGTGCCATGACTATTCTTTTATTATAAAGTTTTCCTGATGACAGTGAGAAAGGGAGAGGGAGAGAAAGAAAGATCAATGATGACAGAGAATCACCGATTGGTTGCCTCCTGCATGCCCCCTACTGGGGATAAAAGCTGTAACCCCAGCATGTGCCATGACTGGGAATCAAATCAACATCTCCTGGTTCCTAGATTTAAGCTAAACAACTGAGCCATGCCAGCCGGGCTCTTTTCTTCTCTTTTCTTTCTTTTCTTTTCTTTTCTTTTCTTTTCTTCTCTTTTCTTTTCTTTTCTTTTCTTTTCTTTTCTTTTCTTTTCTTTTCTTTTCTTTTCTTTTCTTTTCTTTTCTTTTCTTTTCTTTTCTTTTCTTTTCTTTTCTTTTCTTTTCTTTTCTTTTCTTTTCTTTTCTTTTCTTTTCTTTTCTTTTCTTTTCTTTTCTTTTCTTTTCTTTTCTTTTCTTTTCTTTTTTCTTTTCTTTTCTTTTTTTTTTCTCTTCTTTTCTTTTTTTCTAAATTAAAACTTTGTAGTTGGTTCAACTTTTCTTTTTGTCCTGACACCACCACCTTCTTTCTGATCATCTCAGAGGGAACTCTAAAACCATAGAACAATCCACCCCATGTAAAATATATGCAAACAATATGCTTTACCTTTAACAGCTGTCAGAGGAACAAAGCTAACGTCAGCGTCCAGTTGGGCTTCTTAAGAGCGGTCTTGCTTCTCAAGTGCTGGTGAGAGAGGCAAGAGCAAAATATTCAGGGAGAGACAGACAACTGGAATAGCTGATCGGGAAAACAGGAAGCAAAGTAACAGGTAAAAGAGCACATAGGATTCCTGAGGTCTCCTGAAAAAAACGGCTGACGCTCTATCCACTGAGCCAAACCAGTTCGGGCGCTAGGTCGTCTTTAAATGACTACCCACCTGGTATGTTAAACCAAAAAAAAAAACTATTTTAAAACAATGTGCATTTAATCTGAATGCAACAATTGATTAATATTTTTTAAATGATTTTATTGACTCAGAGAGGAAGTGAAAGAGAGAGGGAGAGAAACATCCATGATGAGAGAGAATCACAGATCGGCCGCCTACCACACGCCCCCTACTGGCGATCAAGCCTGCAACCTGGGCATGTGCCCTTGAATGGGAATCGAACCCTGACCTCCTGGTTGATAGGTCAATGCTCTACCACTGGGCCAAGCCTGCCGGGCCGGAAGTGTAATATTTTGAATATGAGAAATGCAACTTAGAAACACGTCCCTCACGCTCCCCAGTCCTCAGCATTAAAGGTCTCAATTTGCATTTGCAAACACCTTCCTGCAAGAGGAGAATATAATCAGCAGTCAGTGATCTCTTTATTGCAACCTTGGATGCCCTGAAATTGATTTCTGGGGCTCCCCTTGGGCCCCCCTTCAGCCGCCTCTGTGTGGTGCGATGGTAGATGAATTTTATGATCGCTGGGCTTTGTTTGGGGCTGTTTAGTGCTAAACACAATTAAAAACCCAAATGCATGCAGAGCTAGATGCTAAACCCACACAGAGCTGGCTCGAGCCCTCAGGAGATGAGCCCTGGCATCCCTCGAAATTCCTCAAAGGAAAGAGATGATCAGCATAAAACACTCCTAATCCCCCAAAACATTCGTTCTTTTTTTGGAGAGGGTTGTATCGGTTCACAAACCTCAGGGGATCAAACAATGAGAACGCTGGTCATTGAAATGAAAACTATTTCCAGTGATGTCTTCGAGCCTTGTCTACCAGGGCTGGGCTAATATTTTCAGGCTTAAGGTCTTTTTCTCTGTCTTTCTCTGTTTAATATATTTTTACTAGAGACCCGTTGCACGAATTGGTGCATCAGGGTAGCCTCGAACTGGCCTGCGGGGATCAGCTGAAACTGGCTCTATGACATTCCCCGAGGGGTCCCAGGTTATGAGAGGCCACAGGCCAGGCCAAGGGACCCCACGGGTGCACCATTATATCTGGGGAGGGACATGGGAGGTTGGCCAGCTGGGGCGGGATCATGGGAGGGCTCCATGGTATGTCCAGCATGTCTAACTCAGTCCCGATTAGCCAGACCCAAGCAGCAAGCTGACCTATCAGTCTGAATGTCTTGTCCCTGGTGGTCAATGCATGTCATAGTGAGCAGTTGAGCAACCTTAGTATATCATTTGTATATTATGTTTTTATTGGTTGAACAGATGACCGGTGGACTGGACACCTATCATATTAGGCTTTTATTATATAGTATTGATTTCATACAGGAAGGGAGAGAGAAACATCAATGATGAGAGAGAATCATACATCGGTTGCCTCCTGCACTCCCCCTACTGGAGATCGAGGTCAAAACCAGAGCATGTGCCCTTGACCAGAATCGAACCTGGGAACTTCTAGAGTCCACAGTCCATCCCTCTATCCACTGAGCCAAAAAGCTAGGGCTCATTTGTTAATTCTTGTCTGTGCCCTGACCAGGAATCGAACCGTGACCTCCGGGTTCACAGGTCGTCCCTCAACCACTGGGAAACACCAGCTTGGCTCAAAATGCTTTTATTGATTTGAGAGAAAGGGAGAGAGACAGAGAGACAAAGAGACAGAGAAAAAGAGAGAGAGAGAGAGCAAGAGATGAAATCTGGAATCAGAGTTAACCACGAGATCTCATCAGTTAAAGGATGGTTGAGTCTCAATGTATTGTATTATGCCAGCTCAGGCCGAGCTAATGATCAGTGATTCAGAGATTAAGCCAGAGTTTGGGAAGAAAATGATTTTACTGTATTATCTAGTGCTAAGAAGATCCTAAAGGTCAAATACATGCATATATAGGTCAGACTCCAGTTGTAGCCGAAGCTGTTCACATTTGGGATGCAGAACGTGCCACCGACACACCTGCAGGACTGGGGCTCAGGTTGACAAGAGCCAGGGACCCCATCACGTGTCCTACGAGTCTTCCATCAGCTCAAGGATCATTTCCTCCACGCCATTCTCATTGACCTGGCGCACTATGCGCCAGAACTGGCCCATGGAGTCCAGGTACCATCTACCAAGCTGGAGTGTCCACTGGGAAGGCATGGTGCTTGAGGTCTGTGGGTTGGTGGTGAGAGCGATATGCCCACTGGGGATGTCTTCCTGGCGCAACCGTACTTGCAGGACACCTCCTGTCTCCATGAGGAGATGGAGCCACGTGCGCTGGTTCTCATCCTCATACACCGAGTGCCCACGGATCCTCAGGTAGATGGGGTGCAATGTGAGGTGCACCTTTGATGGGAGCTCGGCCATGACCCCTCCGTCGTCCAAGGAGCAACAGTCACAGCTTCTCAGTGCCTCTCGCTACTTTGGTCCTGGCATCGAAAGACAGGGGATGGGGTCTCCAACCAAACGCATTCTCGGCTTTTATCTTTATGGTTTTTAAGGTTGTGTTTGTGGTTGCCTTTGGTTTATTATGCAAATTTATAAATCTCAACTTTTCATTCTTTTTTAGCTTTAGATCTTTCTTCTAGAACAAACTGTATGAAACATACTTGAAGTAAAATGTGACTCTGTGAAGGTAACATGGTCCTATAGAATTTTTAAAACATTTTTTAAATGACAGTTGACATACAACCTTAGGTTAATTTCAGGGGTACACCCCAATGATTAGACTTTATATAATGGACCAAGAAATCATGCAATTAATCTCATACCCATCTGATGTGCCCGCAACCAAGGTACATGCCCTAGACCGGAATCGAACCTGGGACCCTTGAGTCCGCAGGCCGACGCTCTATCCACTGAGCCAAACCGGTTACGGCAAAACTTTTTTTAAATGACAGTTGACATACAACCTTAGGTTCATTTCAGGGATACACCCCAATGATTAGACTTTATATAGTGGACCATGAAATCATGCAATTAATCTCATACCCATCTGAAACCACATAGTTATTGTAATATTACTAGAGGCTCGGTGCAAAAAATTCATGCACTTGGGTGGGGTCCCTCAGTCAGCCCTGCAGCCTCTTGCAGTCTGGGACCCCTTGAGGGATGTACAACTGACAGCTTAGGCCCACTTTAGTACTGCTGTAGAGGCTCCCACCAACCCCTGTGCTCTGCAGCTGTGAGCCTGGCTTTTGGCTGAGTGGCACTCTCCCTGTGGCAGCGCATTGACCACTGGTGGACAGCTCCTGTCATGAGCATCTGCCCCCGGTGGTCAGTGTGTGTCATAGCGAGGAGTCGTTCTGCCGTTTTGTCGATTTGCATAATAGCCTTTTATTATATCGGATTGACTCAATGCTCTACTTTACTGTGCCATGACTATTCCTTCATTTTTTTTTCATATAGTTTTACGGATTTCAGAGAGGAACAGAGAGGGAGAGAAAGAGAAAGATCAATGATGACAGAGAATCACGGATTGGTTGTCTCCGACATGGCCCTACTGGGGATCAAGACTGTAACCCGGGCATGTGCCGTGACTGGGAATCGAATCGACATCTCCTGGTTCCTAGGTTTAAGTTAAACAACTGAGCCATGCGAGCCAAGCTCTTTTCATTTCATTTCATTTCTTGTCTTTTCTTTGTTCTTAATTAAAACTTTGTAGTTGGTTCAACTTTTCTTTTTGTCCTGACAACACCACCTTCTTTCTGATCATCTCAGAGGAAACTCACAAACCATAGAACAACCCACCCCATGCAAATAACATGCTTTACCTTTAACAGCTGGCATAAGAACAAAGCTAAAGTCAGCGTCCAGGTGGGCTTCTTAACAGCAGTCTTGCTTCTCAAGTGCTGGTGAGAGAGGCAAGACCAAAATATTCAGGGACAGACAGATACCAGGGATAGCTGATCAGACAAACAGGAAGCAAAGAGACAGGTGAAACACAAGTAGGATTCCTGAGGTCTCATGACATCACTTTTAGAATGATCTCTCCCTTCCCCAAATCTCAGCCATGCTCTTGGCATGAACAGTATGGTTTTGTTGCCAAACTCACTTCAGTCCACAAAGTCCAAATTCCGCCCTCAGGTCAGACGCCATTCCCAATCCTTCCTCTTCCTCCTCCCATCCACCTTTTTCTTGCCTGTTCTTCTTGCTCTGGAGGCAAAGCACTTTTCTTCGCACCATTCCCCTGTGACTGGTCTCTGCTTCCCCCTGTCACCTGCAGAAGAAAGAACATGGCCATGTACACAGGTTCCAGGGAGTAAATGTACCAGGAATGTGTCCAGAAAAAACAAGGTTCCCGTGACTCACACTCCAGAAACCAATCCCGTGAGACATGTGATGGTGAGGAAGGAAAGAGGTTTATTCAGGTGCTGTCAACCTGAGAAGAAGGGGGAAGCTCGTCTCCAAATCCCATCTGCACATCTCAGTGCAGGCAGAGGCTTTTATAAGGAGGTAGAGGCTAAACAGAGCAAAGAGGTCAGGGGGCGGGACTTGATAAGTTCTCTACGTGACAACAGGCACAGTCCAATCTGATAAGGATGTTGCAAGTGGTCAGGTGTCGGTCCAGTGTGCGTCATCCGAGATTTTGTCCTCCTGGTTCTAAGGTTGAAGGTCAGCAAATCTCGCAGAACTGGGAAGGTCAGAGTTCATGTCTTCTAAAATTAGTTGCTAGGAATCTTATACAAACATGCTGTTTACCTACAAGCTTCATTATTAGTCAGAGTCTGCATTTACAGGAGCAATTTGGAAAGAATGGTGAGGTGAGTTGTAATTTCCACTGTGACATGAATGCTGAGATGCTTCGTTCTTCTTCAAGGCATTTGCACCCTTTAAAAAGATCAAATTGGCCCTAGCTAGTTTGGCTCAGTGTATAGAGTGTTGGCCTGCGAACTGACGGGTCCTGGGTTCAATTACCGGTCAAGGGGACATGCCCACGTTGTGGGCTTGATCCCCAGTGAGGGACGTGCAGGAGTAGGCCGATCCATGATCCTCACAATGGATGCTTCTAACTCTCTCCCTCTCCATTCCTCTCTGAAAAAAAAATTAAAAACAACTCCCAACTCAATGACCTGGACTGAGGCAATCTCTTCCCCAATTAGGAAGGAAAGCTGAATTGGGTCCTAAAGAAATGTCAGACATCTGCCTTTTGGCATTTCAGAGAAGCAAAAGAAAAAGAAAAAAGGGGAGAAAAAAAACATAATTCAAATGTCACCTTCATACTGCCCTAGAAGGGATTGAGCACAAAGGGGTCACAAGAGAGAGTGTCTGCAGTGGACACATGACAGTTCTCGAGGCCGTGGGCTCTCTTATAAAAAAAATATATTTTTTATTGATTTTTGAGAGGAAGGGAGAGAGAGATAGAAACATCAGTGATGATGAGAGAGAATCATGGACTGGCTGCCTCCTGCACGGACCCCACTGGGGATGGAGCCCACAACCTGGGCATGTGCCCTTGACTGGAATCAAACCTGGGACTCTTCAGTCCCCAGGCCAACACTCTATCCACTGAGCAAACCAGCACGGGCTCTAGGTCGTCTTTAAATGACTACCTACCTGGTATGTTAAACCAAAAAAAAAAAACTTCTTTAAAACAATGTGCATGCCATCTGAATGCAGCCATT
>NW_005360708.1:17881-20117 GCF_000412655.1 Myotis brandtii
TTTGGGGGAATTCGTGCACCCATGTGGTGCCTCTGCCTGGCATACAGGGATAGGCGGAAACTGGCTCTCTAACAGCCCCCTAGTGGTCCCAGTTTATGAGAGGGCACAGGCCAGGCCAAGGCACCCCACCGGTGACCCATTAGGTCTGGGGAGGGACACGGGGGTTTGGCCAGCTGGGGAGGGACCACGGGAGGGCTCCAGGGTGTGTCCAGCATATCTCACTCAGTCCCGATCAGCCAGACCCCAGCAGCAAGCTGACCTACCAGTCTGAAAGTCTTGTCTCTGGTGGTCAATGCATGTCATAGCGAGCAGTTGAGCAATATTGGTATATCATTTGCATATTATGCTTTGATTGGTTGGCCAGATGACTGGCCGACTGGACACTTTGCAAATTAGGCTTTTATTATATAGGATTGATTTCATGCAGGAAGGGAGCGTGAAACATCAATGATGAGAAAGAATCATACATCCGGTGCCTCCTGCACGCCACTACTGGGGATCAAGCCCACAACCACAGCATGTGTCCTTGACCAGAATTGAACCTGGGACCTTCCAGAGTCCATAGTCCAACTCTCTATCCACTGAGCCAAAAAAGCTAGGGCTCATTGGTTAATTCTTTTCTGTGCCCTGATCAGGAGTCAAACCGTGATCTCCAGGCGCATAGGTCATCCCTCAACCACTGAGAAACACAAGCTTGGCTCAAAACGCTTTCATTGATTTGAGGGAGAGGGAGACAGAGAGAGTCAGAGAGACAAAGAGACAGAGAGAGAGAGAAAGGAGAAGAAGAAGAAGAAGAAGAAGAAGAAGAAGAAGAAGAAGAAGAAGAAGAAGAAGAAGAAGAAGAAGAAGAAGAAGAAGAAGAAGAAGAAGAAGAAGAAGAAGAAGAAGAAGAAGAAGAAGAAGAAGAAGGCGGAGAAGGAGAAGGAGAAGAAAAACAAGAACAACAAGAAGAAGAACAAGAACAAGAAGAAGAAGAACAAGAAGAAAGACAGAGAGAGAGAGAGAGAGAGGGAGAGAGAGAGAGAAACATCAATAAGCCCTTGCACCCAGGGGGTGGCAGATAGAATAACAGAGCTTAGAAAAAGGTGAACAGAACTATACACATCCCACCGGGGGTCCAGCAGGACTGTGGCTCAGGTTACAAGAGCCAGGGACACCATCACATATCCGACAAGTCGTCAATCAGCTCAAGGATCAATTCCTCCATGCCATTTTTCTTGACATGGTGCACAATGCGCCAGAATCGGAACATGGGGTCCAGGTAATGGCCTTCAGGGTGGAGCGTCCACATCCAAGGCAGGGTGCTCGAGGTCAGCGGGTTGGTTGTGAGTAAGATGTCCCCACTGGGGATGTCTTTCTGGCACAAGCATACTTGCAGGACACCTCCTATGTCAAAGAGAAGGGGCAGCCACGTCCGCTCGTTCTCGTCCTCATACACGGAGTGCCCACGCCTCAGGGACATAGGGTGGGAGTTGAGGTGCTCCTCCAAAGGGAGCTCGGCCATGACTCCTCCGTGGTCCAAGGAGCAACAGCCACAGCTTCTCAGAGCCTCTCGCTACTTCGGTCCTGGCATCGAAAGACAGGGGATGGGGTCTCCAAATGCATTTTACCTCGGCTTTTATATTTATGGCTTTTACGGTTGTGTTTGTGGTTGCCTTTGGTTGATTTTGCAAATTTATAAATATCAACTCTTCTTTCTTTTTAGTTTTAAATCTCTCTTCTTGTACAACCTGTACAAGACGTACTTAATGTAAAATATGACTCTATGAAGGCAACATAGTCCTATGGAATTTTAAAAACATTTTTTCAATGACATTTAACATAGAAACTTAGGTTCCTTTCAGGGGTACACCCCAATGATTAGACATTATATAATGGACTAAGAAATCATGCAATTAATCTCATTCCCATCTGACACCATAAACAGTTATAATAATACTAGAGGCCTGGTGCACGAAATTTGTGCACAGGTAGGGTTCCTAGGCCTGGCCGGCTATCGGCCGATTGGGGCCTTCCTTTGCCTGCTGCCTGCCAGGGCCTTCCTTTGTTCCGCACCGCCCCCTGGTGGTCAGCACACCTCATAGTGAGCAATTGAACTCCCAGTCTCTCAGTCGAACTCCTGAGGGGATATTTTGCATATTGGGCTTTTATATATATAGATTACTAGAGGCTCAGTGCACAAAATTCATGCACTTGAGGGGAGTCCTGCAGTCAGCCCTGTGGCCTCTGGGAGTCC
>NW_005360708.1:20988-21773 GCF_000412655.1 Myotis brandtii
CCCCATGCAAATAATATGCAAATAATATGCTTTACCTTTAACACCTGGCAGAGGAACAAAGCTAACTTCAGCTTCAGGTCGGCTTCTTAAAAGCGGTCTTGCTTCTCAGGTGCTGGTGAGAGAGGCAAGACCAAAATATTCAGGGACAGACAGATACCTGGGATAGCTGATCGGGAAACCAGGAATCAAAGTGACAGGTGAAAGAGCAAGTAGGATTCCTGAGGTCTCATAACATCACTTATAGAATGATCTCTCCCTTCCCCAAACCTCAGCCATGCTCTTGGCAAGAGCTGTATGGTTTTGCTCCTAAATTCACTTCAGTCCACAAAGTCCAAATTTCTCCCTCAGATCAGACTCCATCCCCAATACTTCAACCTCCTCCTCCCATCCATCTTTTTCTTACCTTTCTTCTTGCCCTGAAGGCAAAGCACCGTCGTAGCTCCTTTCCTCTGTGACAGGTCTCTGCTTCCCCCTCTCACCTGCAGAAGAAAGAAAATGGATATGATACACCTGTTACAAGGAGTCCGTGTATCAGGAATGTGTCCAGAAAAAACAAGGTTCCCCTGACCCACACACCAGAAACCAGTCCCGTGAGACAGGTGCTGGTGGGGAAGGAAAGAGGTTTATTCATGTGCCGGCAACCTGAGTAGATGGGGGATGCTTGTCCCAAAACCTATCTGCACATCTCAGTGCAGGCAGAGTCTTTTATAAGGAGGGAGAGGCCAAGGGGAGAAAAGAATTCAGAGGACGGCGCTTGAGAGGTTCTTACGTGCTAACAGGCACAG
>NW_005360709.1:0-205 GCF_000412655.1 Myotis brandtii
GTTCTCCCTGCATGATCTACAATAATAAGCTGCTTCAATAAGTAAATAAGTTGATATTTACTGCTGTTTACAATTATCTGAAAGAGAAGGAAGTTGGGGTGCTTCACTGGGCTGGTAAAAGTTTAGCTAAATAAGAAAGCAGGTCTAATTAAGCAAGTTTATTCTATCCTATCTAATAATAGACAAACATGGTAATTAACCATAC
>NW_005360710.1:0-3004 GCF_000412655.1 Myotis brandtii
AGGGCAAGCCTCTGGTGGTTATTGAAAATTCTTTGCTACTGTGCGCCGCGGTCCTGCTGGGCGCTCACACCCATTGCCGGTGCCCAGCGCCAGCCCTGATCGCTCGGCGCCATCAGTGGGTGTGAGTGGCGGCTGCCAGCCCCAATCGCCTCTCAGGGCTTCTCCACCTCCCCTTGCTCCTGAGGGGCGATCAGGACCGGCAACCATCTCTCGCACCTGCTGCCAGCGATGGCCCTGCTCGCTCCCACTGCTGGCACTGGCCCCAATCGCTCCACACCATCAGCAGGTGCAAGTGGGCAGCGGCTGCTGGCCCCAATTGCCCCTGGGGGCTTCTCCACCTCCCCCTGCTCCTGAGGGGCAATCAGGGCAGCAGCTGCCACCTGCACCTGCCGCTGGTGCTGGCCCCAATCGTTCCACGCTGTCAGCAGGTATGAGCAGGGCCGGTGCCACCATCAGAACGTGGGAACATCAGTGGTGGGAGAGGGGCTGCCAGCAGACAAGGGACCAGAGGCTGTGGCGGGAGGGTCCAGGCAGGAGCGCAGAGGATGGGCCGAGACCTGACCCTGTGCCCACCCCAGGCTCACGGCCCACAGTTCCTTTCAAGGGGCACCAATTTGTGTGCTGAGCCCCTAGTATAGAATAAAAATATTAGGAAGATACAAGATATGAGCTTCTAATCAGAAGAACCTTCCAGATATCTGCTTCTATTGGCAATGGAGTTTTAGTGGAGCTTCACCTAAAACATTATTTAGAGGCTGTTTTAGAAAATAATCATTGCTTTTGGAATGGGAGTTTTAGCTGACACTAGCATATAGATTTTGGATGAAAGGCAACAGCAGGGAAGAAAACCAGAGTCTGTATGAAAGAGGGTGCACTGGGCGAGGTTATAACTGTACTTCTCAAATACAAGTCCACAGTGAAGAGCAATGCCAGTTAATAGGGATTGTGCCCAATTTTTGTTCTATTTGGGTTCTAAACTAAGGGTTAGGAGAGGGGAAAATGCACCTTGATTTGGAGAGCATCCACTAGAAGGAAATGATGTGAAGTCTATTGAATGAGTTTAGTTGGTCATAGATGTGTGTGTGTGTGTGTGTGTGTGTGTGTGAATTTTCTCCAGAAAAAATGCCATGGCTAACTTCTCCAGAAAAAAATGCCATGGCTATGGTTTAGTGTGTGGAGTAAGAAGGCCATAGTCCTGGATGATCCAAAATATGAGCAGATGTGTAGATCTATGAGATCAAGATGATGCCCATGGGCACACGTGAACTAGCAAAAGAAACCCTACAGGTTCCAGGGAAGATCTTAATTCATGCCTTGCCACAACATACAGAAAATCTGAGACTTTTACAAACCCTGGTGGACCCAGCTAAGGTCTAAAATTGTTCCTAATAAGAGGAAGCATTATGCTGCAAGATATTTTATTTTATGGCATGAGCCAAAAGCAAGACAGTTTGGGCCTCTAGGAAGTGTGTGAGCTGGAGGCTGAATTCTAGGAAGAATAGTGACCACCTTTTGAATATAAGTTCCCAACATCCGGGACTTTGGTTAAGTATCTGTTGAGTAAATGTTTATGCAGCTGTTTGAGCAATGTACTCCAGTTATACTCCTTTATTCATTTGTCCATCTATCTACTTATTCACTTGTTCATTTATTCAAATACTTATTTAGTTTCCCTATGCTGTGTATATAAAACACAATAATAAATATAATCTATAATCACGAATAAAACATTCAAGGTTCTATCCTGATGTTTAGTGGCCCCTCCAGAAAGTTTTCAAAGGATTATTTTATTCCAACTCAAATTGTAAGTTAAATAGTCAGTCACGATAAACTTAGGAAAATGGAGCCAAGCTTCAGGCACAGCTGACAGGTAACACTGGTGCCTGAGTCTCTGGTCCAGTAGAGGACAGAGCTTTATAATAATAAGTACATGAGTCCTCCTCTTCCGAGGCTCTAAGACATGGTTAATCTAGCCTGAGACCTAGGGGGCATCGACGGGATGCAAAGATCCCCTTGGTCACATACATTATGAATTCTGGATGTTTCAAGTAATTGCTCATCAGTTCTTTGCACAAGAAAGACCAATAGTCTCAATACAGAATCCACAAGAATAACCTCCAAGACCTTGGCTTATATCGATGGCAGTATTTTTATTAGTCATAATCTGTACTTGAGCAAAAAGAGAATATTCTATGTTAGGGAAAAGAATGTGCCTGCATGGCAGATAGGATGCCACTAGCTTTTCTAGACATGTTTAGTAGACAAGTGTGATACGGCAGAAATCAGCAACTCTGACAGGGCAGGATTGAAATATCAGACATGCAGCAGCATTGGGGTCTTATATTTTAGAGGGGACAAGGGCTGGAATCCCAGAGAGACATCTCTGGTATGTTTCTAGATGTTCACAGGGAGATGACAAAAGCCACATGTATGATTGCCAGATAAAATACAGGACACCAGTGAAATAAGGATGCCAGATAAACAGTGAATGACATTTCAATATCAGAATGCCCCATATAATGGAGAATATTTATAGTAAAAAAGCATTAATGGTTTATCTGACATTCACATTTAAGTGGATATTCTGTATTTTTATTTACTAAATCTATAGGACAGAGACTGAGAGATGAGGGTGAAAGAGGGACAGAGACATGCCAAAGACATAGAAAACACTTTTCTTGTTGACCTGGGCAGTTTCAAACCAGAAGACAAATACATACACTCTCATAGAAACACACACACTACACACATCACCACTAAAATAAGATAGACAGAAAAAAAAATCCAGAGCCAAATGGTATAACATTGACCATGACTAAAGCATGACTTTAGAAAAGGGGTCTATCTATCACAAAGAATGTAAGATGGCCGGGCCAGAGAGGCTTAGTTGGTTGAGCATAGTTACATGCATCGAAAGGTTACTGGTTCAATTCCAGGTCAGCATACAGAATTGAATGGGTTCGATATCTGGTCGGAGGGATATACCTCTCCCTCTCCCTCTCCC
>NW_005360711.1:0-274 GCF_000412655.1 Myotis brandtii
TGACTACCCTGCACTACAACTCCCTTCCTGATACAAAACCTGAACTCCCAGGAATCATCCTCTATGTTCATAGTGTCCATATTCTACAGTTCCTCATTTCTCTTCAGACTCCTAGTCACCAACTGGATGCTCATCTCCTTCTCCCCCTTGCCCCTATCACATGTCCTCTACCAGCGTGGTGCTCCCTCTTGTCCCAATGTCAGGGCATTATACAGAGTCTTTGACTACCTTGTCATTTCCCTTACCCTGTGTCTCACCCTTCATGCCCATCCAA
>NW_005360711.1:355-1865 GCF_000412655.1 Myotis brandtii
AATTCTAAACTCCATTCTGAGTCCCCCAAAACCCTGTTCCATGTCACTCTAGGTCCCTTTGAACCCACATAATGTGTAACATCCAAACCTTCCCAGGCTTTATAATTTCTCATCCTGACTCTGAGAAGACACCATCCCTCCATGTCCCCCTGCAGACCCACCTTTTCTTATCCACAATCCTTTTCTGGCCAGGTCTCCAAGGATTTCAGCTAAATGCCACATAGGCCACAAGGAGCAGAAAAGGAAATAGAACCAGAAGAGAGATTTATTTCTGATTTCCCAAGTTCTGGTTATGGACACTCTAAGAACAGGCACATGCAGTTTGTAAAAACAACAAAGAATGAGGACAGTGATGTCTGGCCTGAGCTCCAGGTCACAGAGGGCCCAAAATAAGGTCATTACTGCAGGCCTGAGCGTGACTGACATGACAAAGTTCCTGCATATTTACTGGAGTTCTTGAGTTTTATGACATAATATTTTTAAAAATCTCTGTGACCTTTCCCTTGAAAGTGCAGTTAAAATGCATGTGGAATGAGAATACTCTTAAAGGTTAGGCTGCTGTGCAGGTGCACTCAGATTCTGGGACAAAGGCCACTCCAAGGCAACCTGGGGCCACAGAATGATCTGGGCAGTCAGGTCATCTGTTTTGGAGGGTAAGTCAGAAGTGAGGGAAGCAAGTTAGAAACTTTTATTTGGAGGATTATAGCCAGATAAGGAAATATTGGAAAATTTGAAAATAAGGTAAGATGAGCAAGATGACAGGATCAGCTAATTACAGGTAGGTGATGTCAAAAGAAAACAAGCATTGGACAAACTGAAAGAGGCAAGAAACACTTGATTGAAGATCGACCATGAAATAAGATGGTGAGACTGAGCTCAACACCTTCAAAATAAAAGGCTGCGGAGATTTTAAGAATGGCAGCAGGAATCATAGGCATCTGTGTTTGCTAGTTGGCTTTACACAAAAGAAAAGGAAAACATCTCATGAAATTCTGACAGGAGGTCCTTTCACCTCTTGGCTGTAAATGTCCTCAACCAAGTTAGGCTGCTACCCTCCCTCAGAGACTGGGACACAGGGACACCACGAGGATTAAATTTCAAAAGGATGGGCCCAGTCTCTTGAGACAAATATTCTATGGGACATAACACTGGTAAGAAGTTTTTAAGGAGACTTAGGTATATTTCAAAAGTGCAAAGAAAAAATCTGCAATTGCAAATTGCGATTACATTTCTGAAGAAAATGCTCTAAGACAATGGAGGTCAGAGGCCTGTAGTCAGGAAGAACCCATCTAAACATAAGTGACTCTGAGGCAAGATTAAGTGCTACCCCCCCAGTCATAACAAAAAGGCTTTCTGCCCAGTGTAGGAATACACCATTAAATATATTTCAGACAAGATACAGTTTGCATCTTCATCAGTTCCTGCATTCATAAGCAGGTGAAAAATAGCTGAGAGTCCATGAACGGAGCCAGCATCTGATCTCCCAGAAGGCTGTGCAATTGGAGTTTTC
>NW_005360712.1:0-483 GCF_000412655.1 Myotis brandtii
TCCATAGTGGTTGCACCAGTCTGCATTCCCACCAGCAATCACTACAATAAATTAAATGAAAAATTTAAAAAGCAAAAACGGGGAGAACTAAGATGGCGGCATAAGGTATATACCTGTACGTGCCACCCCCCACAACCACATTAAAACTACAACTAAAAGACAAAACGGCTATCATCCAGAACCAAGGGAAAGCTGGCTGAGTGGAAGTTCTACAACTAGAAGGAAAGAAAAATGCACATTTAGACTGGTTAGGAGGTGTGGAGGCGCCAAGAGCAGAGGTACAGAGGCACGCAAAACAGGCTCCAACTCGGTGCGCAGTTTTTTTATTCGGAAGGGAGATACAAGCTTCCGACTGCACTGAACTCGTTTCCGGCGATACTCTGGGGACCCAGATTCCTATGGGGAGAAACTAAACTCTCTGGCAGTGGGTCAGAAATCAAGGGTGGCCAAAGCAATCTATAAATTCAATGCACTTCCCATTAA
>NW_005360713.1:0-1425 GCF_000412655.1 Myotis brandtii
CATAAACTCAATGTTCTTTTTTCAATATTTTCTTATGAAACATGCCAACAAGGGTATGTTTTTAATAATAGTGATGGTTACCATGGGCTGCATAGGACATTTTGTACATACTTGCTCATTAATCATGGTAACAACACTAGAAAGTGGGCATTATTATTACTGTTTCATAGCTGAGGACACTGAGGCTTGAAAAACTTTAGTAAGTGCCCGAGATCACGGAGTGTGTATATAGGACCAGGATGTGATCACCGGTCTGTGTGCTTAAAAAGTCAAAGCATCCAGCCATTATGCTGGGCTCTCGATACAACAATGAGATCTCAATATAACCTTCTACCATAGAAATCTAAATTTCAGAATGAGTAAAGGAATGGGAATTGCACCAGTCCTGATAGGTGTTTATGATGCATAATGGTATCAGGTTATATCAGTATTGTTCACAGCCTCCCCAGGACAGACAGACAGACAGACACACATGCAAATACACATGGAGGCATGCTCTCTGCCTCTGCTCGCTCCCCCTTCCTTGTCTTGCTATGGTCTCATGTTGGAGAGGGATCTGCAAAGCCTGGTGGGATGGCTGTGCTGAGGGGACAGTTCACCAAGAAGACTCTCACTCTGGTCAGAAGGAGTCGGATGCTCTCTGGGCCATGACCTTGTCACGGGCCCCCTTCCCTCCCTGCTCACCGCCGCTTCTGATGTTTCAGGTTTTGGAATGAGCCAGAAGGTGGGTCATCTGGATTTCTATCCAAACGGAGGAAAACAAATGCCCGGATGTAAGAAAAATATCCTTTCACCCATCATTGATGTAAATGGACTCTGGGAAGGTACGTGCATTAGCAAAGCAAGATGGCAGTGCCCTCCCTGGGGAGAAGGCAGGATGCGTGGCCGGGCCCTGATAGCACTGAATTTGAGTCCACGTACTGCGTGCTCATTCTGTCCCCGGCATTGTCACAGCGCCATGAGGGAATTACTCTGCTTATCCCCATGTTACAGCTGAAGAAACTGGGTCCGAACAGTTATCAAACTTGCCCAAGGCCACCTTATATTAAAGTTTAATTTCTGGCTGCAAAGTCCCAACCTCATACCCAATCTACGTGGGACCCTTGAGTCCATAGCCTGTGTCATCCCCCCTCATGAGGATGCTGAGGCCTGAGCTGGACGGGCACGTTGGCAAATACCAGTTCTAGCTGTGCCCACCCCCACCCCAGCTGCTTGCTCTGCTTGCTCCTTGAAGGGCAGGCACAAAAGCTTGGAGGGCTTTGACGTTCTTACCCTTTGCTGTGGGCAGGTGCTAGGACGGGAAAGGGACTGAGCTGGTAAAAGGACCAAGTTCTGTGGGTTTGGGGAGCGCATGCATGGAGTAGGCGGAGGCTGGAGGTCTAGGGGTGATGAGGCTTGTGGGTGTCAATGTCAGAAATGTCCAAA
>NW_005360714.1:0-808 GCF_000412655.1 Myotis brandtii
GCCATAACTTGCTAGATGATCACATCCAAATTCAAAAGATTGGGGAAGATGAATCCTTTATGTGCATGGAATCAGAGGGGAAATTGAATAATGGCAAATATCATTAATTTTATTCCTCTTAATTGACAAATCATGCCTTTCTCATTTTCTGCTATTGAATTTATATGATATTATTATAAGAAAAAAATAAGAACTTGATGATTTCATGCTTTTCAAAGTCACCCCACATGATAATTTTCAGGTTTGACACAATAGTGCTGCCATTTGTAGTTACCTCCATTTTCTGAGTACTCAGTCTCTTGACTTGTGCTTTAGTAGTTACTACATAGTGACTGAAATTTATTGCCAAGTAGGACAAGTAAAGCACAAAATACATGTCAGCCATTTCTAATCATCTTTTGTGATTAAAACATATCTTAAAAACAAATACTACTTATATTCTAAAAACCAAGTGTTAAGAAGCAAAGTTTATTCATTTAGTCTTTTAACAACATATTAATGAGTGTCTATTGGGGTAGTTACTGCATGAGATGATGGCAAAACAAAGGCGTGTGGGAATCAGACCTTATCTCTTCCACATGGATATTGAGTGGGAGAAAGAGTTGGAATTAATCAAAGGAACACACAGTATTGAATGCACCTAACTGGAGGCAACGGAAGACTTTCCTGCAGAAAAAAATATATATATATATTTAAACAGATCTAAAGTATAAAGATAAACTAAGACTAAGTAATGTGCTGAGATTATTAATAATGCTAGAGATAGAAGATGGGGAGAGATTTTCTCTGACCCTATTGCAGAAGAAAA
>NW_005360715.1:0-3076 GCF_000412655.1 Myotis brandtii
CTGTAACGGAGAAGAGAGTATTTTAAAGGATAAATGATAAGCCACCTCGTTTACCTAGAGATAGGATGCTTTTGTAATGGAAAAATCTGAAGAAAAAAAAATAAAAATGACTCGGAAATGCCAATACTGCTCACCGTGGTTAATACAGATCGGCATCAGTTCAGTGGGAAAGTGGCCAATGGACCTGATTTATTTGACCTTTCACCCCTCACCCCTCCAATAACAACAAAGGTTTCACAGTTATGTAGGTGCTTGCACAGTTCTTGGAATATCAAAGTTTAGGGATTCATATTTATAAATATTTATAAATATTTATTGATGAAAAAAATAACATTATCGAAATCTTTTTCCAAAATTGTTTTCTGCAAATTGGCACAAACGTTGCAAGCAGGAATTAATATTTCAGCTCTTTATTGCTTTGATCTTTGGTTATTTCTCCCAGCAAAACTGTAAACATGAAAAATTGGCACTTTTTTGGAGAAGGGACTGGATATAAAAGTTTATCATTTGAATGGACTGTATTGTAACCAGTAACCTCAGATACATTTCCTAAATGTTTCTTATTTTTTTATTGTACCTTTCCTCTATAAAATGTCTTATTTCATGAGGTTAATGTCCCCCCTTCATATTTAAAGTGAACCAGAAACTGCTTAGTCCCCTGGTCCATCCGCCCTCCCTCCGATCCCACCAACTATATTACCATGAAAACAAAGTTTGCTCCCATTATGATACTTCTGAGGATTGTGGGAGAATACATAGCCCCTACTCTACTGGAGGCACACACACAGATACACAGATATAAATATATATATACACACACACACACACACACACATATATCCATATATATATGGATATATATATGGATATATACATATCATACTTTCTTCATTTGTTGATGGACACTCAGGTTGTTTCCATATCTTAGCTATTGTGAATAATACTGCAATGAACATAGGAATGCAGATATCTCTTTAAAATCTAGATTTTCTTTGGATATACGTATATCAAGAAATGGGATTGCTGGATCTTATGGTAGTTCTATTTTTAAATTTCATAGTGGCTGTACCAATTTATATCCCTCCCCCCCCCCAAAGCACACAAGGATTCCCTTTTCTCCACATCCTCACCAACATCTATCTTTTTGACAAGAAGCATCCTAACAGGTGAGATGATGTCTCATTATGGCTTTAGTTGGCCTTTCCCTGATGATAGTGATGCTGAGCCCTTTGTATGTATCTGTTGTCCAGTCCTCTGTCTTCTTTTGAGAAATGTCCATTCAGATGTTTGTCTACTCTTTCAGTCAGGCTATTTGATTTTCTGCTCCGAGTCGTATGAGTTCTATATATTTTGGATATTAACTCCTGAATGCAGATACTGGTAGGAGGCGTTGGGTGTCAGGCTGTGAGCGTGTGGGTATGGAGGCATGGGTGACTGGGTGCTGTCTTGCCTCCTGTCTGTGTCAGTTAGGAGGCCCCGGGTCATAGTGCTGGTGCAGAGTTTAATCTCACCTCTCTTCGGAAGGGATGACCCTGTTTCAAAAGGGTGGGGCTCCCCTCTTCCCCCCTATTCGTGGGGTTGGGACTGTCTGGGGAAGTTGGGACTTAGTTTGAGTGTGCAGGACCCCCTTGACACCCCAGGGAGGTGTGTCCCAGTCTCCTTTGCATCCCTGATGAAGATCCGGGAACATTGCTGGCGGGAAGAGGTAGGCTGTCAGGAAAAAATGGGTGTAGTGCTTAGGGAGGGAGGAGTTCTTGCTCAGAGCCATAATTATTTTAAAGTCGTAACGTATGAGCGATAGCTGAAGGGTTGGTGGTGAATAAGATTTCCCAGGACATTAATACAGAGTATAAACTTGTAAAGGCTGCAGTGGAACGCTGGGTGGGGAAGGAGGACTCAACCTTTAAAAGGCCATCAAAGAAAGACACTGAGAAGGAACAGAGTAGTGGCCTTGTAGCCGGAGGTGGGGGTGGTTCGTGTCTCAAAGAGAAGAGGGAGTGGCCTTAGTGGCAAATGTCACTGAGAGGTCGAGTAAAAAGAGGCTGAACAGAGTCCTCTGGATCTGACCATTTTGAAGGTCATTGGTGATTCAAGCGAGGAAGCTCTCATGGAATCCTGGAGCAGAGCCAGAGGGCAGATAATTGGGGACCGACTGGGTGTGGAGGAAGTAGAGGTGATTTTGTATCAAGACTTTTCCCTTGGAGAAGAGAAACAGGACAGTAGGAAACCCAAGTCTTATAAGAGTAAGTTTTAAGCATATTTATGTGAGAGTATGGAGAGAATAAGAAGATACAGAAAAAAGAATGATTGGTGGAACAACCTCAAAGAGAAGATGAGGGAATAAGATAGAGATGGTAGATAGTGGAAAAAACTAATAGTTAATGAGCGCCTTCTGTGCGCCATGGATTGTGGAATTATTTGCATATAGATCAGGTCATTCTAACCTAACAACCCTACATGGGTTGTATTTATGCCTCGTTTACAGATGAAAAAGTTAACCTTGGCTCAGAGAGGTTAAGCAACTTGTTCAAAGCCACACAGCTGGTGAGGTTAGAATCAAGATCCAAAACCCAAATCTGTTTGACAGCTAAGTACCCTTTTTTCACAGTATGCCACACTGCCTCTGCCTCTTCTTTGAAATAAATAAGACCAAGGTAGAATAGGTAGAACTGGAGATATGTTTGTAGAATGGGGACAACAATTTTTTCTCTCTATCTAACTCACATATTCATTCACTGAGGTCCTCTCTGCCGCTCTGAGTTGAGATACAATTGCCTCAATGTTATTCCAACCCTCGTGGGAGTCTCAGAGCCTTCCCGGATTCCTACACACCCCCAAGGCTGGCATCTCCACGGGCCCCTCTGCATCTCAGGCATGGCGGTCACTGCACTGGCTCAGTTGAGAAGTCGTCTTGCGTCCCGTGGGCACTCGGTGCCTATGCCTCATTCTACTAAACAACATTCTCACCCAGCAGTTGTATTTGTGGTGCTTTTGACAGAGACTTTTGATGGGGAGCAAAGAAGCGGTACTTATCCTAGCAACACACACAGCCTGCAACTGAACACAACTCATTCTT
>NW_005360716.1:0-545 GCF_000412655.1 Myotis brandtii
CAACACGGTTGTCTGTTCTGCAGGTGATGGGGGCAATAGGAGATTTGGATGAGCGGAAGCAGGTGATCTGACTCAGGTCTCATTAGAGCCCCTGTGGCTTCAGCATGGAGAGCAATATGGGTGAGAGGGAGGTGGTGTGATCATCTGGGACAGTGGCTGGCAAACTCATTAGTCAACAGAGCCAAATATCAGCAGTACAATGATCGAAATTTCTTTTGAAAGCCAAATATTTTAAACTTAAACTATATAGGTAGGTACATTGTTAATAACTTAATGAGGGTACTCCTAAACTGGCCTTTGCTAAAAACGTCCTCAATCTCACTGAGGTATGTTCGATGAGGTCAACCCCTTCCAACTCTCCCATCCTCAACTCGTGCATGAATCATGCGCATCCCCTGTGCTACATATCCTTTGACCCCCCTGCCTGCGCTGTGTCTCCCATCACCCATCCAACTGACACCCCCCACTTTTTCTAAAACCACTTCCTCAAAATAGACTTGCCCAGGCAGAAAACCATCCTCCGTGCATGGGCCACGAAGTTTCAA
>NW_005360717.1:0-214 GCF_000412655.1 Myotis brandtii
GGCATAGGCCGGGCTGAGGAACCCCTCCGAGTGCACAGATTTTTGTGCACTGGGCTTCTACTGTTTTCATATATCTCTTGGCCCTCTGAATGTCCTCCTTCGAAAAGTGTCTATTAAGGTCCTTTGCCCATTTTTTGATTGGGTTGTTAATCTTCGTTTTGTTAAGTTGTATGAGTTCCCTGTAAATGTTTGAGATTAAACCCTTATCAGAGAT
>NW_005360717.1:524-792 GCF_000412655.1 Myotis brandtii
TATCTGTCCAATTTTCCCAACACCATTTATTGAAGAGACTATCTTGACTCCATTGTATGTTCTTGCCTCCTTTGTCAAATATTAATTGAGCACAGTAACTTTGGTCAATTTCTGGGTTCTCTGTTCTTTTCCACTGGTCTATATGTCTGTTCTTGTGCCAGTACCAGGCAGTTTTGAGAACAGTGGCTTTGTTGTATAGCTTGATATCTGGTGTTGAGGTCCCTTCCAACATTGTTCTTTCTCAAGATTGCTGCAGCTATTCTGGGTC
>NW_005360718.1:0-906 GCF_000412655.1 Myotis brandtii
GTAACAATCCTGTCTATGAAGTGACAATCCTGTCTATTACGTCACAATAATGTTTATGAAGTCACCAACTTTCTATGAAGTCACAATTATGTCTATGAAGTAACAATCATGTCTATGAAGTCACAATCCTGTATATGAACTAACTGTCCTTTGTATGAAGTGAAAATCCCCCCATGAAGTCACAATCCTGTCTATGAAGTTACAATCCTATCTATGAAGTAACAATTCTGTCTATGAAGTCACGATCATGTCTAGGAGGTAACAATCCTTTCTATGATGTAACAATCCTGTCTATGAAGTCACAAACCTGTCTATCTAGTGAAAGACCCACCATGAAGTAGCAATCCTGTCTATGAAGTCAAAATCCTGTCTTTGAAGTAACAATTACCCCATGAAGTAACTATGCCCTATGAAGTAACAATCATGTCTCTGAAGTCACAATCCTGTTTATGAAGTCACAATCCTGTATATGAAGTCACAATCCTGTCTATGTAGTCACAATCCTGTGTATGAAGTCCCAATCCTTTCTATGAACTCACGATCCTGTCTAGGAAGTCAAAATCCACCCATGAAGAAACAATAGTGTCTACGAAGTCACATTCATGTCCATGAAGTAGCAATCTTGTGTATGAAGTCACAATCCTGTCTATGAAGTCACAATCCTGACTATGATGTAACAGTTGATTTTATGAAGTCACATTCCTATCTATGATGTAACAATCCTGACTATGAAGTCACAATCCTGTCTATGAAGTCACAATACTGTCTATGAAGTAACAATCTTCTCTATGAAGTAACGATTCCTTCTATGTATTCAAAATTCTGTCTATGAAGTGCAAATAGCCCCATGAAATAACATCCTGTGTATTAAGTCTCAATCCTGTCTATGAAGTAACAATCCTGTCT
>NW_005360719.1:0-697 GCF_000412655.1 Myotis brandtii
GATCCATTACAAATCATTTCACAGGGATTTCAATAATATCCATCCCCAAATGAAAACTGCTATCAAGATTTGCCATCTCCAAGTTTTATTAACCATCCATTATAAGCAGAATCCTCTGATCTCATATTTGTTGTAAGAGACAACTATCTGAAACATCCCCAAATTTTGCAGTACTTTAAACTCATTTGTACTATGGCCAATCGCATAGCATGCGGTACAATACTGAGACATTGTCGAAAATCCCCTCCAAGAAGAAGAACTTTCCCACCAAATACAACATTCAAATTTCTCTTAGTAATCTGTCTATGGCGTTTATAGCATGACTGGATGCCATGGTGCATTCATCAATGAGAAGTTGGGCCTTTTTAATAGTTTTAGCAACTTCACTGTTTATATGGAGTCTAGAAATTGAAGTTTCATTTAGTGGAATGGGTAATTTATATTGGGAATGAAAGGTGCTTCCACCAAGAAGTAAATTTGCAGCAATTCCTGTAGATGCTGTGGATAAAACAGTACCACCACGACCTCTAATATAATGTATTAAAACTTTATACAGATATGCAGGTGAATAGGATTCCTAGCTGGTAGGCCCCTGACAGCAAGCTGGCCACCTGTCGATTCTGTGAGGAATGGGGCTCCCTCCTCCCTCTTGTCAGGGCTTGGGGTGCAGGTGAATGGGGTTCCTGGCTGGCAGGCC
>NW_005360720.1:0-974 GCF_000412655.1 Myotis brandtii
CAAAACTTGTGTACAGGTAGAGTCCCTAAGCCTGACCGGTGGGGGGTGGGGGGCCCGCCCCCCGCTGACACCTGCCTTGCCTGGCCTGGGGGTTGGGGGCAGCTCCTGCATTGAGTGTCTGCCCCCTGGTGGTTAGTGCGTGTTATAGCAACCAGTCATTTTGCCATTTGGTTACTTTGCATATAAGGCGTTTATTATAAAGGATTTCTTCAATGTTTCATTATTTCTTTTAATAGTTGCCTGTTTGCATCCAGATCCAAATATGGCCCATACATATCAGCAGGGTAACTTTTTAGGTCCATTTTAAGTTTCAGGTTCCCTTTGTTTTCTCTCTCCCTGCAGTTTTATTGTTTGGTTTGGTTTTTGAGAAACCAGGATGCGTGTCTTGAGAGTTTTCCTCAGTCCAGTTTCAAATGCTGGCATGGACTTGGTTTTATTTAACATGTTCTTCTGCCCTTGTTCTCCCTGTAAACTGGTAGTTGCCTCTTGAGACAGGATTAGAGTCAGCTTTGATTTTGGGGCAAGAGGTGTTGTGTCTTCCATTAGCAGGTGACTTATTTTTTTTTTTCCTCTTTGTGATGTTAACATTCATCGATACTCAATATTCAGACACATTAATTTATTGGGGGTTGCCAAATGATGATATTCAAATTCCATTATTTCTTTTTTATTGGATAGAATATTCTAGAATATTGATTGAAACATCCCCGTATCAACTATTTGGTAACCTTGAAGTACAATTTGTATAAGGAATGCAAAGAAGAAATGTTTGCTTTTATCCTTTATTTAACTATTTTCAAAATAATGAGTTGTTTCTTTTTTTTAAATATATTTCTTTATTGATTTCAGAGAGGAAGGGTGAAGGAGAGGGATAGAAACATCAATGATGAGAGAGAATCATTGATTGGCTGCCTCTGCACACCTCACACTGGGGATGTCTGTCAGGGCCAGCCTGACAAGGTTGAGCCGGGCTG
>NW_005360721.1:0-3282 GCF_000412655.1 Myotis brandtii
TACCATGTTTCTCTTTTATTAGTGTAGATAATTCAGTCATCATTCAACAGGTAAGTCCTGTCATTCAAAGTACACTACTTTGTGGTACTTACATCAACATCATTGACATTTTACAGATGTCCAGTCGGACATCCCTCTCACAATCCTGGACCACTGGCTCCTAACTGCTCACCTGCCTGCCTGCACGATTGCCCCGAACTGGCCCCCCTTCCAGCCTGATTGCCCCTAACTGCTCCCCTTGCTGACCTGGTTGCCCCTAACCTTCCCCACCCGCCAGCATTGTCATCCCTTACTGCCCCCCTCTGGCGGCCTGGTTGCCCCTCACTGCCCCCCCCCCTCGCCAGCCTGGTTGCCCCCAACTGCCCCCCCTCGCAGCCTGCTGCTCAGTCATTTGGTCGTCCTTCACTAATCCCCCTGCTGGCCTTGTCACTCCACTCAGCCTGTTTGGTTGTCCATTGGGTTTTTTTGGATGTGATGGCCCCTGGCTCTTTATATACATAGATGATACCATCCAATACAAAAGCATAGTTGTTTATTTTTTTATTTCTTAGTTAATCCTCACCCGAGGATATTTTTCCATTGATTTTTAGGGAGAGTAAAAGAGAGAGGGAGAGACAGAGAGAAACATTGATGTTAGAGGAACACATCAATTGGTTGCTTCCTGCACACACCCAACCAGGGCCTGCGCCAGGGAGAAGCCTGCAACCCAGGTACGTGTCCTTGACTGGAATTGAACCCAGGACCCTTTGGTCCATAGGCTGATGGTCTATCCACTGAGCCAAACCGGCTAGAGTTAAAGTATAGTAGTTTATAGTAACAAGACAAAATGTGAAAGGCAAGAGCTATTAATAAATAAATAAAACGGATTTGAGCAGCCTTGAATTCCTGCCAAGTTAATGAGAACTCTCCAACATCTGCGAGTTTCTGACACATACATTCCCTCTTTTTAGGATTTTCCAACACTCTTCAGGTGTTAATATTTTAGGTTAATATTTCTTAGGTTAATATTTTCAATATTAACCTAACCTAATTTGGTCATAATTTTTTCTGATTTGGAGGTTACGGTTTTGAAATATCACATGTCCCTATTTATGATATTTTCACTAAAAAACTAAAAGACAAAACAAGCAAACAAAAAACTTGTATTGCCAGAGTAACAGCTGGCTGCTTACATTTGGAATGTGGCACTGAAGTTTTTCATAACATGGAAGAGGTCCTGGGAGGCTTCTATATTTATCTTGGCTAGTTTTGTAGCTAAATAAAAACAAAGTCCTACATGCCACAGTTGGCCATCTGCGCCTTGTCTTACTATAAACCACGTCAAAAATCAGGACATTTTTGTCAGGTTAAATACACAAACTTAAGGGAGTCAGGTTCTCACACAACAATTCTCATTAGAATAAGGGGACCTGTTTCTTCCTTTCATCGGAGAGCATCTTAGATGCCACTTTCCGCCTTTTTCCTGATGAAAGGTGGGCCGGGCCTGCGATGATGCCGGGCAGACCCCGTGTGTGGCAGCAGGGGCCAGGCCTGTGCCTCTGGAGAAGGCTCTGGGCCAAGCTCCATCCCTGAGAGACCTCGGGCCAAGGACTTATTTTTTGATTCTTCTTTGCTACCCTCCAAATTCTAGGAGTACTCAGCACCCAGTTCCTTCCCTCCATCTGCCTTTGGGCCTCACCCAATTCTTCCTTTCAAAAACTAGGAGAAGCCATATATATTCTATGGGGCACGGCTACAGTGTTTTGGCCAGATTCAAGCCTCGGACTGATGAGAGGGCAGAGTCCTCTCATGGCCACGTGCAAGTCCCAGCTGGAGGGCAGGACCCTCCCAGCACAATTATAGCCAACAGCTATGGTTGTGAGCTTGAACCTATGGTCCGAACACGTGGCCCCACGTGCCTTGTGATAGAGTTCGGGTGCATGTAGTTGAGTGGAGCTGAAACTCATGAGAATGCTGTAAACAACTTGATCACGCCCCTACTTTGCCTCGTGGCATCTGCTATAAAATAAAGACACGGCTTGTGGGTGTCATCGTTGTCTCCTCATCAGGGAGCAGCGTCCCACCGAGGCCCAGCTTTCATTCTCTTGTCTGCCTTTTCTCAAACCTTTCAACCCCACCCACCACTCAGGATCACCCTTGGCTGTGCTGGCGCGGCCCAATATTCAAGGACAAACTGGAGTTGACAGATTTACTATCTACAGAACTAAACTCTTGCCTCAGCCCTCCCCACCCGGCCCCTAAAGAGGGCAGCTTCTCCCTCAGTCCTCATCTCAGTGATGCAGCTCCATCCTCCCAGCTGCTTAAGGCTAAACTCTCTGTTCACAGTCGACTCTCCTCTTGCTCACATATCTGACGTGCCATCGGTCAGGAAATCCTATGGTTTCACCTTCGAAATACATCCTACCTGCAACTACGTCTCTCCGCCTCCTTGTCTGAGCCACCCTCCTCTCTCTCCTGGATTCTAACAGCATCTCCCTGCTTCTACTTGTACTTCTCTTCAGACTCTTGCTAACACAGAGGGTCCAGAGACTCTGAAAATGCAAGTCGAATCATACGGCCTCCCAAGCCTTTTCGCCTCTCCCAAAGGAGGTGCCCACACCCTAGAGCAGCCAAGGGCCCTTGGGGTCTGAGACCTCCCTGACTCCTCATCCTCAGTCCTGCCTCCTCCTTGCCAACCTTTAAATGCACCGGCCCCTCCCTCCTCTGCCCTTGCTCTTTCTTCTGTCTGGACCACGCCTTCCAGTTACCCACTAGGCGTCCCTCTCACCTCCTCAGAGCTAGTGCCCCGTTGTGTCCTCCCAACCAACCTCGCTCGCCCTGGTTACACAATTTTCTTCTTTTTTTTTTTTTCTGAATTTTTTTACTGAGATAAAAAATTTACATCACATAGAATCAACCATTTTAAAGGGATAATTCAGTGGCATTAGTACATTCACGATGCTATGCAACTCTCACTTTTGCCTGGTTCCAAAACACTTTCATTGCCCCAAATACAACCCACAGAAAACGAAAACAAAGGCTACACTAGGGGCCAAGGTGCCAACATGGGGTCAGCTGAAGAAGCTAACAACTGAGGCCCAGCAAATAACAGAAAAGCAAGGAGTGGAAGCTACTCCTTCAGCCATTTTTGGCATAGAGAAATAGAGAAGCGGTAGAAAATAAGCGGTAGAAATTAGTGGTAGAAAAAATAAGTGGTAGGAAATAAGCTGTAGAAATAAAGAAATAAGTAAAAATAAGTGGTAGAAATAAGCTGTAGAAATAGAGAAATAAGTAGAAATAAGT
>NW_005360721.1:3843-4255 GCF_000412655.1 Myotis brandtii
TTGGTGAACTGTCAGTTTTCTGTAAAATCTTGTGGAGCTAAATCTAAGGACTTTGAGTAAGATGTCCTGAAAATGTTGACATGTTTGTAGCTTGATTTTGCATTGGTATTGCTTTGTTCTTAGCCAGAGTTTTGTTCTCTTGTTAACATTGCTGTTTATGGTTTTGTTAATAGCCAGGGGTTTGTTTTGATGTTTTGATGATGGGGAATAATTTATTTAGAGTTTTTTGGATCATGTAAATGGGCGTGTTTAAAAACAAAAGTAAAGGGGAATATGTGGGGCCAGGTTCAAGCCTCGGACTGATGAGAGGGCAGAGTCCTCTCATGGCCACGTGCAAGTCCCAGCTGGAGGGCAGGACCCTCCCAGCACAATTATAGCCAACAGCTATGGTTGTGAGCTTGAACCTATGGTC
>NW_005360721.1:4347-46645 GCF_000412655.1 Myotis brandtii
TACTTTGCCTTGTGGCATCTGCTATAAAATAAAGACACGGCTTGTGGGTGTCATCGTTGTCTCCTCATCAGGGAGCAGCGTCCCACCGAGGCCCAGCTTTCATTCTCTTGTCTGTCTTTTCTCAAACCTTTCAACCCCACCCACCACTCAGGATCACCCTTGGCTGTGCTGGCGCGGCCCAATATTCAAGGACAAACTGGAGTTGACAGATTTACTATCTACAGAACTAAACTCTTGCCTCAGCCCTCCCCACCCGGCCCCTAAAGAGGGCACTTCTCCCTCAGTCCTCATCTCAGTGATGCAGCTCCATCCTCCCAGCTGCTTAAGGCTAAACTCTCTGTTCACAGTCGACTCTCCTCTTGCTCACATATCTGACGTGCCATCGGTCAGGAAATCCTATGGTTTCACCTTCGAAATACATCCTACCTGCAACTACGTCTCTCCGCCTCCTTGTCTGAGCCACCCTCCTCTCTCTCCTGGATTCTAACAGCATCTCCCTGCTTCTACTTGTACTTCTCTTCAGACTCTTGCTAACACAGAGGGTCCAGAGACTCTGAAAATGCAAGTCGAATCATACGGCCTCCCAAGCCTTTTCGCCTCTCCCAAAGGAGGTGCCCACACCCTAGAGCAGCCAAGGGCCCTTGGGGTCTGAGACCTCCCTGACTCCTCATCCTCAGTCCTGCCTCCTCCTTGCCAACCTTTAAATGCACCGGCCCCTCCCTCCTCTGCCCTTGCTCTTTCTTCTGTCTGGACCACGCCTTCCAGTTACCCACTAGGCGTCCCTCTCACCTCCTCAGAGCTAGTGCCCCGTTGTGTCCTCCCAACCAACCTCGCTCGCCCTGGTTACACAATTTTCTTCTTTTTTTTTTTTGTCCACATGGGAAAATGCTTATTTGAAGCATTTTTAAAGTAGGAATTTTTAAATTTCTAAGGTAGAAATAAGCGGAAGCAACTTAGGGATTGCTATATAGCTGAAGGCCCAGAGAAAATTCCTGCTTCTATCTTCAGTTTGTGGTCCATGATTCGGGACTACCTAGGCAAAGTGTTTTATTCATGTTGAAACATGTGTCAGTACTTCATTCCTTTCCATGGTTGCATAATACTCCACGGTACGTATGTACGTATGTTCGTTTGCCCATTCATCTGTTAATAGACACTTGGGATGCTTTTACTTTTAACTATTGTGAACAGGGCAGCTATGGGCATTGGTGTCCAAGTATTTGAGTGTCTATTCAATCAGTTTTAAATGCAGTGTCCCTCCCACATTCCCTTTCTCTTTGCCTGCTCTGCTTTCTCTAGAGCACTCCTCACTTTCTAATAGTCCACTTCTGCACGTGTTTGTTGGTGATGTTCTGTCTCCCACTAAATATGAGCTCCAAGAGGAAAGATACTTTGGTAGTTTTGTCCAGGGATATAACTCATGTGCCTGAAGCAGTACCTACACAAAGTAGGTGCTCAAAAGTGTTTGTTGAATAAATCAGTACAATGATTAGGTGATGGAATTTTGGGTCTGAAAAGAAAGTCTTTGTATATGGATCTGAACAGATGCAATGTATTTTCTACCACACTTTCACATCTCTCCCTTAAAACTCTGTCTTTTCTGTTCTATCTCACAGTAAGGTGAGGCTTAAGTCACCCTTGAGGCCAAGAAGAGAGTGAGCATCAGCAGGTTGAAGGAGCTCTCTGGACAGAGGACGGACGTGAGGAGAAATGGAGGTGCTGGCCACATGAACACCAACCAGCAGTCTTAAGTGTTGCCACATGTGAAATGACTAAATGATAACTTAGGTCCCTTTGAGACTAAGTTTTTATGACCCAGATAATCTCTCCCATACAAATTCCACAGCAGCATTTGTCATCCTTCATTTAGTTCCTGCACATCATTTGTCTTGGTCAGTGTAGGCTTTATTTTCCCAGCATTAGGGTTATCATCTATAATTTCTATGAGAATTATAAAAGTTACATGGAAAATCAAGGTACTTAGAATAGCCAAAATATTGTCAAAAAATAAGAACAAAATTGGAGAACTTACACAACACGCCTTTAAGGCTTAATATAAAGTTATAATAATGAAACCAGGGTTGTATTGACATAAAGATCAATATATAAATCAAAGCATCAGAAAAGAGTTTAGAAATAGACTCCAACATAGGCAATAAATTGATTTTTTATAGTAGTGCCATTAAAGTCTATGGGGAAAACATAGTGTTTTCAAAAATGATGATAGAAAAACTGGCTATCTATATAGATATATATTTATTAAAATAGATTATATATATAAAAAGAGAAAAAAGTACAGAGTAAATAATCTTCATAACTTGAAGTAGGAAAATAGTTCATAGAATGGGTACAAAAATCACTAATCATGAAAGAAAAAGAAATAACTTGGACTTCATCAAAATCAAGAACTTCTGTTTCTCAAAAGACATACTTAAAATTTGAATAGGCCAAGCCACAGACTCAAACAAGATACTTACTGTTTATACATCTGATGAAAGACATGTATCTATAATTTATAAATAACTCTTACACGTCAATATAAGAAAGACAAAATAGTCCAAGTAAAAAATGAGAAAAAGAATTGAACTGAGATTTCACAAAAGAAAGTATATCAATACCCAACAAGCACATGAAAAACATGCTCAAATTTATTAGTCATTATAGAAATGCAAATAATTAAAACTACAATAAAATCCTACTTTATGGCTAAAATTATAAAGACTAACAACACCGAGTGTTGACCAGGGTGTGATACTAGACCTCCCATACATTGCTATGACTTTGGAAAATAGGTGGCAGTTTCTGATATTTACCATGTGACCCAGGAATTCTCCTAAGGATTGATTCAAAAGAAATAAAAACATATGCCACAAAAGACTCATACACCAGTGTTCATAGAAGGTTGATGACCATTAGCATGTTAAGTGGGGAAACTATTTTATATTCATACTATGGAATGCTAATCAGCAATAAAAAAGAAGAAACGACTGATTCATGCGATGAAGGTGACCTTCAGAAACAGCATGCGGAGGGAGGCAGACGGGTGTAAAAGAGCGTACACTATAGTCTCCCGTTCGTATAACGTCCTAAAATGCACAGCTGAGTGGTCACTTGGGACAAGTGACAAGGAGGTCAATCGACTGTAGAGGAGCATGAGGTAAATTTATGAGATGATATTTTAATTGAGAAGATGGTTTCATATCTTTCAAACCATACTGAATTTTACACTTAAAATTAGTTCATTTTATTGTATGTACATTTATATCTCCGTAAATTGATAAAAACAAACAAACAGTTAAAGAACATCTACTCTGTGACTTAACAATTCCACTTCTAGGATTTATCCAAGATAATTAAAAGCACTTGTCCACAAAACACTTATAAAAGAATGTTCATTAATAACATATTCATAGTTCTAAAAACAGAAAACAATCCAAATATCTATCAACAAAAGAATGAAGAAAACGCATCAAAAACAGCTCAACAATAACAAGAAAGGAATTACTGATATCATAATGAATCTCAAAAATATCACATGCTGTAAGCTTGAGTTTGTTGCAAATTAAAAATTAATAAAGCCCTACCCCAGTGATGGAGAACCTATGAGACGCGTGTCAGAGGTGACATGCGAATTCATTTTTTTGGTTGATTTTTCTTTGTTCAATGGCATTTAAATATATAAAATAAATATCAAAAATATAAATCTTTGTTTTACTATGGTTGCAAATATCAAAAAATTTCTATATGTGACACGGCACCAGAGTTAAGTTAGGGTTTTTCAAAATGCTGACACGCCAAGCTCAAAAGGTTCGCCATCACTGTCCTAAACTATTTCTCAGTAGACTATATCATCACAGAAGCCGAATTCTAGCTGGTGATTTTTATTTTCAGTCTTCACTACCTTGGTTATTTTTTATTCCAGTATTATTGTCCTGGTTACACAATTTTCTTCTTTTTTTTTTTTTTCTGAATTTTTTTACTGAGATAAAAAATTTACATCACATAGAATCAACCATTTTAAAGGGATAATTCAGTGGCATTAGTACATTCACGATGCTATGCAACTCTCACTTTTGCCTGGTTCCAAAACACTTTCATTGCCCCAAATACAACCCACAGCCATTAGCAGCCACTTCCCCCATTTCTCCCTTCCCCTTACCCCTAGAAACCACGAATCCACTTTGTATTTCTATGGATTTACCTATTTTGAAAGTCCCATATAAATGGAATCACACAGTAAGTACCTTTTGTATCTGATTTCCTTCATTTAGCAAAGTGTTTTCTAGGTTCATTCATGTTGAAACATGTGTCAGTACTTCATTACTTTCCATGGTTGCATAATACTCCACGGTACGTATGTACCACAATTCGTTTGCCCATTCATCTGTTAATAGACACTTGGGATGCTTTTACTTTTAACTATTGTGAACAGGGCAGCTATGGGCATTGGTGTCCAAGTATTTGAGTGTCTATTCAATCAGTTTTAAATGCAGTGTCCCTCCCACATTCCCTTTCTCTTTGCCTGCTCTGCTTTCTCTAGAGCACTCCTCACTTTCTAATAGTCCACTTCTGCACGTGTTTGTTGGTGATGTTCTGTCTCCCACTAAATATGAGCTCCAAGAGGAAAGATACTTTGGTAGTTTTGTCCAGGGATATAACTCATGTGCCTGAAGCAGTACCTACACAAAGTAGGTGCTCAAAAGTGTTTGTTGAATAAATCAGTACAATGATTAGGTGATGGAATTTTGGGTCTGAAAAGAAAGTCTTTGTATATGGATCTGAACAGATGCAATGTATTTTCTACCACACTTTCACATCTCTCCCTTAAAACTCTGTCTTTTCTGTTCTATCTCACAGTAAGGTGAGGCTTAAGTCACCCTTGAGGCCAAGAAGAGAGTGAGCATCAGCAGGTTGAAGGAGCTCTCTGGACAGAGGACGGACGTGAGGAGAAATGGAGGTGCTGGCCACATGAACACCAACCAGCAGTCTTAAGTGTTGCCACATGTGAAATGACTAAATGATAACTTAGGTCCCTTTGAGACTAAGTTTTTATGACCCAGATAATCTCTCCCATACAAATTCCACAGCAGCATTTGTCATCCTTCATTTAGTTCCTGCACATCATTTGTCTTGGTCAGTGTAGGCTTTATTTTCCCAGCATTAGGGTTATCATCTATAATTTCTATGAGAATTATAAAAGTTACATGGAAAATCAAGGTACTTAGAATAGCCAAAATATTGTCAAAAAATAAGAACAAAATTGGAGAACTTACACAACACGCCTTTAAGGCTTAATATAAAGTTATAATAATGAAACCAGGGTTGTATTGACATAAAGATCAATATATAAATCAAAGCATCAGAAAAGAGTTTAGAAATAGACTCCAACATAGGCAATAAATTGATTTTTTATAGTAGTGCCATTAAAGTCTATGGGGAAAACATAGTGTTTTCAAAAATGATGATAGAAAAACTGGCTATCTATATAGATATATATTTATTAAAATAGATTATATATATAAAAAGAGAAAAAAGTACAGAGTAAATAATCTTCATAACTTGAAGTAGGAAAATAGTTCATAGAATGGGTACAAAAATCACTAATCATGAAAGAAAAAGAAATTACTTGGACTTCATCAAAATCAAGAACTTCTGTTTCTCAAAAGACATACTTAAAATTTGAATAGGCCAAGCCACAGACTCAAACAAGATACTTACTGTTTATACATCTGATGAAAGACATGTATCTATAATTTATAAATAACTCTTACACGTCAATATAAGAAAGACAAAATAGTCCAAGTAAAAAATGAGAAAAAGAATTGAACTGAGATTTCACAAAAGAAAGTATATCAATACCCAACAAGCACATGAAAAACATGCTCAAATTTATTAGTCATTATAGAAATGCAAATAATTAAAACTACAATAAAATCCTACTTTATGGCTAAAATTATAAAGACTAACAACACCGAGTGTTGACCAGGGTGTGATACTAGACCTCCCATACATTGCTATGACTTTGGAAAATAGGTGGCAGTTTCTGATATTTACCATGTGACCCAGGAATTCTCCTAAGGATTGATTCAAAAGAAATAAAAACATATGCCACAAAAGACTCATACACCAGTGTTCATAGAAGGTTGATGACCATTAGCATGTTAAGTGGGGAAACTATTTTATATTCATACTATGGAATGCTAATCAGCAATAAAAAAGAAGAAACGACTGATTCATGCGATGAAGGTGACCTTCAGAAACAGCATGCGGAGGGAGGCAGACGGGTGTAAAAGAGCGTACACTATAGTCTCCCGTTCGTATAACGTCCTAAAATGCACAGCTGAGTGGTCACTTGGGACAAGTGACAAGGAGGTCAATCGACTGTAGAGGAGCATGAGGTAAATTTATGAGATGATATTTTAATTGAGAAGATGGTTTCATATCTTTCAAACCATACTGAATTTTACACTTAAAATTAGTTCATTTTATTGTATGTACATTTATATCTCCGTAAATTGATAAAAACAAACAAACAGTTAAAGAACATCTACTCTGTGACTTAACAATTCCACTTCTAGGATTTATCCAAGATAATTAAAAGCACTTGTCCACAAAACACTTATAAAAAAATGTTCATTAATAACATATTCATAGTTCTAAAAACAGAAAACAATCCAAATATCTATCAACAAAAGAATGAAGAAAACGCATCAAAAACAGCTCAACAATAACAAGAAAGGAATTACTGATATCATAATGAATCTCAAAAATATCACATGCTGTAAGCTTGAGTTTGTTGCAAATTAAAAATTAATAAAGCCCTACCCCAGTGATGGAGAACCTATGACACGCGTGTCAGAGGTGACATGGAAATTCATTTTTTTGGTTGATTTTTCTTTGTTCAATGGCATTTAAATATATAAAATAAATATCAAAAATATAAATCTTTGTTTTACTATGGTTGCAAATATCAAAAAATTTCTATATGTGACACGGCACCAGAGTTAAGTTAGGGTTTTTCAAAATGCTGACACACTGAGCTCAAAAGGTTCACCATCACTGCCCTACCCCATTCTCAAAAAAATTATGCCTAGCAAAAGAAACCACACACAGAAGAGTAGATACAGCATATTACACTTACAGGAAGTACAATAACAGGATAATCCACTTCGCATCCGGAGAACAGCACGTGTGTGCTTGGGATTATGGGAATTTGATTGGGAAGTGGTACAGAGGAACTTTCTTGGAAGAAGGAATATTTTCTATGTTGATTGGGATGGTGATTAAATGAGTGAGTGTAATTATCAAATTCAACAGTTAATATCTGTGTTTTTAATTTAAAAAGTTTTCATTTATTGATTTTTTTAGAGAGAGAGGAAGAGAAGAAGGAGAAATATTAATTTTTTGTTCCACTTATTCATGCACTCATTGGCTCATTCTTGTACATGTCCTGGCTGGGATTGAACCTGCAACCTTAGCATAACAGGAAGACACTCTAACCAACTGAGCTACTCAGCCAGGGTTGTACTTTTAATTTAATGTTAGATATTTCTCAATAAAAAGTAAAATAAAATACTCATATTCTTCCACATAACATAATAGGAAGAGCATTGTACTGAAGTCAAGAAACCCAAATTCATTTATAAAATACCATAAGAAACCTCCACTGGAGGTTTTGTCAATGCTTTATCATCAAACTTTTTATAATAGTCTGTAGAAGTAATCATCAATATTTTTGGTAAACTATTCTAGGAACAACTCGTCCAGAACAAATTCTGCAGTCTGTCTTTTCAAAAAAAATTTTAGATAATTTTCCTCTCTGAATTTATTTCAATTTTTCCATCTGAGACTAAGAGCAATCAGCCAGCCTTGTTTTCAGTGTCTTGTGAGAGAAAATATGACACCTGAAATATTTGACAGAAGCAATACAACAGCCCCTGCGAGCAAGCTGGGCCTACTCCTGCAGTTTCCAGATGTGCGGAGGTCGAAGGAAGGGCAGTGGAGGGTACTGGGAGCTCCTGAGATAGGGGCTATTGCCTCATCAGTAAGTAAGGAAATATTTCCGTGTTTTCACAACTAATATCATCTCAATTCTGTATTGATGATTCTGGCCTTGTAAGAGCAAAATGCTGAACCCAGATATCCAATGAGGACTTCTTTCTGAGGTGTCCATCACTCTTTTAGATACTTGGGACATAGCAAGGTACCCATTGGAAAAACAAAGACAAAAAAATACCTGCCAATGGGCAATTTATATCCTAATGAAGAAGAAGAACAAAAAAATATAAATCAGTAAAATCTATAATAATAAAAGCATAATATGCTAATTAGACTGGACAGCTGAACATCCTCCCAGGCATCATTCCAGACGTCCTTCCAGACTAAGCCTGGCAGTGGGGGTGAGGCAGAGGCAGTTAGGAGCGATCAGGCAGGCAGGCAGAGTGGTTAGGGGTGATCAGGCAGGCAGGTGAGCTGTTAGGAGCCAGCGGTCCTGGATTGTGAGAGGGATGTCCAACTGCCAATTTAGGCCTGATCCCTATGGGATCACTAAACCAGCAGTTGGACATCCCCCAACGGGTCCCGGATTGTGAGAGGATGCAGGTAGGGCTGAGGGGCACACACACCCCTATGCATGAATTTCATGCACCAGGCCTCTAATATATTTATAAAATATTTGGATGGTGATATGTTTAGAAAAGAAAGCAGAGGAGGGAAATAAGGAGAGTTAGAGAGGTGCAGTTTTAGGGAGGGTGACCTGGGAAAGCTGATGAGAAAGATAGCATTTAATAACCAGCTAAAACACAGCCCTGGCATCAGGAGAAGGCATGAGGAGGTCAGAAAGTAGAAGCATACCTGGGTGTTGAGGAGCAGCAGGGAGCCACGTGGCTTCAGTGGAGTGAGATATGGTAGAGAACTAAGGCAGGTCAGAGACTTCTGGTGACCAAACCGTGCATGGCCTCATGAGTCATCTTGAGCATTTTGGTTTTTACTCAGTGAGATATAAACCACTAGAGGGTTTCAAACCAAGGATGACATGGCCAGATGTGGATTTAACCAAGAGCACTCTGGGTGTTGGAAATACTTTAAGGAGGACAAGGGATGAAGGAGAAAAACAAGTTAGGATGCTATGGGGAGAGAGATGGTGACTTGGACCAGGGTGTGGAAATGTAGGTGGTGAGACAAGGATGGATTTTGGATATAATTTGAGGTATTGCTGATAGGATTTCTTGGTGGATAAGATATAGGGTATGAGAGAAAGAGAGAAATCAATGATGACTCCAAGGTTTTGGCACAAATAACTGGACTAATGGGTTGCTGTTTACTGAGATGGGGAGAGTAGATGTGGAACAGGTTTTGGAGTAAGAACCTTTTGAACACATCCAGCTTGATGTATCTATTAGACATGCACCTGGAGATGCCAGATCGTCAGTGGGATATTGCTTCTGAAGTCCGGGAGGCATATCAGGGCTGGACATACATTTGGGATGTTAGTGTACAGATGAAATTAAACCTCTAGAACTAGATGAAATCTGCAAGAGTGAAGGTTGATAGTCTTAAGGGTACAAAAGAGCAACTTCTTGTTTTCCCTATAAAACTTCCCTAAAGACAAATTTGTGTTTGTCTACGTAAAACCTTGAAGAAGTGTTGAGAACTTAGAATCCTTTCTCTGTTTATTTCTTTTCTTGTTTTGTCTGTTTCTTTGATTGTTTTGCAAATAACCTTATAGAATCTGAGTCCACATTGGGAACACTGCATTTCTTGTTCCTTTGAATTTTGATTTTTTAATAACTGGTTAAGAATGTAATAGTATGTGTTGTTGTCAATGTCACCAATTGTTGCCATGAACTGCTAAAGCCAATGTTGGTCCTCAGTCTTGACCTTACCTGAGTTCTGAGCAGCCTCTGTTGAGCAATTTCTCGTCCATCTTTCTCCAAGCCCTGCTGGCTATTCTTCACATCTCCTCTTCCCCCCACCACTGCATAGTTCAGTTCTTAAAGTTCTTTTCTTGTCTATCTACACTCACTCCCCAGGTGATGGCACCCACTTTCCTGGTTTTAATCATCACCTATTGTTGATTACACTGTCCAGATTTTCCTTTTTACTTCAGACTCAGATATTCCCCTGCCTACTGCCTCTGCCACTTTTCTGTACCTTAGGTTCTCAAAATTCCTGTTCTTCCCACCACAACCTGCTCTTCCAATCACCCTTACCATGATGACAACTCCATCTTTACAGCTGCACAGATCAAAACTCATGAAAGTTTTCTTACACCTCTTTCCCTCCAATCCATCTCATCCAATCCATCAGCAAGTCCCATTTAATCTACTTTTCAAATATCAGAACTCAACCATGTGGCCACTTACCGCGGCCCTCACTACTGAGCCAGGCCATCACATCTCTTCCCTGGATTATTGCAAAGGTCTGTACATGTGCCTCTGGTTCTTCTCTTGCCCTCTAAAATCTATTTTCAAAGCAGAACCCAGTAAGATCCTTTTAATCACTCCTATTATCAAACCTCCCCTTTCACTCAGTGGCAGCCAAATTCTATGTGATGGACAGAAAGGCCCTCATGTTCAGCCACCCCTCACACCTCTTATTTAGGCTCTTCTACATCCTCCACCCTCATTCCACTCCCTGTACACTTTTTCCCTCCCTCTTCCCAGAACACCCCAAGCTTTCCCCCTCAGAGCGTTTGCACCAGCTGTAGGCTCCCTCTGGGTTCTCTTCCTACATCTGTGTGGCATATGTCTGGCTCACTCCATCACCTCCTGCTTAATGCGGTCTCCACTCCTCCTCAACTGAGATTACACTCCCAAATCCCGTTACCCTGCACGATGTTTTCCAGGGCTCTTATTTTATAGCCTTCTAACACACTGAGTACTTGACTCATGCAGCACATATGTATTTTCTGCCTTATTCACTTATGATTCCCTGGGGAGGTCCTCAATAAATACCTTTTGAATGAACAAATGAATGAATGGTCTATTGCTGTATAGCATGAGGATTAATTTCCTCTCCAAATACATTTTTTACTTAAATCCTTTTGTTTATAAGGAAGTTAGAGTTAAGGATACTTTAATTATAAAGGTGAAAATAGAAATAGGAGGTGGGTGAGTAAGCCCTGGATTTGACCCAGAGGCCAGAGGCACAGACCATCACCAACAGACTGGAAAAGGGGTAACTGAGAGCAGCAAGCACACACTGAAGAACAGAGAACAATGAAAAGCCCAAAGGAGACATGTTTGAGTTAAACCTCCACTTTGCTCTAATACTGCAAACCCACGCATATGCTTGGTCACCATGATTTAAGAATGTCTTAATTTTATGAAGCTTAATACAGATCGCATTTTAAAAGGTTAAACACTTTGCATGAAGGCTAATTTACCAGAAAATTATTCCACCAAGTAACTTCTCTAATGTCTTTTGAAAGTTGGTGTTTATGTCAGCAGTGATCTAACAGAAACTTGTTGGAGGGAAAAATGCTTAAATTTCCAGGAAACTGCTCAAAAACATCAAAATGAAGATAAAGCAATTTCACACATTCCAACCCAGAATCTTTCAGAGTTCTGCTCATGAAAAGTAAAAAGATGAGTGAATTCACAACTGAAGTCCCTGTTTCTACCACTATGCTCACCATTCCTACAGGGTAGCGAAACCCAGGAAATGCGTCCCTCCCCAGTGTGGGAGTCAAGAGACTCTGTGATTGTATTTAAAGTTATGATTACTGCTCAGACAATGAATTGAAGACACTCAGACTCTAGTGTAGAGTAAGCCAAGCGTCCAGCAGACAGTGGCTGATATTTTCTGACCAACTAAGGACCAGGGTGAAGAAGACCTTGGAAAGTACTGATTGGTCCTGGGGGTGGGCAGAGAGCCTGAGAAGCCGGGAGAGCGTGCGAGAACTCGGATGCACCAGCATCAGCCTGCACCTTTCTTTAGGGACAAGCCGCCACCCTGGGAGCCTTGGTTGTGTTCAGTGGGGCCAAGAGGGTGGAGGCTCCATTGCTCAGTCACTGGTCCCTCAGTCCCTTCATCACTTTTACTCGAAGGCTTCTGAGATTCCCAGCTTAGAGTGAGCTCAGACGGTACTTAACATCTACTTAAATCATGTTTAAGGAAGTTGTCAAAAGATGCAAGTGGTTTCAGATAAGGCCTGTGGCTGTTGAAGTTATCACATTATCCACCCACCTTGGGAAGGAGTTATAAGCTCTTATCAAAATCTCTATGACGTTCTAGTGGACACCAGCTCCATGTTGTTTTTCCCTCAGGGCACCATCTCTTTTCACCCGTAGCTCAGCCACATATGGCTTCAGAGCTGATTCTACCGACTCAGCCCAACCATTCCCGGTTCATATTCAGCCTCGGCTGCCGTGAGCCCAAGCTCTCCCCAGCGTTAGCATGAAGTAGGAGTTGAATGCACAGGATTCGAGTTCTCCAGGTCTGACTTTCACCCTACGCCACAGAATTATCATAAGAACTATAGGATATTGTGCACGAAAGCTCTTGGCTCAGGGTCTGGCACATAGCAGTCTCTCAGGGAATAGTTACTGCTGCTGCTATTGCTGTTAATACACGTGTGTTACAGACAATTTTGTCCCAGACCAACTGGAGCCTCCCACCCCTTACCCCAGGTCCTCTGCATCACCCCATTTCTCCATTCTCCCCTGTGTTTGAGCTCAAAAAAATTCTAAAAGGAAACATAGGGGTAAACTTCATGGGCTTAGTCTTGGCAATGATTTCATGGATATGACACCAAGAGCATGGAAGAATAGTTATAAAGCAAAAAAGAAAAATAGACAGTTGAACTACATCAAGCTAAAAAGATTCTGCACAGCAAAGGAAACAACAGAATAAAAAGGGAATCTATGGAATGGAAGAAAATACATCGAGCCACATATCTGATAAGGAATTGATTTCCAAAATATATAAGTATTTCATACAACTCAATAGCAAAAAAATAATGATAATAACCCAATTTTTAAAATGGACCAAAGACTTTATACATAGATATTTCTCCGAAGAAGATATACAAATGGGCAACAGGTATATGAAGAAATGCTCATCACCATTAATCATCAGAGAAATGCAAACCAAAACCACAACGAGATCCTGCCTCCCACCTCTCAGGATGTCTATGATCAAAGAAACAAAAGATAACAAGTATCGGCAAGGATGTGGAGAAAAGGGCAACCTTGTGCACTGCTGGTGGAATGAAAATGGTGCAATGGCTACAGAAGAGTATGAAGGTTTCTGAAAAAGTTAAAAGTAGAAAAATCATACGATTCAGCATTCCAACTTCTGAGTATTTGTCCAAAAGAATTGAAATCAGCATCTCAAAGGGACATGAACATTTCCCATTCACGGAAGCATTATTCACAATAGCTAAGATGTGCGAACAACATAGATGTCTACAGAGAGATGGATGGCTAAGGTGTGTAAATACATAGAGGGGAATACTATTCAGCCCGAACTTGGTGACATTCTGCTATGTGAAATACGCCAGCAGAGGGACAAGCACCGAATGAGTCCCCTTAGATGAGGCATCTAAACTAGTCAAGCTCACAGGGCGAGTGGAGTGGTGCTTTCCAGGGGCTGGTGGAAGAGGGGAGTGAGGGGTACTCAGCACACACAGTTCCGGTTAAGTAAAATGAATACCTTCTGGAGACATGCTGTATAGTATGTGTCTACAGTTAATAATACTGGACTGTACATTTAAAAAGGTGTTAAAGTAGAGCTCGTGTGAAGGCTTTTACCACAATAAAATAACAGTGTTGTCAGAGGCCTCTGTTAGAGCCAGGCAGCCGCTGAGTCTTTTCCTTCCTCTTTCTGGGAAGTGGCTTGGTTGCTCTGGGAGTTTTGTTGCAGACCCAAGGGACCTCTCCCTGCACCAGCCCAGCCGTGCTCCCTGCGCACACGCACACCTACACTCCCAGTCTCGGCATCGCAGCTGCTGGGAGACGCCTGTGTTGTGCTCCACTCCCTGGGGGGTATTTGCCCTTGGATATCAGGGCCACCCAAACTCTGGAGGGCCTCTGTTCTGCACTTGTCTGTCTGTCACTGACAGAAAACTGAGAAGGATGGAGGGGTGGCCAGAGACATATAGACCAGACCAGCTGGCGCCTCCCACCTTTACCCTCACAATCATAGAACAGAACAAACATTGTGAGGACGCAGATGGAGTTTCCCTACTGGTACGCAGGCATCTGAAAGCCAGACCCCGGGTCTGCTGGAGCTGTTGGTCCACACCTCCCAACACCGAGCACCCGCTCAGGAAGGCCTGTGGGACCACGCTCTTCCTGGGAACAACCTGCTCAGGAACAGAGCACCTCATGTCCTGCCCAGGTGCTCTCAAGTTCAAACTAGCCTCCCTGCAGGGCACAGAGACAGGGACCCAGAGCAGGAGAGGAGGGCGGGGACAGTGCCGATTAGGAAGTGCTGCTGCCAGCAAGGGATGCACTTACAGCCATGTGATCTCAAGAAACCACCCTTTGAGCTTGGGATTAGTATAAAATGCTGGCTGCATAGTAAGCAGTGAATGAATTGGAGAGGGCAGATAAGTTGCCTGCAGTTATGCATCAAATAAGTGTAAGGGCAGGGATTCATTGCATCTCTGCCTGAGTCCAGAGCTTCCTTTCTCCAATGCTCTACATAGAGCAGCAGGAATCGCATAACACTGTCCATATTGAGGTTTGGGGGCGGTGAGGTCCCCAGATAGTCAAGGCCGGTGGGAGCACGAAGGCCTTGTTATCAATACACCAGAATGGCCATAGTCCGCGCTGGGCATGTGCCTCAATGGGATGTTCAGGACTCTGAGCCTGAGAATCCTAATCAGGCCAAGATACCGTGAGCGGGTGCAAGGACGTGCGGTACACTGTGCCCTTCTGTGGCCAGTATGACTGATGTCACTGCTGGCACAAAGCCTTCTTTGTCTAAATAGTGTAAAAGTAGGTACTGACCAGCTAGTTGGCTGGAGTCGGCTGAGGGTGGAGTGAGAAGTCTGCTGGAGAGAGCAGCTGGGATGGAGGGAGAAGAAGTCTGATGGAAGGAGAAGCTGGGATGGAGTGAGAAGAAGTCTGCTGGAAGGAGCAGCTGGGATGGAGTGAGAAGAAGTCTGCTGGAAGGAGAAGCTGGGATGGAGGGAGAAGAAGTCTGCTGGAGAGAGCAGCTGGGATGGAGGGAGAAGAATGGTGGAGGGAGCAGCTGGGATGGAGGGAGAAGAAGTCTGCTGGAGAGAGAGCAGCTGGGATGGAGGGAGAAGAAGTCTGCTGGAGAGAGCAGCTGGGATGGAGGGAGAAGAAGTCTGCTGGAGAGAGCAGCTTGGATGGAGAGACAGGAGAAGCTGCTGAGCCGGAGCTCAGGTGCGGCTACGACGTGAGGCGGTGACTCTAAGAGGCAGTGTGCGGCTGCTCAGCTGAAGCTGTGGGAACAGGGATGGTTGCTGCTTTATGGGGAAGAGGTATGCTCATTAGCTGGTGTCCGCTGCCTGCCTGCATGGACTTGGCTGTGGGGACTGTTCTGTCTGACGGCGATATGGCCACTGGCTTCTGCAATAAAGACTCGTTCTTACACACCCACAGCCTCTCCATCTCCTCCTCCGTCTCCCCAGACCCTGCCAGCTCTGCCCAGACCAGTGCCAGTCAGACCGCAGAGCTCTGCGGTGCCCTTGCTGCTGGCTCTTAGGGCAATCATACATGAATAGTTTGGCCTCCAGAGCAAGTGAGGGAAGTGCTGCAGCTGGAGGTAAGCATGGCCCCATTTCTCTGCTTCTGGAGGAAACAGAAGGAACTAATGGGTGACAGTGGGTGAGGTGTTGGCACCAGCTCTGCCATTACTGCCTCTACACACTCTGTTGAGCTGCCTTGAGAGGGAAAAGAATGGAGCCATCAACCCGAGCAGGCACCAGTGGAAATGTGAGCTCAGTCACTTGTTCACCCATTGCCCCCCATTCGCCAACCAGCGCAGCAGAACGACCAGTCCTCAGCAGCCGCCCCTCCTCGCCTCACTCTCATCGCCCGCCCTGTGCTCCCTCCTCTCCTATGGTTCTCACGCCTCTTCCTCCAAACACAGATCTCTCTCTCTGCCCAGCAGCCCCGTATGCCCTCAGTTCTTTTCTGTTCTCCATCAGCTGAGTAAATTCCGCTTCTGGATTTTAGTGGATTCCAGAAAAAATGATTCTGGCACATGAGCACTCTGTATACATCCTGCAAGGCCCCTTCCCCACCTTCCACTGACATTTTCCGACCTGAGGCCAAAGCTCCCGGCTATGCAGACTAGGCTGCCAGTGACCCTGTCAGTCTCTAGCTTGGCTTTCCCACTGGAAATCCTGTTTTTTCACAAACAGAAGATCAATAGCGATTATTATTTTTAACCTAAATTTTTGTTTTAAAATCCCACTCCCTTTGAGATAAAAGTATTTTAGAAAAACACCCCAAAGGCACTTACCACCCGCGAGGGGTACTTGAGCTCCTCCTTCCTGGCCCCCAGTCTCCAGTGTGCTATGCTGAGAGCAAGAGCCAGGCTTTAAATCCTCCCATTTTCCTTATCAGTGAGGACACAGGAACCACGTTACTGATAAGATGAACCCGACAAACGTCAACTTCAGTTTCCACCACATTCTCTATTTGAAAGATCTTTGATGAATCTACACTCCCAATTTTAATATTATCTCCATAGAAGATCATATTACATCTCCACGGTACTCTGTCTCCCTGTGGGTGACTTTCTCAGCAGGCCTTCCTGCCTTCACCCTTGGCGGGTGGCCCGGGGCCACCCATGAGGGGCTGGCAGCTGTAACTTCCTGGCCGCTGCAGCTCTAGGGGCAGGCACGCCTGTGCAGCAAGTTCCACTGTGGATGCAGCCATGTCCGTGCTGTGAAAACTCAACACTTCCTGGGTGTGGGGTGTGGGCCAGCTCCGTGTGCAGGGATTTGCCCACGATCTCCTGTGCACGCCTCAGGGACCAGACAGGTGGCTGATCCCCTCCCCAAGTTCACAGCCAGGAAAGGTAAAGCACAGCCAGGCCTCCACAGCTGGACTCTTTCCACCACACGCCACCACACGCCACCACACGCCACCACATGCCACCACATGCCTGTCTCACGGGTTATAATACACATTTGTGGACATGCTGCAATCATTAGAATTCTGGGTAAGTCAGCTTGAATCATCCATGTGGTTTTTGTCAAAATGTTGGTGACTTTGAATAACCAGCATGTGCCATCAGCCAGTAAACTAACACCGTGGCAAGGGCTGAGCTTGAATGAAGCCTGGTTTCCTCGTAACCGTGTGGTTTTGGGCAGACGTCCGAACCTCCAAATAGTGCAAATGGTATTGTTATCAATGTTAAATGAAGAATCTATCCCAGGGGTCAACCATATTAATGAATACTGGTGGCTTTCTGACCATTCACATATTCAACCTGTTCGGCCCGCCACAATTGAACTTAGAAAACAAACTTCAATAGTTATTTTTCTTCATCTTTGCATCAAGACCAAGACAGCCAAATCACCTCCTCTTCTTACCTATGGTCCCCAAGTTCAAAAGATAAAAGTCTTCAGTAGAATCCAACTCCCCCACAGTCTTCATGCAAAGGACACGGCTACCTGCTGTCATCCACCACTTCTCCGCGCTGTCAGAGATCTGGGAAACACACCTCCCCCGCAGCCGACGGTGCCCACCGCTGTGTCCAACAGTGTGCCCGGCACTGGGCAGATGTAAGGCGAGTATCAGCCTCATTCCTGGCCTCAAGCAACTGAAACTTTATGAATAAATTGGGGTGGGGGTTAGCACTTTAAAAATCTGAAAATTTTTAGTTTAAATTAGATATTTTCAAAAATATTAATATTTTAAAAATTAGGGTACATTATTGAAAGACTGTAAAGTAGTCTTTATTCAGGAGGGAATTTTAAACGTCTTTCTCACGTGGCTGCGCAGGTTCTCCCCTAACTCCAGATCTCTCGATACCTTTCATCATCGCGTGAGAGTTAAGACAGCAGTTCTTAAAAATGTGGGCCAGCTCTGCTGTGGGATTTACCTGTCAAAGAGTCTCTCAGCAATGCCATTTATGTACTTGATAGTCATCAAGATGATCAGTGACATCGTCAATGATTCTGTAAACAGTTCAAGACATTTGGTGAAGCGCGGAGAGGCCAACATCTGCCCAGGTCTCAGGGTGAGCAGTAAAGAGGGTCCCATTGGGAGGAAGATGGGGGCCTCAGCAGCAGGGCAGCTGCAGGAAGTCTCCCTTACGAATCTCCCCATCGGCAAGGGCTCTGCAAGTGTAACTCAGCCTCCTGCTGACCACCCACAGGCGGGAGAGCCTGGGTGAGCCTGGAGGGCCACGTGCCCGTCCTGTAGAGGATCTCTCCTGCAGGTTCTCCCTGAGGCCTTTCCTGGTGCCCTCCAGCCACACCCACTACAGATGACTGTATCCTCGGAGGCGACTTTCCTGAACAAAAGTGCCCCAGAACCCACAAAAGGCAACTCTCCTCTATGGAAGCAGAACATCTGTGACATCCCGTGACATGGAAGGCAAGATGGAAATTGGCCACATTTGTTCGTCTGAAAAGCAACAGCTTGGTGCTGCTGGAAGAGAAGAAATGTGTGTGGGGGTGTGTGTACGGGAGGCGGAGTGTGGAGTATGTGTACGGGGGGCGGAGTGTGGAGTATGTGTACGGGGGGCGGAGTGTGGAGTATGTGTACGGGGGGCGGAGTGTGGAGTATGTGTACGGGGGGCGGAGTGTGGAGTATGTGTACGGGGGGCGGAGTGTGGAGTATGTGTACGGGGGGCGGAGTGTGGAGTATGTGTACGGGGGGCGGAGTGTGGAGTATGTGTACGGGGGGCGGAGTGTGGAGTATGTGTACGGGGGGCGGAGTGTGGAGTATGTGTACGGGGGGCGGAGTGTGGAGTATGTGTACGGGGGGCGGAGTGTGGAGTATGTGTACGGGGGGCGGAGTGTGGAGTATGTGTACGGGGGGCGGAGTGTGGAGTATGTGTACGGGGGGCGGAGTGTGGAGTATGTGTACGGGGGGCGGAGTGTGGAGTATGTGTACGGGGGGCGGAGTGTGGAGTATGTGTACGGGGGGCGGAGTGTGGAGTATGTGTACGGGGGGCGGAGTGTGGAGTATGTGTACGGGGGGCGGAGTGTGGAGTATGTGTACGGGGGGCGGAGTGTGGAGTATGTGTACGGGGGGCGGAGTGTGGAGTATGTGTACGGGGGGCGGAGTGTGGAGTATGTGTACGGGGGGCGGAGTGTGGAGTATGTGTACGGGGGGCGGAGTGTGGAGTATGTGTACGGGGGGCGGAGTGTGGAGTATGTGTACGGGGGGCGGAGTGTGGAGTATGTGTACGGGGGGCGGAGTGTGGAGTATGTGTACGGGGGGCGGAGTGTGGAGTATGTGTACGGGGGGCGGAGTGTGGAGTATGTGTACGGGGGGCGGAGTGTGGAGTATGTGTACGGGGGGCGGAGTGTGGAGTATGTGTACGGGGGGCGGAGTGTGGAGTATGTGTACGGGGGGCGGAGTGTGGAGTATGTGTACGGGGGGCGGAGTGTGGAGTATGTGTACGGGGGGCGGAGTGTGGAGTATGTGTACGGGGGGCGGAGTGTGGAGTATGTGTACGGGGGGCGGAGTGTGGAGTATGTGTACGGGGGGCGGAGTGTGGAGTATGTGTACGGGGGGCGGAGTGTGGAGTATGTGTACGGGGGGCGGAGTGTGGAGTATGTGTACGGGGGGCGGAGTGTGGAGTATGTGTACGGGGGGCGGAGTGTGGAGTATGTGTACGGGGGGCGGAGTGTGGAGTATGTGTACGGGGGGCGGAGTGTGGAGTATGTGTACGGGGGGCGGAGTGTGGAGTATGTGTACGGGGGGCGGAGTGTGGAGTATGTGTACGGGGGGCGGAGTGTGGAGTATGTGTACGGGGGGCGGAGTGTGGAGTATGTGTACGGGGGGCGGAGTGTGGAGTATGTGTACGGGGGGCGGAGTGTGGAGTATGTGTACGGGGGGCGGAGTGTGGAGTATGTGTACGGGGGGCGGAGTGTGGAGTATGTGTACGGGGGGCGGAGTGTGGAGTATGTGTACGGGGGGCGGAGTGTGGAGTATGTGTACGGGGGGCGGAGTGTGGAGTATGTGTACGGGGGGCGGAGTGTGGAGTATGTGTACGGGGGGCGGAGTGTGGAGTATGTGTACGGGGGGCGGAGTGTGGAGTATGTGTACGGGGGGCGGAGTGTGGAGTATGTGTACGGGGGGCGGAGTGTGGAGTATGTGTACGGGGGGCGGAGTGTGGAGTATGTGTACGGGGGGCGGAGTGTGGAGTATGTGTACGGGGGGCGGAGTGTGGAGTATGTGTACGGGGGGCGGAGTGTGGAGTATGTGTACGGGGGGCGGAGTGTGGAGTATGTGTACGGGGGGCGGAGTGTGGAGTATGTGTACGGGGGGCGGAGTGTGGAGTATGTGTACGGGGGGCGGAGTGTGGAGTATGTGTACGGGGGGCGGAGTGTGGAGTATGTGTACGGGGGGCGGAGTGTGGAGTATGTGTACGGGGGGCGGAGTGTGGAGTATGTGTACGGGGGGCGGAGTGTGGAGTATGTGTACGGGGGGCGGAGTGTGGAGTATGTGTACGGGGGGCGGAGTGTGGAGTATGTGTACGGGGGGCGGAGTGTGGAGTATGTGTACGGGGGGCGGAGTGTGGAGTATGTGTACGGGGGGCGGAGTGTGGAGTATGTGTACGGGGGGCGGAGTGTGGAGTATGTGTACGGGGGGCGGAGTGTGGAGTATGTGTACGGGGGGCGGAGTGTGGAGTATGTGTACGGGGGGCGGAGTGTGGAGTATGTGTACGGGGGGCGGAGTGTGGAGTATGTGTACGGGGGGCGGAGTGTGGAGTATGTGTACGGGGGGCGGAGTGTGGAGTATGTGTACGGGGGGCGGAGTGTGGAGTATGTGTACGGGGGGCGGTGTGTGGGGTGTGTGTACGGGGGGCGGTGTGTGGGGTGTGTGTATGGGGGACGGTGTGTGTACGGGGGGCGGTGTGTGCGGTGTGTGTACGGGGGGCGGTGTGTGGAGTGTGTGTACGGGGGGACGGTGTGTAGGGATGTGTATGCTTGTATGTGTGTATGTGCTTCTGTTTCCATGTGGTTTTTTGCACAGGAAGAGGACACTTAGCTCTGCATTCAAACAAAAGTAAGCTTTGATAATGTCAAAATCTCACTGAATTTCCCAAACCAAGAGGTTAGCTAGTCTTCACTGCACTTTGGAGAACCAGGAATAATTGGTTCACAACCACTACAATCCCACACCCATGACAGCCTTTGTCTTCCTGGATATGTATTAATTCCCGGGCTCAGTGTCTCAAGGTCTCCTCTGTCTCAGCTTCTGTGCCCAGGAGTCACTGTTTCACTCAGCATAAGGCCAGAACTCAGCCCTTCTCCAGTTTGCACAAGAAATCCCTTTACAGCAAACAGTTCTGGAATGTGGCCTACTTAGCTAAGGATTTGTACATCACAGGGAAGCTCTTGTGGCCTCCTACCATCAACAGAGCTTTCTCCTCCTCTTCTCTCCCCTACTGATCACTGCCCTCCCCTCCCAGGGGACTCAGGAGCCTCCCACCTCACCCTGTTCCAGGCAGGCACACCCCAAATCCACCAAGGTGCTAGGCATCTAGAAAGGCTGCACCCCTTTTAGAAAGAAGCTGAGGATGCAAATTGAAAATTCCTTTTTCGCTGTCACATCTGCCCTTGGTCCCCTTCACCTCCCCATGAGCACCCTCTTCTCCCTTCTAGAGCCCTCCCACCCCTTACCTGCTCGCTGCAACCATTGAATAGTTTGACTCTTAAGTCTTGCTGCTTTACTCTCTCAAGGAGTAGAGAGTTTCTTGGGGGGAGGAAGGGAAACCAACATCTTAAAAGCCTTATAAGTACAAATGTTTAATGGCTTATGTATGAATCTCAGCACCTATAAAATAAACTGTATGATAAGTGTTTTAACTATTCAAATTTTAAATAAATTCAATACATAATCAGGAACTCCACTTCCTCATATGACTAGCCTTGTATGTCTCTACTTCACCCTTCACCCTGCACCCCTGTTCTCTTCATCAGAGAGAGTTGATTTGGGAGTTGAGGAGTAGGAGTTATATTGAAAAATTCCATTTTATATTCTTTCTCTCTCTCCCTCTCATCTCTCTCTCTCTCTCTCTCTCTCTCTCTCTCCCTTCTTCTCCAAAAGGTAATAATGGAAGATATTTAATCAATGATTTCTATAAAATATATTTAGATTTTTCCACATTTTAACAAGGTTCAATGAGTAACAAAACTTGTGTAATTTTTAAATATATTTTTATTGATTTCACAGAGGAGCAGAAAGAGAGAGGGAGATATAAGCATCAATGATGAGAGAGAATCATTGATTGGCTGCCTCCTGCATGCCCCACACTGGGTATCGAGCCTGTAACTCAGGCATGTGTCCTGACCAGGAATGGAACCATGACCTCCAGGTTCATAGTTTCAATGCTCAACTACTGAGCATACCAGCTGAGCAAAACTTGAGTAATTTAAACAAAAGAATGGGTACTGCAAATCGTAAGGCCCCAATAAAACCACCTCTAGTCATTGTGGCCACCAGTCTTCATGAGGGTTGATCTCTGCTTCCCGTCGATCACGTCCTTGTGCAGTGTCCTCCCAAATTCTTTCAGGTAGGTCTACATGACCAAAAAAATATGGAATAAGCCACTTCCAAGATTGGATTACAAAAGGCAAGTGGCTTCCACGTAGGCCTCTCTGTCATTCTGAGAGAAGCCACGTGTGAGCAGCCCTGTGACCTGCTCCACAGGAAGCTCCTGCCAACAGCTACCTGAGCCAGCGTGGAGGCAAGTCCTCCAGTTCCCTCTGGCCAACAGCTTGACCACAGCTTCCTGGAAGACCCTGAAGTAGAACTACCAGCCAAGGCACTCAGATTCTGGACCCACAGAAAATGTGTGAGATGATAAATACTTTTTCTTATTGTTTAAGCTAAACTGTAGTTTGTTATCTAGCAATTAGTAACTATGAGTTGACAATAGTATGTCTACAACTATTTTCCTTGGGGATCTAGCAACAAAAAGGTAGAGATCAGTGGTCCTTGCTAGTGTGAAACAACTTGATCTCCACGGGTGCTTTGCACTGTATTTCCCTTACAAAGTCCTCATAAACTCAGCTTCTGCTCTTCCTGAACAGGCCTTCTGCTATCTGTGTTGTCAGGAAGCTGCTTCTGCTGTATCTCTTGGATTTCTGTTATCAGAGGAAACTTCCTATCTTAGAGATTGTTCCAACATTCTTGAAAGCACTTCTTCCTTGGTCTGATCAGATAAAGTATCTTCTCTGCTACATGATCATTCTAGATATTCAACAGACCTTTGCCCTGTATCAGAAGGACACAAATTAGTTTGATTATATAAAACAAAAAATCCACCATGCTGCCTCTAAATCTAGGGTCTGACTCACATCAACACTGGTTAACGATGGCCTCTGAGTGGCTTCATGGGACAAGTCTCTATGGACAGTGAGATGACCATGTGTGGCTACCAGGAGCACAGCAAGCAGGCAGCAGAAGTTGCCACAGGAAAGGCAAGGATTAGCTAGAGAAGTGCGTGGGAGCTGAGCCTAGATCGGGGGCAGGGGTCTAAGTCTGTAGACAGTCTTGGCCTTAACCAGAAATGTTCTTATTGTGATTTGATGCCTTCCTCTTATCATGGTCTTTGTTCCCTGGAATCTCATCAAGTTCTGTGGCTTCTAACACAGTGAGAGTGTAAGAGGAAACTCGAATCCGTAGGTGATGTTCCCAGCATTTCCGCACGTGGTGGCCTTCATTCTCTTGTGTCTCAATCACATCCCTCACCTTCTAACACTGTAAAATCTTAGAGGAAAGGCTGATCTGTAGGTTGTGTTCTCATTCTTTCATCCTATTTAAATAAATGTCAACTTTTTCCTTTATGGTCCCGGATCTTCTGAAACCTAGCAATCTTGATGGTAACCTAGCATCTGGGGCTGGTAAGAATTTAAACATGACCTTCACATGCTGAAATTCTCTAGTCCTATAAATATTTATGACAGATTACCTTCTGTGATAAAGTCCAGATATTTTGAAGAGTTGAAGAAAGTTTAGACTTTGGGATGAAAGAGGATGGCGGAAAGGAAAAAAGGTGATTTAATGGAGACCACACTTGAATTTTTAGAAAGTTACATTAGTCATCCCCTTGAAATTGTTTTTCTTCAAGATCCTGTCTAATTCTCCTGAAATCAACTTTCTTAATTGATGACACATGTTTAAAAGAAAACAATTTATTTGCTGCTGCCCTTGGGTTTGAATACAAAGCATTGAAATATTGAGGCACCAAAGTCATTTTAATAAAATAGCAAAACTAACGTTTTATTGAGTGTATTAGGCACTGGTTCCAACACCACCATCAACATCGAGGTTTTTAAGGTAGGGACTGTTACTACCTCCACTTCCTGGAAAAGGAAGCTGGGCTCCAGAGAAGTGACTAACATGCTGTCACCCTGCCTGTCACTGGGTAGCTGTGATTTGAACTAGGAGCCATGAAAGTGAAGGCTGCCTATTACCCAATATCTGCACTGCTTCTCAGCTTCCCAGAAATACTTGAGACCAGCCAAGGAAATGTGAAAAATAGTAAGAGGCTAAGAAAATGGATGATTTTCTCATCCAAGTATTCTCTCTTGGACCTACTGTTATCCAGTAAGGCTTCAGTAATTATAATTAAAATAATACAGAACAGCCACCGGAGACACATTGATTAATGGTACAGAATAGAACATCCAGAAACAGATGTAAACATTTGTAAGAATTTATCATAAAATGATCTTTAAAGCCTTAGCAAATCTGAGGGAAAGGATGGGTTTTAAATAAATGGCATTAAAACAATTTAAGTTTACATAAGCATTATAAAAGTTTTAATATAAGCATTATAAAATATATTAAAGCAGTTGAAAACTAAAGTTCAATTGATGAAAAATTAAACTCCAAGTGCATTTGAGTTATAAAAGTAAAAAAATAAAGCTGCAAACAAATAGAATAAAACATTTATTTGGTTATGAGTTGGGATTAATATTGGCTTTCTAAGCATAGCTATATAGGTAGAAATGATAATGGAAAAAATCAAAGCAACTTAATTACATCTGAATGTACTATAAACATCAAGAAAAACCCTGGGGAAATATTTAAAACTAGAGGCCCCAATGCACGAAAATTCATGCAAGAATGGGCCTTCCTTCCCCTGGCTGCCAGCACCACCTTCGCTCCAGCCCGGAGCCGCCTTTCTGCCTTAGCTCTGGCCCAGAGCTGCCTTTCCGCCTTCCCACGCTGCCCAGAGGCACCGAGCGGCTGGGGCGGTGTGGAATGCCTGCGTCGTTGCCATGGTGATGATGTAAGCGTCCCGCCATGGTGATGATGTAAGCGTCCCGCCCCGTCCCGCCCCCCAGCCACTCAGCGCCTGTGTGAGTGTGCACTACCTACAGGCCCACCATCTTTGTCAGGCTAATTTGCATACTCACTCCTGATTGGCTGTGGGGTTTCACGAAGGTACGGTCAATTTACATATTTGTCTATTATTAGTGTAGATAGAAAATATATTTATATATTTTATATACATTGTTTATATACATACACACATATATACTTTCTACACAAATATATTTTATAAATCAATAACAGAAAATATAACTTAATTTTTAAAATAGGCAAAAGAGCCCAGCCGGCATGGCTCAGTGGTTGAACATTGACCTATGAACCAGGAGGTCATGGTTCAATTCTTCTTCAGGGCACATGCCTAGGTTACAGTGAGAGGCATGCAGGAGGCAGCTGATCAATGATTCTCTCTCATCATTGATGTTTCTATCTCTCTCTCTCCCTTCCTCTCTGAAATCAATTAAAATAAAAAATAAATAAATAAATAAAATAGGCAAAAGGAATAACCAGGCAATTTAAAGGAGGGTATATAAATTTTCAATAAGCTTATTAAAATGTTATGCATCAAACATAATCAAGAAATAAAATTAGAATCAATAAAAGTACCATTTTTATTTACCAATTAATGTAAAAAGCATTACAAAATTATAATACTAAATATTGGCAAAAAGTGTAGATATATGAGCTGATACAACCTTTTTAGAGAATAACTAAAATTTGAATTAAAATAACTTTTAGCTTGGTAATTCCTCTTCTGTTAATATATTTAAGGAAATCATTGATATTCAAAACTATTCAGCTTCTCATAGACAATGTTATGGATAATAGTGAGAGGAAAAGCTAAATACATATTCAACAGTTCATTAAATAACCCATGGTACTTCAAACTAATAAAATACTCCATAGTCATAAAAATGATGTAGAGTAATAATATTTGAAGAAATAGGAAGTGTTTGTGACATGTTTTAAGTGTTTAAAGAGCAGGTTTTGAGATTTCCACTTCCAGGCAAGCTGAAGTAACAGGGACAAGATTTACCTCTTTCCTAAAACAACTGAAAACTAGAAAAAATATATGAATCAGTAACTCTCAAGACACTGACGTCAGGCAATGAGCAATGAGGAACTCTGAAAGAAGGGCAGCAGATGAGATAAGCCCACAAGTGCCCAGCTGGCTGCCTGCAGGGTTTCTAGGCTGTTGCTCTGGGAGGGGAAGATACCACAACTCAGAGAGCAGAGGGGCAGCAAGAGCTCTGCCCAGACACCTTCAGGGCCCCTTAGGCTCTCACCTGGGTACGGACCAGCTCCTGCTTATGAGGCCATTATCTGAAGCCAAGGAGAGGAATGCCCAAAAAGGTTCAATTAGCAATCATCACAGCTGACAGCAGGAATAGTATCTACTCCGACCATCTGGAATGGAAATGACTAACTGCGGGGCTGGTTACACAACAGATCACTCAGAAGCGAGACCCAAAAGGACCCAGCTGCTGCCATGCAACTTCCCACTGATCCGGATAGAGCAGAGGCACAGCCACAGGAATGCAAAACCACCCCACGCCCAGCAAGCTAATGTCAACATTGTCTGGCACACAGGTGAAAATGATCAGCCACGCAAAGGAGCTGGAAAATACTACCCCTAATAAAAAGAAAAGCCAATAAATTAAAACTGACCCAAAATTGACATAGATGATAGAATTAATAGGGGGATAACCCATTAAAACAGCTATTCTATTTGGATTCCATGTGTTCAAAAAGCTACATGAATGTGTTGAGCAGAGACATGATACATATAAGAAACATCCAAAGAGAACTCATACAGATAAACAGTGAAATATTTCCGGTAAAATAAAAATGCATTGTATGGGAATAGCAACTATACACAATGAGACACAGAAAGAAAATTCACGAGAAAAAATAGAGCATCTGTGAGTTATGGGGAATTTCCAAGTCATCTAATGGAAGTGGCAATTGAATCTCCAAAGAAAGGTCATTTGAAGAAATAATGACAGCAAATGTGGTGAAATTGATGAATATTATAAAACTCTCAGGTACCAGAAGCTCAGCAAAACTCCAGCATTAAAACATGATGAAAATGATCCCAAGGTGCATCACAGTTAAATTGCTCAAAATCAGTGACAAAGAGAAACTCTTCCAAGTAATAAGGGGAGAATCTTGTTGCTACAAAGCAATGAAGGCAAAGGTTACATCAGATTTCTTACCAGAAACAATGCAAGCAAAAAGACAGTGGAAGGAAATCTTTAAAGTATTGAAAGAGCAAGTCACTTTAGAATTCTTTTTTAGAATTCTTTTATAAAAAAGTGTTCAAAAATGAATGTGAAATACCTTTTCAGACATAAAACAGCTGAAAAAATTCATCAACAACAGACAAGTAGTCTGAGACAGTTTAAATGTAAGTCTTTCAAACAGAAAGAAATATCAGATAGAAATCAGAATGTCCATGAAAAAGTGCAAAGAACCAGAAATATTAACTGTGTGGATAAGTATAGAGATTTCTGTGTCCTACTATTTAAATCACTTAAAAGGTAATTGATTATTTAAAGGAATATAATGCAATGCCAGTTCATAATATGAGCAGAAGAACATATATGACAACAAAGCACAGGCCAGAAGGAGGCCTGAAGGTACACTGCTGTGAAGCGCTTACCGTGTAAGGGAACTGGCGGAGGTCTCTGAAGCGAGACTGTGCTACTTAAATGTCCACTGTGAACACAAGTGGACTCAACACTTCTTCTTGCAAGATGACCTCATTCAGACAGAGTCCCCTGATTCTAAAGACTCGAGAAAAAGAAACGATGGCATAGTGTACACTGCAGTGATGGCATGTGAGGTCTTTTATTTCTCTTTGTGGGAAATCCTTCCTTCCTTAATCCTCTGGAAGCATTTTACAAACTGTTTCTCAGGTTCCTAGTGTCTTTTAAACCTGAGCACCAATGGTCAGCCACCTCCATTGCAGGCTATCCAAGCCCACTTTGGCCATGACCAGAGACGACCAGGGATCCCAGTTATTCAAGCAATGCTAAGATGACCCTGAGAAAACATGCAAATAAGACAACTGGTTGTCATGGGCCTTCTGTTTATTTACTAAGAGACATTTACTATGCATGTTCTGTATTCCAGCCATATGTGATGTATTGAGAGAATAACATGGGAAAACAGACAACTCCTATATTCCTGGAGCCATGATAACCATGATAAAATGCATTACAAAGCATCAAAGAAAATATATAGCTACACCACATAAGTTTTTTATATCAATAACACCTTGGGAATAACAGTATCTCTCCAAATATGAGACATTCTGGAATTAAAGATGTTATTGTTTCTCAATCTAAATCTACACTAATAAAAGAGAAACATGCAAATTGGTGTCACTCTGCTACGCCCACCAGCCAAACAGGATGAGCATGCAAATTAACCCAACAAAGATGGCAGTTAATTTGCATATGCAGGCACGGAGCAAAGACTGAAGGCTCAGCCCAAGCAAAGACTGAAGACGACTGAAGAAGACTGAAGAGGCTTGGCTTCTCCGCTGCAACTAGAGCGAAGGCCTGGGTCCCAGGTGCCAGAGACTGAAGACTGAAGAAGACTGAAGAGGCTTGGCTTCTCCGCTGCAACTAGAGCGAAGGCCTGGGTCCCAGGTGCCAGAGGAAAACTGGTGGCGGCAGCCAGGGGAAGGAAGGCCTATTGCATGAATCTCTTTGTGCAACGGGCCTCTAGTAAATAAATAAATCCTTAAAAGAAAAATGAAACCTGGAAGAAAAGAGAGATTCATTGTATGCGTCTGTCTTTAGTGTCCTAAATACAGTGAAAGACCTCAGTAAAAAAATTATTTAAAAAAATTAATAAACCTGACAATATTTTTAAAAATGCAAGTGACCCATAAGTACATATGAATGTTTTGAGATACCATATCAAAATGCATGTTTAAAAATTACTCTGTTGTTTAATTTACCAAATTGGTAAAGATAGGAAAAACTTTATATGTTCAGCTCCCAAAGAAAGGAGTTAATTTCTCAGACACATAGTTGATTGGAGGAACAGGTCAGAGAGGGAGTCTGTGTCTCGCACTGGGCCCCCCATCTGACCAGTGCTGTGAACTAAGAGAGCATCTGCAGGCCTCAACATCCTCCATTTACACTTGACAGTGCAAGGGCAACTGTGATAACAAAACAGGGGGTTTTGAACATTTTCAAAAGCCTGCCAAACAGGCAGTGCTGCAATTTCAGAAACTCGGCTAAAGGCCCATCAGATAACCTCCTTGGTAAGACAGGTTTCATCAGCTAGCATTTGTTCAAGATACTCAGTAGAAGTCAACAGCTGAGAAAACTGGGTAGAAATCTAGAACAAAATTTAAAGAGTATTTAAACTCAGCTCCCTCATTGGATAGTAATGACTGATGATGCTACAGGCTGGGCCCAAGGCCACACAGCTAATTTGTAACAAATTCAAGGACAGACCCAACAATGCTACTGAGCCAGAGCTCTTTACTCAAAGTGTTTGACTCCTGTCTTTTATTTTCCTTTTCTCCCCAGGACTACTGCTCGACCCGAGAACCTTCTAACTATCCAACCGAGAGGAAGTCATCTAAATTCTAATACAAGTCACAAGTTGTCCCATGGTATAGTATTATAGTAATGTAAAAAAGCTAGCACAGTGGGTGGAACAATAGATCCTTACTAACTGATTTCCTTTCCTAAGCTAAAGGCATTATTCCCAAGTGACTGCAGACTAACCATTTCAGAGAATAGATTATACCAGTTAAGTATGAACTTCCTTCAGAGGAGCAATAAGAAAAACTGGGATTTTTGAGCCCCAGTCAATGGTGCAGCTTCATGTAGAGCAGCAGTTGCCAACCGGTGGTCCATGAGGTCCAAAAGGTTGGCAACCGCTGATGTAGAGAGGCTATCTTAAAGAAGAAACCACTTCTTGGTGTCCTCTCCAGTCCTACAGCACATAAATAGCACCCTTTGTCTAAATATAGGATAATTCTTAATTCTACAACTAAGCCTTTATCTTGATGTTTAAAGAACAGCAGAATAAAATTTTAAACATTTCAATAGATAGAGGCGTTATATTATCTGAGAAGTATCCAGGGTCTCGGCTAATGTCCATACGGTGAGCGCCTGCTGTTTACAGCACATTTGGGCAGAACGGGCCCCACTGGGAGTCAGTGGTGAGCCTAAGGCTGAGGGCCACACACAGAGCAGCAGGATGTGGTCCAGTGTTCCTGCCATCCCAGAGCCCTGACTGCCCACGCATGGCTGTTACATGGGACGGAAATAAATGCGTGTCTTGTTTGAGGCACTCTTTGCTGGTGTCTGTTTTTACACCCTCACTAAACCACAACACGTCAGGCACAGACTGTGACTAGGTGATGCTGACCTTGACTAACAAATATTAAGTAGAGTTGTCCAGGAAATGTTTATAAGTCTCTTCCACAGTCACATGGGCAAGAGTAAAGATAAGGACAGAGGTCACAGAGATGATCCCAACAGGGAATTAAAACTACCTTTAAATCTCTACTTTGTTCTGCAGTCTATTCTCTCCCAGCTAGCTTTCTGTGCAGCTGCTCTTTACTAGAGTCTCTGGTACTAGCTAGCTTCACAGAGAATCTCATTTGATCCTTACCAGCAGCCTTGAATGCTTCTGTGGCTTGTGAGCTCCCAGACATCCCTCTGGGAGAGAGTGGCATTCCTCACATTGCTTGCTCTGGATGCCAGGACCTCGACTCTAACATGCATTTATACAGCTGCACTAAGTGAGGCTTCCTGAACTCAGGACATTATATACTATTCAAATGGATTTGTTAAATGTCAAAACACAGTGCTGAGATGAGAAGAAACTGCACTTTATTTTACACACTAGTGCCCCAGTGCACAGATTCATGCACATTGAAAGGAAATTAATTAGAAGGTGGCCGGCAGGTTGGGACTGGGTGAGCCAACCTCCTGCAGTCCCTCCCTGGCTGGCCCCACCTGGGGTGGCACCGCAGCTCCAAGGGCCTCTGCGAGTGAGCAGGGTCCCTCCAGCAGGTGGGGTCCCTCGGCCTGGCCTACAGGGATCGGGCCGAAACCGGCCCTCCGACATCCCCCGAGGGGTCCCAGATTGTGAGAGGATGACACACCCTGGAATCAGGCTCCCTCCTCTCTGGTTCTGGGGTCTGTCACCACTGCCAAGTCACCACAGCTCAGTAGCTCCTGTGTTGAGCATCTGGTGGTCAGTGCGTGTCATACCTACCAGCCGGTTGGATAGTCGGATGGTCGCTTAGCTTTTTATATATATAGACTAGAGGCCTGGTGCACAAGATTTGTGCACTGGTGGGGGTTCCCTCAGCCCAGCCTGTCACCTCTCACAGTCCAGGAGCCCTCAGGGGATGTCCTACTGACAGCTTAGGCCCTCTCCCCCTGGGGAGTGGGCCTAAGCCGCAGTCTGGCCTCCCTCTGCAGGAGGCAACCTGGCTGATCAGGGGAAGGCACCACCCCCATCACCCCGCTGCTGCTGCCACTGCTGGCCGCCACAGCTGCCAAGGTGTTTTCATCAACATGGACTCCAGTCCCTTCACCATGAAAAAATGACAACTTTCTTTAAGAACTTTCAAGATGTCTCTTTCATAGGATATAACCTACATTCCTTTCTTTCTTCCTTTCTTCCTTCCTTTCTTCCTTCCTTTCTTTCTTTTTCTTTCTTTCTTTCTTTCTTTCTTTCTTTCTTTCTTTCTTTCTTTCTTTCTTTCTTTCTCTCTCTCTCTCTTTCTCTCTCGACCTTTGTTTTTTTCTCCAGGAGTGTGGTGGAAAAACCCTAGATCACCTTCTTGGATTCTTATTACCCAAGTAACCAAGAACACTGCGAGTAGCACACAGGGAGCTTTCTTTTATTTATCCTTACCTGAAGATATTTTTCCATTGATTTTTAGAGAGCATGGAAAAGAGAGGGAAAGACAGAGAGAAACACTTCAATTGGTTGCCTCCTGCATGAGCCCTGACCAGGGAGGATCCTGCAACCTAGGTACATGCCCTTGACCAGAATCGAACCCTGACCCTGCAGGTAAGGCAGGCTATGACATTTTTTAGCCCCTCCAGCAGCAGACCTTCATTTTTTCCTCCAGGAGTGAGGTAGAAAAACCCTAGATCACCTTCTTGGATTCTTATATGATTAATTGTTTGTATAAAAAATCTCTCTAAATGCCACTGAGTTCAACCAAGTCCTGTACTGCTAGTGCCTCAAAACTCAGCCTGCAGACTGAAGGGTCATAGGTTTGATTCCAATCAAGGGCATGTACCTTGGTTGCAGGCACATCCCCAGTAGGGCGTGTGGAGGAGGCAGCTGATCAATGTTTCTCTCTCATTGATGTTTCTAACTCTCTATCCCTCTTCCTTCCTCTCTGTAAAAAAATCAATAATATGTATATATTTTTTAAATTTATAAATACAGTTTAAAAATTGCAGATATTTAGTTTACTAAATTTGTAAATGAGATAACCTAGTGTTTAAGTTAATTAAAATGTGTTAGACTTATAAATGGCATAATAGGATTTTTAGTCTAAATATTTATTCATAATAAACCAGATTTTTAAATTTCTAACTTTGATAAATTGAATATCAGTTTTAAAACCAAAATAAATGCATGAGTAGGCTTTTCTGCTATAAAACTTCCCTCAGCGGCACTTTTAAAAAACCTCATGGGACAGAGCAGTAAAGGCCATGCATAGGGCTTGGCTGCCCACCCTACTTCCCATCATGGGGAGAGAAGGCTGGTCACCTGCACCTCATTTACACTGGGGCTGCTGGCTTTAACCTGGGGCTGTGGGGGTGTTTCCCTGGGGCTGCTGGCTTTAACCTGAGGCTGTGGGGGTGTTTACCTGGGGCTGTGGGAGTGTTTCCCTGGGGTTGTAGGTGTTTCCCTGGGGTTGTAGGTGTTTACCTGAGGCTGTTGGGGTGTTTACCTGAGGCTGTGGGGGTGTTTACCTGAGGCTGTGGGGTGTTTTCCCTGAGGCTGTGGGGTGTTTCCCTGGGTCTGTGGGTGTTTACCTGGGGCTGTGGGGGTGTTTCCCTGGGGCTGTGGGTGTTTCCCTGGGGCTGTGGGTGTTTCCCTGGGGCTGTGGGTGTTTCCCTGGGGCTGTGGGTGTTTCCCTGGGGCTGTGGGTGTTTCCCTGGGGCTGTGGGTGTTTCCCTGGGGCTGTGGGTGTTTCCCTGGGGCTGTGGGTGTTTCCCTGGGGCTGTGGGTGTTTCCCTGGGGCTGTGGGTGTTTCCCTGGGGCTGTGGGTGTTTCCCTGGGGCTGTGGGTGTTTCCCTGGGGCTGTGGGTGTTTCCCTGGGGCTGTGGGTGTTTCCCTGGGGCTGTGGGTGTTTCCCTGGGGCTGTGGGTGTTTCCCTGGGGCTGTGGGTGTTTCCCTGGGGCTGTGGGTGTTTCCCTGGGGCTGTGGGTGTTTCCCTGGGGCTGTGGGTGTTTCCCTGGGGCTGTGGGTGTTTCCCTGGGGCTGTGGGTGTTTCCCTGGGGCTGTGGGTGTTTCCCTGGGGCTGTGGGTGTTTCCCTGGGGCTGTGGGTGTTTCCCTGGGGCTGTGGGTGTTTCCCTGGGGCTGTGGGTGTTTCCCTGGGGCTGTGGGTGTTTCCCTGGGGCTGTGGGTGTTTCCCTGGGGCTGTGGTTGTTTCCCTGGGGCTGTGGGGGTGTTTACCTGAGGCTGTGAGGGTGTTTCCCTGGGACTGTGGGTGTTTCCCTGGGGCTGTGGGGGTGTTTCCCTGGGGCTGTGGGGGTGTTTCCCTGGGGCTGTGGGGGTGTTTCCCTGGGGCTGTGGGGGTGTTTCCCTGGGGCTGTGGGGGTGTTTCCCTGGGGCTGTGGGGGTGTTTCCCTGGGGCTGTGGGGGTGTTTCCCTGGGGCTGTGGGGGTGTTTCCCTGGGGCTGTGGGGGTGTTTCCCTGGGGCTGTGGGGGTGTTTCCCTGGGGCTGTGGGGGTGTTTCCCTGGGGCTGTGGGGGTGTTTCCCTGGGGCTGTGGGGGTGTTTCCCTGGGGCTGTGGGGGTGTTTCCCTGGGGCTGTGGGGGTGTTTCCCTGGGGCTGTGGGGGTGTTTCCCTGGGGCTGTGGGGGTGTTTCCCTGGGGCTGTGGGGGTGTTTCCCTGGGGCTGTGGGGGTGTTTCCCTGGGGCTGTGGGGGTGTTTCCCTGGGGCTGTGGGGGTGTTTCCCTGGGGCTGTGGGGGTGTTTCCCTGGGGCTGTGGGGGTGTTTCCCTGGGGCTGTGGGGGTGTTTCCCTGGGGCTGTGGGGGTGTTTCCCTGGGGCTGTGGGGGTGTTTCCCTGGGGCTGTGGGGGTGTTTCCCTGGGGCTGTGGGCGTTTCCCTGGGGCTGTGGGGTGTTTACCTGGGGCTGCTGGCTTTAGCCTGAGGCTGTGGGGGTGTTTACCTGGGACTGTGGGGGTGTTTACCTGAGGCTGTGGGGGTGTTTCCCTGGGGCTGTGGGGGTGTTTCCCTGGGGCTGTGGGTGTTTCCCTGGGGCTGTGGGGTGTTTACCTGGGGTTGCAGGGGTTTACTCTGGGCTGCGGGCATTTTCCCTGGGATTGCACCACCTGCCCTGTCAGCTCAGCTTCTCCAAGGGTCAGTACCAAGAGGGTTGAGAGCTCTTTGGACAAGCAGTGCCTCTTTCTGATGCCATCCCCGCTGGAAATGGGAGGTGCATGCAGGTGCGCTCCTCTCCCCGGGGAGCCTCTTCCATGAGAAGCTGGTGAGTGGTCCACCCTCCAGCTGAGACCTCACTGCCATGGGACAGGCTCACCCCAGCCCTGTCTCCTAAGAGAAGCCACTGGTCCCCTCCTGCCACACCCCTCTCCTGTGGGTGGCTCCTCTGCCCGCCTCTGACAGCTCCTGCCCATCCTAGCTCCCACCCCTGCCAGCTGCCCCACTTGGCTGGCTTCTTCAAGTTCAAATCTCCTTCTCCTTTCCCAGCTGATGAAAACTGCTCCCAATCAAAACATATATTTCCTGAGAAACTAAGATGTTCTTTCTCAAGCTGAGACCGGACATCTGCTCCAAACGCAGCAGGAGAGGTAGCGGAGGAGGCATGCTCTCAGGGTGGATGCCAGGTGGGTGGGCAGGTCTTAAGAAGGCTCTCCAAGGTCACCTATAAAGTCAAGGGCAGCTTGGAAACACCAGGAGGATTCAGTGCGGAGAAGAGAGGGCAGGGCTTTGGGCCTTCGCTCCACCACTTTCTAAACTAAGTCTGGGAAACAAAGGGAATGGGGTGCTACAGGGCTGTTGAGGGACAGAGAGAGACCCTACAGGGAGAGGGCTCTATCAGATCAGAGTTAGGCAGTGGAAGGTTGTTGTAAATGTTTCTCCCCACGTCCCGCGTGGTTCAGGGTTCAGGATCTGGAAGAGGAGCCTCACACAAATGAAAGAAAAGAGACAAGAGATAATTTGGAAATATTGGGGGGCCAGGCGGGGAAGTCCAGCTCAAGGGGAAGGACTTCCACTGGGGCTCAGGCCGCACCAACCTTTTATTGGTTTGGGATCCACCCATAGCCCTTAGGCAGGCAATTTCTAGTAACTGGCAGACTAGCTCATCAGCAAGAATTTACATAATAATAAATGGGGAAGTTGCTTCAGCTACCATTGTCTGGACTAACAGTGGATGCACAGCTCTGACCTTTGCTAGGGCTTCAAGGGTCACCAGCCTTCCGGGTTCCTTGTCCACACCTCTCTGCTAGTGAAGACAATAATGGCTTCCCACAGAAGGTGTGGTCCCATCTCACTGATCACTTACCTGGCCCAGAATCCCCCATCCACAAAGGATGTTGCTCTTTTAAAGAGTCATGTATGTCCTAGAGAAGCTGTTACCGATGTAAGCCCGTGCCCAACAACAGATTTGTTCATCCACCACTGCACAGCATGTGCTGTTCTCACGAGGGCACTTTATAGCCCTCTGCCCACGCGAGAGCCTGGGAGACCCTTCCCCCACCAGGCGCCATTCCTTCAGGGCAGGTCCCTGCTGAGTGACTGATAGGGAGGGACAAACAGAATCATTTCCCCGTCACTCACAGGTCGGCATCCTCAGTATAGAGCCTGTTCCTGACTCACATGCAGGTGCCCAGGGTTGGGGCTGAAATGGGATCCTAGAGCGTATTTCTCTGTGTGACTCGGGCCAGATTAACCAGAGTTGCCTAGGACTGTCTGTAAAAAAAGAACATTCCTGGCAAACCTCAATTCCTGTCCTAACCTGATATTTTTAGGGTGAAACAATCCTGTTAGATACAAATGGAAATCATGACCGTGGGAGAGTTCAGACGCTCAAACTGCAATGTTAGTTTGTAAGCAATCTCTGCAGCTAAACGAGTTGCTCTCTGCACCCGCACTGCCTGGCGGAGGCGCCGTCTCCTGCCTCCTGGAGTGCTGGGTGCTGGCTCTGTGGGCATGTGCCCCGGGTGCTGCGGGCACCACAGAGTCCTTTCTGGCAAGTGTCAGCTGACACTACCCTGAGGTGTCCTCGGCTCTGCTCAAGACAGTTCTCCTCAAGCAAAGGTAGTCACCAGGGAGCGGGGACCCCTTCCTTCCCCACCTCAGGAGCCAGATCTGCTGTGTCCTCCACGGGCCACAGGAGACTTGGTTCCACCATCGCCCTTTTGGTTAATGACTGGTCAGCCCTTAGCCAGGCATTTCTGCTGGGCTCCTCTGAACTGGGGTGGGTGGAGCCCTGTGCTGGCTGACCCACCCTCTTGCTTCCGTCATTGTGGTCTTTATTTTTCACCTGCCATTTCCACACTTGCAACGCCGATCCTCCCCATCCTGCCTCAGCTGAGCATTGGCAGAGCTGGACCTGGAACCAGTCTCAAACGGGTCAGCCTGGGAGTTTAGGCTGGATCCTAAGAATGCCTCCCGCCACGCCTTCCTGCCAGCCGCCTGTCCGGCCCCCTTCCTAAGAGCTGTGTTCTGACCTAGCCCGCTCTTGCCCAGTCCATTCCTGGGCTTCATGCCAGCTTTCCGTTCTTTCCTTCACCTCTAACGGTCACCTGGCCACCCTGCAGGCCATGTCGCACTTCTTCCACCCTCCTCACGTCTCCACCCGCCTCTGCCATCTGCAGACCAGCTTGTCTCCCCTTGTACTATGATGATAACACTGCACTTTTCTTCCAGGAAAGATCTGCTTGTCTCCACCCATTTTTCTCTTTCTTTGCTTCTTGTGAAGAAAATTTTTTCTGAACCTATTTTGTTCTCATGTCCTCAAAATCTTATGCTACCTGTCATTCCCTCTCTCCTTCCTTTCAGTTTACAAGCCTGTCTCAGTCCCCAACTCTGAGCGTGAAGCTAGAGCGAAGAATGGTCTTGGCCCTGTCTCTCCCTGACCTATGCACCACTGAGTGTGGGGGGAGAAAAACAATTTCCCATGACCCTTCTAGGTTCTTGGCTGAGGACCCCTCCACCCCAATGGTAATAAAAAGACAGAGTAACAGGAGAAAAAAGAAAACAAATTTCATACCCATAGAAGCCCTACAGAGATATGAGACTCATAGGCAGCCAGGCAATTGAGGTGTGTGTCCCACCCTGAGTGGAGGAAAGGGACAGGGGAGTGCAGAGCTTCACAGACAGGTCGCAGGAAGGCGCGAAGCACCACTGTGTGCCCTGCCCTGCAGATTCACCTCCCGGCAGAAAAGCTGACCTCGAGTGCCCTCTCCTCCAGGCAGAGCCCCTTACTGATTCCTCTTGGGCAGCTCGGGGGAGGGAAATGCTTTTCCTGAGCTGCTGGCTCTGAATTCCTTTCAGCTCACATAATCCAAAGAGGCACATTCAGGGCTGGCACATTCTGCTCAACATCACCGAAAAGTAGTCCCTGCATTTACTGTTTCCACCTTTTCACTACCCACTCACAGCTTAACCCCAAAATCTGCTTATCTGCCTGCCATGCTCTTAAAACAGTTCTCAGTGAACTGTTGTAACATCCTAAACACAAAACCTGTGGGCCCTTCTCAGTTTCCATCTTCCTTGGTCCACATTACACGTCATCTCTCCGACTTTGCTTTCCATGCTGGGACTCTGTGAGAACAGAACAGCAGCCATGTGATTGCCACATGGCTATTATATGGCAGATGCTGTGCTGAACATGTAATCTTCATGACAACCCAGGTCCGGAGCTATTATTTTCCCATTTTATAAGAGGAAACTGAGGTGTGGAGAGAGAATGGAGCTTGCCTGCAGCAAACAGCTGAGCTACTTTAAACCTTTGCCTGTGATCCCAGCACCCCGGCTTCAAACCATTAGAAAGGCACTGGTCTCGTAGTCACTGCCTCCTGGCTCTCCTGTGGCCTCACTGCCTTCCCTCCCAGCTCCACTCCCTCTCCCTATCCCTGAGTGTAGAAGGTCTTTGTTTCTAATAATGGTTTGCTCAACACATTGGAATCCTCTCCCTTGACCTTCACTCATGTTCAACCAGGTACCAAGTCTATTGATGCTAACAACCCAGTATCACCCTCAGATGTCCTTCTCTTATTTGCACTGCCAACATCCTGTTCAGGCACGCATTGCCCATAACCTGGACCATCTCAGCAGCTTCCAGTTCTTTCCTGTACATTCTCTGCACAGCTATCTCAGTATCCCTAACATATTCATCCTATGGAAAACCAAACACAAAAAATGAGTTGGGGGTCCCCAATTTGAAATAAATATTAGGTCTATTGGTGTTTAAGAAATACTGAAAATAAGACCAAAAAATAAATACTATAACATTTTCTAATAAGCCCACCTGAGAATCATGATATTCTCTCTCTCTCTCAAAAAAAAGTAATTTTGACTCAAATTGATTAGAGCTCTCTATTTTGCAAGTCTGTAAACCTGGAGATTGCGCTGTAGGAAGGAGATGAGCTTTTGTTCCTGTCTGGTACATATGATAACACATCAAAAATGGCTTATGATATTTTGTATCAAATTACCAATATTATCTCCACATTTCTTTCTCCCCTTCTTATATAAATTCCAGTTTCTCATAATCTTATGGACTCAGTCCTGACATTCTTTGGTTCCTTCATTAATTAAATTTGACAGTGTATTCATGAGAATTGTAATTTACAATTTGAGAATTATGCTTTTACACTGAGTCCCTATTTTCAGAAACATGCTCATCACTCACTGCCCCAGGTCCATTCAAAACCATATCTTCCTAGCACCACCCCCAGCTGACTCTTGTTGGATGTTTACATGCAAACCCATCAACTACATTTTCTGAGAAACCACACATTATCTGGAAAATTTCTGAGATACGCAAACTGTATACAAATTCATCTCTAAAAAGCCGACTTCACCTCTTCATGTACTCCTGTGCCGGAAGAAACCTCCTGAACACGATAATTTCAAGAGAAACATCAGAAGTGCTTTACTCAAAGTAATGTCCATTGCTAGCTACACATTTCCCATCTTTCAGGTCATTTGTGGATACCGTCCCAATAGAACTTTTCCTGTTTTGAGGCAAACCATTCAGAGACCCAATTTTCCACTTCTTCATACATTTTGAAGTGCTGCTCAGAAAGTGCGTGTGCCATCGATCGGAACAAGTGGTCATCTGAAGGAGCAAGGTCTGGTGAATACAGCGGGTGGGTTAATACTTCCCAGGCAAGATCTTTTAACGTGTCTTTAACTGGTTTCGAAGTGTGTGACAGTGCATCATAATGAAGCAAAATTACTTTGCCATGTCTTCTGAAACATTCCGGTTTTTTCACGATCAAAGCGTGGTTCAAATTGATTATTTGTTATCAGTAGTGATCAGTATTAACGGTTTCACCTGGTTTTAGAAGCTCATAATACACCACACCTTCCTGATCCCACCAAACGCAGAGCATTGTCTTCTTTCCAAAGCGATTTAGCCTTGCAGTCAATGTTGATTGTTGACTTGAATCAGCCCATGATTTTGTGCACTTGGGATTCTCAAAATAAACCCACTTTTCATCACCAGTCACAATTCAATACAAAAAAGACTTTCTTTTGTGCCGTTGAAGCAACATTTTACTGATGACTTTTTGGTTTTCCGTTTGTCTTTCATTCAGTTGATGTGGCACCCATTTTCCTTCCTTTAAAATATTCCCCATCCTATATAATAAAAGCCCAATATGCAAATTGACCAAACGGCTGAACAACTGGTCATTATGATGCACACTGACCACCAGGGAGCAGATGCTCAACACAGGAGATGCCTGCAGGCCACAAGCCAGCCAAGGCGGGTGCCAGTGGGGGACCCCCAATCGCCCCGCCAGATCAGCCCTGATTGCCAGCCAGGCCTAGGGACCCTACCCGTGCATGAATTTCATGTATCGGGCCTCTAGTTGTTTATAAATGATTGGAAATTGTTTGCTGAGCAACATTTAATCTTCCTGCAAGTTGTTTTTGAGTTTGACATACATCTTCATCCAATAATGCTTGTAATTGTTGGTCTTCAAATTTTTTCGGTTGACCTGGACGTTCTTTGTCTTTCACATCAAAATCATCACTTTTAAAGTGTTTAAACCAGCATTCACAAGTATCTTGAGATGGGGCATGTTCACCATAAGCTTCCTGAAGTATTCAGCAGGACTTTTATTCAAAATAAAGTAATGAATTAAAACTTCCTGCAAATGCTCTTTTTTTGGCACAAAATTCAGCATTTTTCAGTGTAAAAATATCTATGATGTTAACACCTTCAGAAAATTTGACATATGAAGTTTAGAAGCTTGTTGTCAATACAACAAAACAGCATACATATCAGATTGCATATATATCAACGTATGTGTAAGTCCATCTATTGAAAAACATCTGCATTATTAACCAGTACACCTACAGAACATATTATATTGGGTTACAGTTTACATAAATTCACAGGTCTTAAGTGTACAGTACTAGGGTTTTTGACAAATACATAAACTTATATAGCCAACACCTCCATCAAGATAGGACCTAAATATCCTTATTCCAGTCTGCTTGTGGATATCTGTTTCTCTTGCATGTACACCTCAAAATGGAATTTCAGGGTCATGGGAGACATGCACACAACTAAATGTGTAGTTGTCATAGTGATTGTGCCATTTGAATTCAAACAGCAATATTTAAAAGCTGAAGTTTCTCCACACAACACCACTTGGTGTTGGGGTTTTGGTTCAGCCATCCCAGTGGGTATTCAATGGTCTTATTGTGCTTTGGATGTGCGTTTCTCAGATGACAAGTGACCAGCACTTTTATGATGCTTTTGGCTGTTAGACTGTCTTCCTTTGTGAAGTACCTATTCAAGTGCTTTGTCTATTTTTGGGTAGAGTTGTTTTTCCTTTTATTGTTGAGTTGTAAGAGTTCATGATACATTCTGGGTAAAGACCTTTGTCAAATATAAGTTTTTATGAATATCTAGAGGCCCGGTGCATGAAATTCATGCGGGGGGGGGGTCCCTCAGCCCAGCCTGCACCCTCTTTAATCCGGGACCCTTCAGGGGATGTCTGACTGCCGGTTTAGACCCCATCCCTCTCATAATCCTGGATCGCTGGCTCCTAATTGCTCACCTGCCTGCCTGCCTGGTCGCCCCTAACTTTCTTCCACTCCCACTGCCAGCCTGATTTCCCCCAACTGCCCCCCACTGTCAGCCTGCTCACCCCCAACTGCCCCCTCTTCTGACCTGCTCACCTCCAACTGCCCCTCCCACCATCCTGATCACCTCCAACTGCTCTCCCCTCCTGGCCTGATTGCCCCTAACTGCCTCTGCCTCAGCCCTGCCACCATGGCTTTGTCCAGAAGGACATTCGAAAGGTCTCCCGGTCTAATTAGCATATTACCCTTTTATACATATACTAGAGGCCCGGTGCACAAAAATTTGTGCACTCGGGGGGCGGGGGAGGGGGGGGG
>NW_005360721.1:46660-46900 GCF_000412655.1 Myotis brandtii
GTGCAGCCCCTCAGGCTCAGAGCAGGGCCGATTGGGGAGTTGGGGCGCCGCACCGTCATGCACAGAGCAGGGCAGATCGGGAGGTTGCGACGATACCCTCAGTCACGCTCAGGGTAGGGCTGATTGGGGGCTTGGGGCACCGCCCCCTGTCACACTCAAGGCAGGGTCGATGGGGAGGTTGTGGCGCCACCCCTTGTCACGCACAGAGCAGGGCTGATCAGGGGGTTGGGGCGCTGCCCC
>NW_005360721.1:48194-55079 GCF_000412655.1 Myotis brandtii
AAAGGAGAAGGGAGAGTGAGAGAGAGAAACATCAATGACAGAGAAACATTGATTGGCAGCTGCCTCCTGCATGCCCCCTACTGAAGATTGAGCCCACAAACCGGGCATGTGTCCTGACTAGGAATTAAACCGTGACCTTGGGGTTCATAGTTTGATACTCAACCACTGAGCAACACTGGCCAGGCTCATTGGGAAGTTTTTTGATTAGTTATTTAAAGTTCATACTTATTATTGGTCTGTTCAGACTTTCTATTTTCTCATGATTAAGTCTTGGTAGATTGCATATTCCTAGAAATTCATCCATTTCTTATAGGTTACCCAATGTTTTGCTGTATAATTGCTCATAGTAGTCTGTTTTGTATTTCTGTATTATCAGTGGAACTGTTTTCTCTTTCATTTCTGACTTTATGTACTTGAGCTTTTTTTCTTAGTATAGCTAAAGTTTTTTCAATTTTGTTTACCTTTTCAAAAAATCAGCTCTTATTTCCACTGATCTTTTCTATTGGTTTTCAGGTCTCTATTTAATTAATTTTTCTTTAATCTTTGTTATTTCTCTTCTGCTGCCAATCTTAGACTCAGATTGTTCTCTTTTTTCCTAATTTCTTGAGGTGTGGAGTCAGGTTGTTTATCTGAGATTTTTTTTTTAATGTAGGCATTTATAGACACAGACTTCCTTCTTAGAAGTGTTTTTGCTAGCATCCTAAAAGTTTTGGGATATGTGTTTCTGTTTTAATTTCTTTCAAGATTTTTTTGACCCATCAGCTATTCAGGAGTGTGTTGTTTAATTTTTGTGTATTTATGACTTTTCCAGTTTCCTCCTGTTACTGATTTCTAATTCCATACCATTGTGGTTGGAAAATATGCTTAATATCATTTCAATCTTCTTAAATTTGCTAAGACATGTTTCGTGACCTAACATATGATCTATCTTGGAGAATGTTCCATGTGCTCTTGAGAAGAATGTATGTTGTATCTTAGGTTCATTTAATCAAAAGTATAGTTTAAGTCCAGTGTTTGCTGATTAATTTTTGGTCTGGATAACTTATCCATTATGGAAAGGGGGGCACTAAAGTCCCTACTATTATTTATTGTCTCTTTCTCCCTCGGGTCTGCTAGTGTTTGCTTAGTGTATTTAGTTACTCCAATGTTCAGTGCATCTATTTTCACAATTTTCATATCCTCTTGATTACTTAAACACTTTATTGTTGTATAATGACCTTCTTTTTCTCATTACAGTTTTGACTTAAAGTCTATTTTGTTTGATATAACTGTAGCTACTCCTGCTGTCTTTGGTTTTCATTTGTATGGAATATATTTTTCTATTCCTTCTCTTTGAGCCTATGTGTGTCCTTAAAGCTGAAATGAGTCTCTTCTAGGCAGTATTTAGTTGGGTCTTATTTTTTAACTATTCAGTCACTATGGATTTTGATTGGATAATTTAACCCAATTAAATCTAAATTAATTAGTGATAAGTAAGGCTTTATTAAACTGTTCTAATAACTATTTTGTATTTCCTTTGTTCCTAGTCTTCCTACCTTTTTGAACTGATGATTTTCATAATGGTATGCTTTGATTCTGTTCTTTATATTTTGTGTATTTACTGTGGGTTTTTAAAAATTGATTCTTATTTTTAAAGAGAGGAAGGGAGAGAGCAAGAAATATTGATGCAAGAGAGAAACATCAATTTGTGTCCTACCGTACACACCCTGACTGGGACCGAACCCACAACCTGGGCATGTCCCCTGACCAGGGATTGAACCGAGACCTTTCAGTGCACGGGAGACTCTCAACCACTGAGCCCCGCCGGCCAGGGCTCTCCGGGAGGTGTTTGCTTTGTGGTTATCATGAAGCATCTCATAGTTATAACAGTCTATTTTATGCTGATAACGAGCTAATGAAATCATACAAAACTCTACTCTTTACCTCTCCATACGCACATTGACTTTTGATATTACAGTTACATTTTTATATTATGCACCCATTAACAAATTATTGTAGCTACAGCTCTTTTCAATACTTTTGTCTTTGTACCTTTGTAATGGGGTTAAGTGATTAAAATACCACCATATTAGAGTATTCTTTTTAAAATATTTTTTATTGTTAATAGTATTATAGATATCCCCTATTTCCCCTCCCCTTTAACCCTCTCTTCCCAGCCCCTACCGACCCTCCCTGCAGGTCATCACTACCCTATTGCCCATTAGAGTATTCTTATGTATACTTGCCTTTACCAGCCTGTTTTATATTTTCATTTGTTTTCATGTTACTAACTAACATGACTAACTAAAAGTGACTAACATGTCACTTTTCCTTAAAGAATTTCTTTTTCATTTCTTTTAAGGCAGGTCTAGTTATGATAAAGTCCCTCAGCGTTTGTTTTCTGGTAAGGCTTTTATTTCTCCTTCATTTCTGAAAGATCTTTGTTGTGTATCATAGTCTTGATTAGCAGGTTTTTTTTTTCTTTCAGCAATTTGAATATATCATTTTACTCTCTTCTGGCCTGCAAGATTTCTGCTGAGAAATTTACTGATATCCTTGTATGTGAGAATTTTTTTCTTGCTGCATTTATATTCTCTTTGGCTTTGATTTTAGACAGTTTTATTATGACGTATCTTAGAGAACATCTTTTGGGGATAAAATTTGGGAGATCTATGAGTTTCATGAATCTGGATGTCCAAATTTCTCCTCAGATTTGAGAAATTCTCAACCATTATTTCTTAAATAAACTTTATGCCCCTTCTACACTCTCTTCTTCTTATGGACTCCAATAATGCATATTCCTCTCAGTGGTATTTCATTGAGTTCACATAGGCTTTCTTCACTTTTTATTCTTTTTTTCCCTGTAGATAATTTCAAATGGCCTATCTTCTATTTCACAGATTCTTTTTTTTGCTTGATCAAGCCTATTGTTGAAGCTCCTTGTTCCAGTTTTTCATTATATACACTTACTGCTCAGTCCCCCGGAGGGGACTCTCCTGCACCCCACCTTCCCATCCAGGAGGTTTTGGACTTGGTGTTTCCCTATTGATCATATAGAACCTACCTGTGAGGAGGGCTACTGAGTAACATCCCCAAATGTCCAACACACACTGTTATGTGGAACCCTGTCAAGCTCGCAGCCACAGTGACACCTGAGGCAATGGCCAACAGGAAGAAACCAAGCCAGCGACATCTGGTAGCAGCCACTGGTGCCTGGGCAAGGTGACCCTGGGAGCCAGAGCTCCAGCAGGCTCACCTCTCAACCTCAGGGCGAGTCTCCAGGCTCAGAATTAGCACAAGGGATCTTCAATAAAGTGCCCTGAAAACTGTTTGTGCCCAAAGGGATACAAAGCAAAAGATTAGGGACCATTGGAGTGTGAGATTTTAGGCAGAAACCCCACCTATTGTTCTCCCCTTCAGCCAGGTTCTTATCCAAGAGTGTGAATGGTGACAGCTCCAGGGCATGTGTAGACGTGAGACTTTTTGTTCCGGTATCATGACCATGGTGGGGTGGGGGGTGCAGGAGGAAGGCAGCTGCCGACATTCTGTGCCTCCTTATTCAGCAGGAGGGACTGCCTTGGTTCCGGAGGCCTGCACATAAGCCTGAGGCTAGAGAAACACTCTGCTTTGAAGCTCTGTGTTAATTCTGGATCGTTAATTGCATAATTTCTGATAATGGTTGTGAATTTCAGAAACCCAAAGTGCAGGCTCAGCCACTAGGGTTATCAGAGGACCTTTATAAAGAAGTTTGATGACCTTACCACAGAGTAAGTCTGCTGCTACTTTTTTGGGGTTGAGATTAAAACAAAAATAAAAGAAAACAAAACCTCAACAAGAAGCTTAAGGAAATTCCAAAAGATCTGCCCTGTCTCTAAGAAGCTGTTGACTTGGAGGAGAAGAAATGATTTTCATTTAAAAAGAGAACAAGAAAACAAGTGCTGGCCCTGTAGTCAGAGCAGGACAAGTGTTAGAAAGTTTGCTTCTTAGGTGAAAGAGGGACGTAGATCCTGAGCTGGGAAAGGGAGTCACTTGTTAGGAAGAAAGCAGCAATCCTAAGGCCAGGCCCAAGGAGGGAGTGGGCAGCGCGCTGGGCCAGCTGCTCCCGAGGCAGGCAGCCCTTGACTCAGAGACAGCCAGGCTGGAAGCAACGGAGACAGGAGGGTAGCTGCCCACATTCTGTTCCCCCTTATTCAACAGGAGGGACTGCCTCGGGTTCAGGAGGCCTGCACACAAGCCTGAGGCTTGACTCAGAGACAGCTGGGCCGGAAGCAACGGAGACAGAGTGGCCTGGCACCTGCGAAGGAGCCAAACTAAAGACTGCCAGGTGCTCTCTCTCCTACATGCAAGACAGGGACTAGAGTGTGTTTAGGAAATCCTCGCTTAAAGACATATGCAGTGGTTTATAAACATTCGGACAGATTAGAGCAGGGGTCCTCAAACTTTTTAAACAGGGGGCCAGTTCACTGTCCCTCAGACCGTTGGAGGGCCGAACTATAGTTTTAAAAAAACTATGAACAAATTCCTATGCACACTGCACATATCTTATTTTGAATTAAAAAAACAAAACGGGAACAAATACAATATTTAAAATGAAGAACAAGTAAAGTTAAATCAACAAACTTACCAGTATTTCAATGGGAACTATGGGCCTGCTTTTGGCTAATGAGATGGTCCATGTCCGGTTCCATATTTGTCACTGCTCGTCGTAACAAGTGATGCAAGTGTGCATCAGTTAGTCTAGATCGGGTTGGAGATTTCAGATGTTTCATTCTGGAAAAAGTCTGTTCACAGACATAAGTGCTGTCAAAGATGGTTGCCATTTTGAGTGCATGGTTCCTGAGATTAGGATATGTCTCAGAGGGGAGAGATGCATAGAAATTAGGAAGGCTGCTTGACTTGAATGCGTCTTTCAGAGAGTCACAATTCTGCAGTTCAGCCAGTTCCATTTGGCAAATTGTATCCACATTTTCAATGTCAATAGAAAATGGGTTACGGAAAAGCTGTATGTCCTGTTCATGGAGATGAAGCTCTTTAAATCTAAATTGGAACTCCTTTTGCAACTTTTCCAGCGAATCTACACATGTTTTGTTTGGGAATGCAATCAATGGTTTTTCCACTAACAGATTTTGAGTTGTGGGAAGATGGCAGAAATTTCCCTCCTTCACTTGTTTGATGAGGAGGCCTAATTTTACTTCAAATGCTTTCACATGTGATTGCATATCACAGATGAGCTTCCCCTTTCCTTGAAGTTGCACATGGAAACTGTTGAGTAGCTCTGTTACATCTGTCAGAAAGGCGAGGTGCCATTTCCATTCTGCATCATTGAGCTCTGGTACTTCTTTGTTTTTTGAAAGCAGAAAAGCTGTAATATGTGGAAGTAAGTCATAGAAATGTTTCAAAACTCTCGACTCAGCCAAGGGACTTCTGTGTGGTACAGAACATCTTCATAGGTAACATTTAGCTCAGACAGAAATTCCTGAAATTGTCTGTGGTTTAGTGCATTAGCTCTAATGAAGTTAACACAAGATACCACAATTTTCATAACAGAGTCCCACTTCAGTGATTTACTACACAGTGCTTGTTGGTGGATGAGGCAGTGTATGGCTATTGGATGAGAATGGTTATGTTTGTCCATCTCTTGGTTAATGCGAGCAATTACTCCTTTCTTAGACCCCACCATGCTAGGAGCACCATCAGTTGTCACACTGGCTAGTGTAGCCCAGTCCAGCTCCAAACCATTCACAGCTCAAACAGCCACCTAAACCACGCCCCCAGCTGCCCTGTGTGCGGCCTGGGCAGCGGGGTCTTGGTGATGCGAACAAGCCGCCTAAACCACGCCCCCAGTGGGGACCCCTGTGTGTGACCTGGGCGGAGGGGGGGGGGGCTTGGCGGTGCGAACAAGGGGCCTAAACCACACCCCCAGCCGGGTCCCCTGTGTGTGGCCCTGGGCGGGCGGGGCCTCCGCAGAAAAAATAGGAAAGTTTTTTTGCGGAGTTTTGCAAATGCTGATGCAAATTGTCCCAATTTCTTCAATCCTTCATGTAATTGTAGATCCTGAAAGACTCACTGTATTAATAAATTGGCCTTCTCTGGATACATCTCTTTGGCAGCAGAAAGAAGGCATTCTTTAACAAATTCTCCCTCCACGAATGGTCTGCCAGTGCACGCTATTAGCTTGGCAACTTGAAAACTTGCTCGCAGTGATGAAATATTTAGCTGCTTCTCCTTCACAAAAGTATTTTGCTGAGTTGTCAATGTATTTTTCAGTTTTAATATTTTATCTTTTCTCACTTCTCCGACCAAACAATCATATTTATCTTTATGTTGAGTTTGATAGTGTCGACGCAAATTGTATTCTTTGAACACAGACACTATATTCTGGCATATCAAACACACAGCTCTTTCCTTGTACTGCATGAAAAAGTAATCATAAGTCCACTGTTCTTTGAATATCCTACACTCCGAGTCAATTTTTCTCTTTCTTGACATCATTGTTTCCTAGGGATTCCAAATTGCTATTAGTAAAATACCAATCTACACTAATAAAAGAGAAACATGGTAATTAGCGTACGACCGCTACCCTTTTCATTGGCTAATCAGTGCGTATATGCAAATTAACTGTCAGCCAAGATGGCGGCTAATTTGCATACTGCAGGCAGGTTGGGCCAGCTGGAGCTATCATCCTGCCCGCGTGGCGCCTACTAAGCCCCACCAGCCAGGACCCCAGTGTGCGGCCCTGAGTGGCGGGGTTGGGGGGGGGCTTGGCAGCTCAAACAGCCACCTAAACCACGACGCCAGCTGCCCTGTGTGCGGCCTGGGCAGCGGGGTCTTGGTGATGCGAACAAGCCGCCTAAACCACGCCCCCAGTGGGGACCCCTGTGTGTGACCTGGGCGGAGGGGGGGGGG
>NW_005360721.1:56689-57861 GCF_000412655.1 Myotis brandtii
GAACAAATACAATATTTAAAATGAAGAACAAGTAAAGTTAAATCAATGAACTTACCAGTATTTCAATGGGAATATCAGTTTTAATAGTTTATCTTTTCTCACTTCTCTGACCAAACAATCATATTTATCTTTATGTTGAGTTTGATAGTGTCGACGCAAATTGTATTCTTTGAACACAGACACTATATTGTGGCATATCAAACACACAGCAGCTCTTTCCTTGTACTGCATGAAAAAGTAATCATAAGTCCACTGTTGTTTGAATATGCTACACTCCGAGTCAATTTTTCTCTTTCTTGACATCATTGTTTCCTAGGGATTCCAAATTGCTATTAGTAAAATACCAATATATATATATACAGCACTACAAAAACAGTATACCAACAATAACTGCCCACACAGAGACATACAGACTGCACTGCCCATCAATGCAGTCTGATCAGTGTGCATCCATGCAGCCTTCCAAGTCCACATCATTTCAGCCTCAGCAGTGCCCATATTGGTGGAACTTTGCTTTTACCTCAGGCTCACATGGGTGCGGTGCGGGAACTGGCACGATTACAGAGCCGGTTCCTCCACTACCTTTCCAGTTCACACTACCCTGTGCGAACCGCACTGTGATCTGTGAACTCGCACAGGAATCTGATCTCATGGGTGAGAAGACCCATGCGATCAGATTCCACTGCAGGAAAAAAGAAGGCACTTATGCCCTTTTTCTTCCAAATCTAATGCAAGTTCAGCTATACAAGCATATGGCTGAACTTGCACTGCTCAGAGATTGCAACAGTGTGAACCGGGGCTTACACAGCACACAACATACAACATCATACACAACTGAATAGCAATCAAAATATAAATGCACTTACTGTCAATTAAATTGGGGTTCCTACTCCTCAGCTGTTTGCAGAGCCAGATTAAGTTCCCATAGGGCCTTAGGCAGATTACCAGTTTAGGGCCCCTATGCAATAACACTGAGCACTGATCATTTGCATTAACACTGAGCACTTACAATTATCATTACCACTGAGCACTGACTATTTGCATTACCTCTGAGCACTGACAATTTGCATTATCACTGTGATGCAACCCCCCTAGAAACCACCCCCAACCAACTAACCAACTTCAAAAAAAAAAAAGGCTCTCCTAACTTCAAAAAAAAGGCCCTACTAATT
>NW_005360721.1:57880-58496 GCF_000412655.1 Myotis brandtii
CACAACCACTTCAAAAATACAACTAAAAGACGGAACAGACATCATCCAGAACCACAGGAAGGCTGGCTGAGTGGAAATTCTAAAACTAGAAGGAAAGAAAAAAGCATACTGAGACTCAGAGGAGGTGCAGTGCGGAAGTAAAATACAAGGGTGCAGAGGTACATGCGGAAAGGGCTGGCGGCTGAGGACACAATTGTCTTTTTCCATCAGGATGGAGTCTCAAGCTCTGAGCTCCAGTTCCGGGCAAGTCTCTGGGGACCCAGACTCATACGGGAGAAATGGACTGTCTGGCATCGGTCAGAACTCTAGGGCAGCTTTCTCTCAGAGGCGCTCACAGCGATTGCCGGGGCCTCTGGGGGAAGGACTGAGAGCAGCCATACTGCTCGCTCCGCCCTCCCTGTTGATCCCCTGGGACCCTGCCCAGCCCAAGCCGTGCATGGAGGCTTTTGCATATGAAAGGCCGGCCCTTTGTAATCTGAAAATTACTTAACAAACTGCAGCTGGCCCAAGGCCCCACGGCAACTTGCATTGCTTTACAGCTGGCTTCTGCTGGGTAGCCTCAGGAAGAGGCTAGATTAGCACCTCCTTAGATCCAAGAGCCAGTGTATCCAGTGGT
>NW_005360721.1:59497-77502 GCF_000412655.1 Myotis brandtii
GGGAGATGTGCAGGAGGCAGCTGATCGATGTTTCTCTTTCATCGATGTTTCTAACTCTCTATCTCTCTCCCTTCCTCTCTGTAAAAAATCAATAAAATATATTTTAAAAAAAAAAGAAAAAGAAAAAGCTAAAGGAGTTCATCACCACTAAACCAGTATTATATGAAATGCTGAAAGGTATCCTTTAAGAAGAGGAAGAAGAAAAAAAAGGTAAAGATACAAATTATAAACAACAAATACACATCCATCAACAAGTGAATCTAAAAATCAAGTGAATAAATAATCTGATGATCAGAAAAAAAAGGCTCTCCTAAATTCAAAAAAAGGCTCTCCTAACTTCAAAAAAAAAGGCCCTACTAACTGCAAAATAAAAAAAAAAAATAGACCTCCTAACTTCAAAAAAAAAAAAATCCTAACTTATTCTTACCTCGGTCCTCAGGTAGCAGCAGGCTCTGCACAGGCAAGCTCGTGACTCGTCCGATCACACCCGAGACTGAGAGGAGGAGTCGAGAGACAGAGAGAAGGAGGGGAGTCAGAGAGTGCGGCGCACATTCCACACATGCGCACTGCGGGCCCGGGACGAGTCAGCTGCTAAGCAACAGGCAGCGGCGGCAAAAACACCCTGCGGGCTGGATAAATGTTTTCGGTGGGCCGCATGTGGCCTGCGGGCCGTAGTTTGAGGACCCCTGGATTAGAGGATCAGGGCAGAATCTTTTAAGTGAGAATGCAAAAACAGTCAAGGCTGGTGCTCTGAGGGAACATGCAGGGAAGACCCAGAGATGGTGACACCAACCTCATGGACAAGCCACACAGCCAGGCAAGAGCATGCCACACAGAGGGCATCACAGTCCTGGAAATGCGTATTCATCTGTAGTCACTGTAGGAAGCTGGTATATTTAGCACAATATGTACTTGCAGGAAACAGAGAGTGCAACCAGAAACTGCTTACCTATACTATCAGCCCCTTCAGTATAGGAATTTCATGATCTATGCATTCCAAAAATACTAGCGGCCTGGTGCATGAAATTCGTGCATGGGAAGGGGGTGAGTGTCCCTCAGCCCAGCCTGCACCCTCTCCAATCCCGGACCCCTCAGGGGATGTCCGACTGCCAGTTTAAGCCTGATCCCGGGGATTGGGCTTAAATTGGCAGTCAGAGATCCCTCTCACAATCCTGGTCCACTGGCTCCTAACTGCTCACCTGCCTGCCTGGCTGGTCATCCCTAACTGCCTTCCCTGCTGGCCTGGTCGCCCCTAACTCTCCCCCCCCCACCTGGTTGCCCCCAACTGCCCCTCCTGCTGGCCTGGTTGCCCCCAACTGCCCCTCTTGCTGGCCTGGTCACCCCTCATACCCCCTGCCAGTCTAGTCACCCCACGCAGCCTGCTGTTCAGTCATTTGGTTGTCCCTTACTAACCCCCTGCCAGCCTGGTCGCCCCACGCAACCTGCTTGTTTAGTCATTTGGTCATCTCTCACTAAGCCCCCTGCCAGCCTGGTCATAGGCAGCCATCTTGTGAGGGTTTGAGGGTTAATTTGCATATCCCCTCTTCATTATATAGGATACTAGAGGCCCGGTGCACAAATTCATGCACGGGTGGGGTCCCTCGGCCTGGCCAGCAATCGGGCCGATAGGGGCTGCAGGAGGTTGGCTGGCCACGCCGATTGGGGCCATGGGGGCCGGCTGACTGAGGGGAGGGACCACAGGAGGTTGGCCGGCCTTGTGAGGTTGGCTGTGGGAGTGCACTGACCACCAGGGGACAGCTCCTGCATTGAGAGTCTGCTCCCTGGTGGACAGTGCATGTGATAGCAACTGCTCAACCGGTTGTTCCGGTCATTCAGTACTTAGGCTTTTACATATATAGATGATATGTATATATGTATATTCTATCTATATAAAACCCTAATATGCAAATCAACCAAATGGCAGAATGACCAGTGGAATGACCATATGCTATGATGCACACTGACCACCAGGAGGCAAACACTCAACACAGGAGCTGCCTCCAGCCTGCAGGCCCCAACTGGCAGAGGCAGCTGGGGGTGGGGCTAGGAGCAGGCAGTGGCAGGCAGCCAAGGCTGGTGCAAGTGGGGGACCCCCATTGCCCCGCTGGTCACCCCACAGAGGGAGGCAACCGGTGGCTGCAGTGGGGGGCGGGACTGGTGAGCGGGTGGCACCAGACCAAGGGGGGTGCAAGCGGAGGCCTCGATCACTCCACTGATCACCCCACAGATCTGCCCTGATCACCAACCAGACGTAGGGATCCTACCTGTGCATGAATTTCATGCACTGGGCTGCTAGTATGTATATATGTGTATATAATAGAACTATTATATTTTAAGTGATAGGGAGGCTTCTTGTTCCCATAGGGAAGGACACTTTGAACTCCTGTTGGGACAGAGAGGGAATGGCAGCCATGGAAAATACAAGCATTGCCAGAGTGGTGGGAGGAAAAGCAGGAGCGGGTGCTGGCAGCACCCAGGGGCGAGAGCTTTCGCAGAGAAGGGGTAGTCGTGGTAAATGCTACCACAAGGCTAACAGAGAGAAGGGCAGCAAAGGTCCCACCAGCAACCAGTGCGGCCACTAAAGACCTTCTGAAAGGATGTCTGGGGTGTCGAGGGTGACAAGGGCAGGGTAGGGCGCTGAAAAGAAAAGCTAGAAGGCACATTCAACAGGAGTGGTTGTTTGGAAACAGCAGTGGAATACAAAACACCCTGCCTTCTCCCCTCCTCAGAGATGAAAGGGGCAGGAGGACACCCCCCAGAAGCAAGGTGTCCTCAGAGGAGTCAGTCTCAGGTGAGTTCAGGAGCTCACGGATCTTCTCTGAAGAAGTTAGGGGTGAAGGAAGTGGTAACAATGGAACAGTAACCCCTTCTCTCTGCTCCTCTCTCACTTCCCCTGCACCCCAGCCTGGTTACTTCCTCAGCATTCACCTTAAGTGACCTCCACAGGAGCCTGGACTCAAACTTACTTCCCTTTTTCTATTTTCCATGGCTCAGAATATTGTTTCTGAAGAGCACAATACCTGTGCTCTTCTAGACTGAGCTCCAGGACGCCAGGACATGGATTTACTATGTTCACTATTGTATCCTCACATAATAGGAGCTCAGAAAATAATGTGTGGAATGAAGGAATGACCCGGTCGCTCTGTAGAGATTCCAGAGGTCACGGGGAAGTGCTGATCCAGGGGCAGCAGTAGGCGCAAAGGGGAGGGGAGCTGTCGGAATGCTGGCCTGGGAGGAAGTGCCTTGGAGCTGTTTGTGATGAACTGGGACTTGGATAAGAGGAACAAAGGTACCAGGGGCTTCAGAACTCTGCCTCGAGTGCAGTCTAAGCTGGCGCGGAGTGTTGATACTTTCTGAGTGCTTTGGGATGTTCACTAATCATGGCAAGCCTGGGCCTTTGTCAGGTCTCCAAGTGGAATATGAGTGATTAACCTCAGACCTTTTATTTTCTATTTGTCAAACCTTATTGAGAGCCAGAGACTATCCTAGGGGCTGGAGGCACACTAGTGAACCAAAGGGACACAAAACCCTGTCTCTTGCTAAGTGTTCTTAATGCAAGAAAGAGCCAGAAGGAAAAACAGAGAAACAAAGAAAATCATGAAAATAGATGAGATCACCAAGATAGAAAAAAGGCAGAAGGAGCCTTGGGGTCAACTATTAACAAGCTGAGTAGGAGGAGAGTAACCAGTGATGGAGACCGAGAAAGAGAGAGCAGTTAGATGGGAAGAACACCAGGAGTGTGCAGAGGCTAGAGCTGAGTGAGAAGGAATGATTAACCACTCGATGCTGCTAGAAGTTTACATAAGGTGCAGACTTGGAATAAAGCACTGGACTTAGCCACACAGCCTTGGGAAATGCAGGACAATTGAGCAACACAGGGACCTGCTGGAGGTTTGTGTGGAAGCCGTCACCTTGGGGGTGTGTTTGCCACCGGCACATCTGCTGTGCAGTTGTAGACACAGAGGCAAGCATGATCGGGGGTTAGATCTAGCCAAGTGGGAGCAACAAAACAAGGAAGCAGTAAAGGGAACTGGGGGCTGTGTGCGAGGGGGGTGAGAAAGGTGGAATTTTAGCGGGAGGAGGAGGGGTTGGGGCACTCGGGACATGCGCAGATCAATAGATTTTATTTTGACTGTTGGAATCAAGGTGTCAGAAGAGAGAGCTGGGAAGAAAAGGGGCAGAAAGTAGAAGAGAACAAGACTTGACAATACGATGATGATAGACAATTGCCATTGTGGTCTATGGAGATCTTATGAGTGGCAGAGGCAGGAGGTGTGGATGGACTGGCCGAGACCCACAGGCAAGTCCTTGGAGCCTCAAGGAAGAGTGATCCAGGCAGCAGTGGGGCAGCGGGCGGATCCAGAACCTTCCTAAAGCCGCCCTCAGGGAGCAGGGCGAAGGGTGGTCCAGGGCGGAGAAGTCAGCAGGGAGGGCTCCACCCCCCTCTCCAGGCCCAAAGATGGAGGATGAGTTCCAGAGAAATAAGGAAAAGTTTTCAAGAGTTGGGGGGCGGGGAGGGGGAGAAACAGAATGGGAGTTCATGGGGGCTTGGGGAGCATGGGTAGCCTATCATGTGGGAGGCAGGGCACGCTGGGGGTGTGGCCTTCGGGTGAGTGACACCACCGGATAAAGTAGGAATGAGCTTAGACCTGAGGTCTCAGGGGAAAGGTAGTGGTGAGACCTTGAGAGCAGGGGGATTGGGAGGGGGAGTGGGCTCCCTGGAAGCATGGAGGCAGGAGGGAGCGCATCACTCCGAGGACACGGCTTTCTCCTCACCCTTGGCAATGGAGGTCGATAGGCCTGGGAAAGGGTTCTTTCCTTGAGGAACTGGGTCACTCCTGACCCAGGGAGGCCAGGAGGCTGGGAGGCCCGCAGAGGCCACCCTCCATGCTGCACGGGGACCGTCAGAGCCGCCAGGGCAGCATGTGGGATCCGTCCTATCAGGACCCCAAAATAGGGTGCTAACACAGGCCCAGCCGGGTTGCCAGCCCCAAAGGATAATAAGGAGCATGCGAGTTGCGTGTGGAGCCAGCAGCCTCAGGAAGCGTGGGGCGGTGATACATGAGAGACGAGTGGCAGGAGCCATGGAGGTTCCCCTGGGCCCACCAGTTGGCAGCTAGTGGGTGAGGCACAGTGCGCCCTGCAGGGAGACCGGGCGGAAGGGCAGGAGAGCTGGGCGTGAGGCTCAGCAGGGCCGTGGCCTCTGTAAACCGGGGCATGGCCTGAAGGGCGGGGGACGGGGGAGCTGACACAGGATTAGGGACCGCGCTCACCTGGACTTCTCAGAGAGGTGCCTCCATCAAGGCACCCACAGCTGTGGGTCTCAGAACAGCGACTCTGCAGTCCAGCCTCCGCCCACCTTCCCCCTGGAAGGTCTCCCTCGGGAACAATAGTCCTCAAGCTCTGATGCCAACCAAGACCCACGGAGCCTTCTCTCAGGACCTGGATGTGGGAAGATGAAAGACCCACAGGCGCCTAATTGTGTGCTCACCCACGTGTGGGAACGGTTCCTCTGGCACCACGGGAGGCTCTGGGTTGTTATCAATAGCAATCGAATTTCTTTATATCCCAGCAAAGGTGTTGGGGTGAATGGTGTCTAGACCCTGGGCCAGCTGTCCGGGAACTGTGGGTGGGAGATGGATCAGGCATCGGCCAGGGCCTGGGGCAATGAAGCAGCGCAGGGCTCAGGAAATGGCCTCCGGACGGGTGCAGGGAGCCGGCTCTGGAGCTCCCGGGGCCCAGATCGGGAGTGGTGAGGCCTTGGAAGTCCCCCATGGGCAGGCAGGACATGTATCTGGGCATAAACTACCCAGCTGGCTCAGCTGAGCGGGGCTGGCAGGGCCCCAGGGCGCAGCCTGGACGCCGGAAGCTGAGAAACAGGGCAGGAGCTGGCAGTGGCTGGTGGCGCTGGCATATTCCCCTGCAGCAGCGGCTGGGCTTCATCGTGCACAGGCTGAGAGCACTGAGCTGGGGACTCCCCTGACATTTGGGGGGAGCCTCCCCGACCCAGATGCGCTCAGAAGTGCCCACAGTCCTCTGAGCCCAGGTGAGGCCCTAGTGTCCGGGGACCCGTCCAGAAACACATCCCGCAGAAGCAACCACCAGCAGCCCCTCCACGCGGCTGCCGCGCTTGTCCCTGCGATTAGCACCATGGGCTGAGCCTCCCCGCGGACGAAGGCTGCCCGGCATCTGAGCTTCACGTCCTTTGATCCTGTGGTAGGAAACACCCCCATTTTGCAGGTCAAACACCTGAAGCTTAAAAATGTAAAGTAATGTGTGTGGGGGAGGGACAGGGACTGAAATGCAGGCCTTGCTGCTGGGCCCCTTTTCTTCACTGTGGTGATACAATGTGCAGAATGTCAAAGTTTCCATTAGGTGTCGTTTCAGACACTAAAGACAGTCACGATGTCATATACCTCACAATCTAACTCCAGACTGTCGTCATCTTGCAAAGCTGAAACTCTACGCCCATTAAATGTCAACTCCACACCCCCCAGGCCAGCCCTGAGCAACCAGCATAGCACTTTCTGTCCCCAGGAGTCTGCCTCTCTAGTCACCTCATCAGTGAGATCATGCCATTGTTGTCAGCTAGTGACTGGCTTTCTTCCCTTGGTGTCATGTCCTCAGGGGGAGGCAGAGCCAGAGCAGAGGAGGAGGGGACCCGCCCCGCCCCCTGCGCCACACGTGGCTCACTCCTGGTCTGGCTTCTCTACGGATGGTGATGCAGAGGAGTGGCACCCCACAGGCCTCACATGTGGAAGTCCTGCCTGACCCCCAGGCCACCTTGACACGTGCCTGTATTTGGAGACAGGACCTGTGCAGGGGGAACTACAGTTAAATGGGGTCATATGGCCAGGGCGTAACCATGGCTGTGTCCTCATGAGAAGAGAGACTCCAGCGATGCGAGTGACAGAGGAAGGACCATGTGAGGACAGAGCGAGAAAACAGCTGTCTACAGGGAGAAGGACAAGACCGCAGGGAAGACCAAACCGGCCCACACCTTCATTGGGACTGGGAGCCTCCAGGGCTGTGAGGACACATGTCTGTTGCTTAGGCCGTCAGGTGTCTGTTACGCAGCCTTCACCAACCAGCAGACGCAGCTCTGCGCTACTGCATGTGCAGGACAAGCTCACACCGGCCTCTCCCCTGGCAGCAGTCCCTCTCAGCCGGATCATGGGCCTGGGGGGAGCAGGGACTTGGTTCTATGTCTGTGTATCACACAGAAAGGGATGTGGGTTTTGAGCCTAAGACTGCACTGCAGCTGACCTCCCTAGCTGGGGCTTCTTTGGCCCAACTTGCTTATTTTCACGCTTTACCTGCTGCGTGAGCACCCTCTCCAGGCTGCTCCTCTTTGGCATTAAGAGAAAGGGACGCGGCCAGAAAAGAGCCTCCACCGCTGGGAGGGGAAGGCAGCAGCCTCCTTATTACACTGCAAGTCTCGCAGGCCTCGAATCCAGAGTAACTCCCCGATGCTTCTCAATAGCCTGTGCTTGAAAGGCCACTTTTAGTGCCATAATTTATGTGCAATTTTGCTTTTTGGCAAAACGATTAGAATCATTCTTCCTTTTTTGCATCCTAAGACATAAATTTTAAAACACAGTCTCTGAATGGGCCAGTGGATGGCCTGGTAGGAGTTCAAAAGGGTGGAGAGGGCTGGGGTGGAAGTGTGTGGGTTCAGAGAGCTGGAGAGAATGCCAGGGGCCTTATCTAGAGAGGGGCTGAGAGGACCAAGCAACTGCTGGGAGAGTCAGTTCCCCCAGTTGTCGGACAACACCCCAAAAGTGTCTTGGAACTGTGTAAGCCAACACAGAAAGTATGAGTGAAAGTACCCATTGCTGGAAATGAGCTTCATGAATCTTCATGTCAGAAGGGCTCAAGGGGACATCAGCCACACCGGTGAGGCCACTGGTTCCCAGGGCAAATGTTTCCCCCAGAAGCAAAGAGGGAAAGACAGATCCCAGGAAGGGACAAGGGCTTCCTGCTTCAAAACCCGAGGAGAAATGTGAGTGGAGTGGGGGTCGGGGAGTAGTGATGAGGCCCAAGAGAATAGATTGACTTTCTCACAGAAATTAAAGGTGAACTGAAAACCAAAAGGCAAAATCTTATTGCAAAGTCGGAGGGGTGCAAGGAAGCAGCTGCTACTCAAAGGAAGCACAGTCAGGCTGTGGCGATGCAGCCTCACACGCAGGGGACGGGGCCTGGGCAGCCTCACACGCAGGGGACGGGGCCTGGGCAGCCTCACACGCAGAGGGCCAGAGGAGGTCCTGACCCCACCCCCCCCCCAGCTCAAGCTCCCTGCACTGGGTAGGCACCCAGAGTAACAGAAATCACCTGTGCGTGTGGTGGACAGCACTATACTAGGTGGACAGTTTTGAGAAGAGAAAACTGACAAATACAAGAAAGTGGAAAATTTCTGTGAAGCCAGGTGCAATATTTCCCTCTTTAATCATTTGAGAGTGACAAGGGGGGAGTTAACCAGCACAATAGCAAAGGGACCTTGCATTTGGCGGTCGATCCAGGGTGGGGGTCCTGTTGGGTCATGCATCTTCCCATTCCCTAATCCTCACTCAATTTAGTTTTCTACTGGTTACTAAATAAATGCTGGCTGCATTCACATAATTACAGAATCTACTCACTAAATAGATATGTATTGAGCATCTCTTCTGGACAGGCATTGTGTTATATCATAAAGATAGAATGGTAAGATAAACAAGTTCCTCTTTACCAACACAATAAACATTGTTTTCTCACAAAACTAACAAATTCATGCGATCCAACTGCAGGAAGGAGACCAGCCCTACTGCTGATTGGCCCTTCTATTCAAAGCTCATTTCCTTCCACTCCCTTAGCATCCTTTCAGAGCTTCTGTTTGGCTTGAAAAGTGCATCATTGAATCGATGAGCCACTGGTCTCATTTCCTGGCCACTGAGAAAAATGGACAACCCTCAACTTAGGAAACAGATCTTTCCAGAATCTTCACCCACATTTTCCCTCCTCCCCAATCCTAATCCCTGAGAAAGATGCCTCTTTTTCCATAGTTAGCCCCTTTACTTGTGCACGGAATTTTATCTCCCAATTCCCCAGCCCAGAGTCTAGTCTTATCTCTTAAAGGATTCTCTAAAGATGTCCTAGTCTCTCCCACATAATTAAAGTCTTCCCTTACATTCACTGTCCCATGAAATTTCTGCCTTCCCTTACTCCTTCCTTTCCCTGCCCATGTTCTTCCGAAAGAGCTCTGCTCTGGCAATTCACCACCCCCATTACACACCTATCCCCAGACTCTTAGGGCCTGATTTCTGCAGTACTACTTGAACTGCTCAGGAAATCTTCTCAATTTTCATCTATTTTCCACTGGGATCATTTAACAATGCAACCACTTCCTCTTTGAAACTCCACCCTTGATGTCCATGACACCCCCACTCCCTTCCTGACCTCTTGCCCATCACTCTGAGTGCTCTTTTTTAATTCCTCTGCTGATTTCTGTGTCCAGCTCAACCGCTTAAATAGTCATTCTCTAAATATCTGCCCTTACCTCTCTCTCCAGGGGCTCTCATGAATCCCACCATTTAAACTACCAGCAAGTACTTATAGCTTCAAGACCATATTGTAACCAAACAACTGGGTTTGACTGACTGCCACAACAAAAGCCAAACTTGAGATACAGGTGCTGATGCAAAAGGAAAGAGGTTTATTCAGGTGCCACGACCTGGGAGAATGGTGGACTCCTGTCTCAAAGACCAGCTCCCTTTTGTGCTCAAGTTCATCAATCTTATAGGGATAGTCTTATAGGGATAGGAAGGGGTGGACTTTTTTCCCTAACAATTATTTCACTAGTTTTTGAGTGCTGGGGCCCTATCCATTCATCTTTCTAGCCTTTGGCACACTCATGTAAGAACCTTCCCCAGTGCCATCTTGACCAATGGGGGAGACTCCCCAGAGCTCCCCAACTGTCTATGACATCAAAGTCAGTGGGAAGGGGGTAGCAGGATCAGCTGTCAGGATGCCTGGAGATGCTTCAGCCCTCAGCCTCCCTCTCAACACTGGACACAGCCCCCTCACATCCCTGGGAGCTGATTAGAGTCTTCAGGGCACCCCTGGATCCCAGTGTGCCTGGGTCCTCTGCACAGTTGCCATGTGACCTGCCCGTCTGACTGACATCTATGGTAATAATATCAAGGTGGTCCACCCTTCCTCACTTCCCCCTACTTGAAAATTCTCTCATGCTACCTACACAATATGCATTGTGTTCATCCACTTCTTTTGTTACTCACAGACATTGCCCTGATTCAGACTGAGGCAGGATAGTAAGAAGCTAGGGAAAGTATTTGACAAGTGGGATAAAGGAAACTGAGACAAAATAATTAAACAAGGACAAATAATTTGAGCAATTTATAGCCAGCTAATAAATCACAAGGTTTTATCTTCCCTGACCAAAGACATTAGGAGCAAATGGTTCACACATTCCAGACCGTCCTGGAGCAAACTAGCCTTGGTCCTGATTTGTCTTAGATGACACTATTTAAAAATTAAATTGACCAGAAAATAACCCAGCACCCCCCTATATTCACATTTTAATAAATCACCATATTGAAGGACACATCTAGAAAGCTAATGAATATTCTGCTAAGATACTCCCCTGAAACCTCTCCTAGGATTCCAGCCAGATAAAGAAAGATAAAAAGCCTCAAGACAAAGGACCCAAGGTGTGGTCACTACAAGACTTGCAATTAGGGGAGCAGCAGGCAGCAGCAACTCATCTCAGGCTCACCCCTGAACCTGTGTCCAAGGCCCCCTTTTTCTCTGACTTTCCAGTGAGCTGAGAGCAGCCCTGCCTTGGCTCACTTGTGTCATTGTGACCTTCATTTCTCAGTGAGTTCACGCAGCCCAGTGTGGCCCACTTCTTTCTATAATATTTCTAAAAAAACAAAGAAGCCCCACGTAGGTTCTCTCCTGTTGCTTCTTCTACCTTACGCCCTCCTTGTTTCACTGTCCAAGCCTTAAAATACAGACTCTCAAAACCACTGGGACTTGTGTTGTGAAATCTTTCCTTACAAAGTCAAGAGCCCACACACTACCAGCCAGTCAGAGGCAGACCCACTCTGGGCCCAGTGCTGTCCAGTAGCAAGACTTTACCTTCTCACTGAGACTATTGCAGCAGCTTCCTACTTATTCTCCAGTGTTCTCAGGTCTCCGTGAATGCATTTCAGTTTCCTCCTCAAAACCCAGAGATGGTTTACTCAGCCCATAGAATGATGCATGCCCCTGCTCTAAATGTCTTGTGTGACTTTGGAGAAATTCTTTCCTTTCCTTAAGCTTCTGCATCCTTTCCCTCATAGTGTTGTTGCAGGAACAGTTGCTCAGGTGGTACACTGCACGAGTGAATTGAGCTGATGGAACAAGTGAAAACTGAAACCCAGCCCATGCACCAGTCACCAAGTCAGTCCCATGGCCTGAGCTGAGGCCCAGTCTGGCCAGAGGAGGAAGCACCTCTCCTTCACTTGCCGAAAGGTGCAATTATGAAGGACGCAGACTCTTCCAGATTTCTACTCCAACACATATATAGTCCTTGCCCTACTTGCCCTCAGATCCCAAATCGCACTTCTCCCAAATATGCCACATACTGGAGCGCCCAGTTGTATGCTTCGTCCTCTCGGCAGCAGCTTGTCCTCCCATTGTCCCCTGGGAGACACTTCTTCTCAGTGCCCGAGTGTGCAAAGGCTCTGTGCAGCCCGCCCAGCCTGGACTCCCTCTCCAGTCAGTCGCACATGCTGGCTACACAGTTACTGAGCGTTTATGTCACAGGTTTGGATTGTGCTTTTGATTGGGGCTCTATCTCCTCCTTTTCTTTTTGGGTGATCTGACGGCAAGACGCAGAGTGGGACCCATTCATGTCTGCTGCTCTGAGCTCAGTATTCCTGGCAAAGCTGGATTTGTAGCTAAACTCTATCAAGTTGCAATTTGGAAAACAAAGGCTAGAACAGAGTTTAAGGAGTAAACATGTATGTCATGAAGGCATCAATAGAGAATTATTTTTAAAAAACTTTTTAAATTAAAGCAATGATACACAATGGCCATAGGTAAAATTTAAAAATACAGATAAATAAAAAGAAGAGAAACCAAAATTACTCCTAATCCCTCCACCCATAGATAATCATTGTTATCATTTTGCTCTATAACCTTATAAATGTTAATTTATACTAGAGGCCCACCTCAGGGCTTCTGGCTGAGCGGCACTTCCCCGTGGGAGCACACTGACCACCAGGGGCAGCTCCTGCGTTGAGTGTCTGCCCCCTGGTAGTCAGTGTGTGTCATAGCGACCGGTTGTTCTGCTATTCAGTCAATTTGCATATATATATATGTATATATATATTAGACGCCCGTTGCATGAAGAGATTCGTGCAATAGGCCTTCCTTCCCCTGGCTGCTGGCACCGGTTTTCCTCTGGCACCCGGGACCCAGGCCTTCACTCCAGCCACAGGAGAGAAGCCAAGCCTCTTCAGTCTTCAGTCATCTTCAGTTTTCAGTTGTCTTCAGTCTTCAGACTTCACTCTGCGCCTACATATGCAAATTAACCACCATCTTTGTTGGGTTAATTTGCATACTCATCCTGATTGGCTGGTGGGTGTAATGGAGTGACACCAATTTGCATGTTTCTCTTTCATTAGTGTAGATACATACACACATATATATATATATATAAACAAAAAATTAGATTTTTGTAATACCCACTTGTAAATTTAGGAACTCATGAGCATTTTCAAATGATATAAAATATTTTAATAGAATGATGATATTTATATCTGCATAGTATTCTACTGGGTGGTTATACCACAACATATTTAAATACTTCCCCACTTAGGCTGATTTTCATTTTTCTCTATCGTATATAATGCTGAAGTGAACACGCTCATAACTAAATATTTGGTTCAGCACATACAGGGTGTTCCCCCAGAAATGTATGCACTGTAACAGCTGAGAGCTCAATTTTGAAAATAAAATGCATTTTAAGAAACACTGCCTTTATAATTATTCAAAGTGTATGCATTGTTGGTGGACACCATATAGTTTAAGAATAAATGCCTAGAAATAAAACTGCTGGGTCAAAGAGTAGGTTTAAGGCTTTTGGTTTCTGCAACTAAACTGGCCCTGAGAAGCTCTGTACCAACCTAACCATTTCATTCAAGCTCAATGCTTTGCCAGTCTCACCACCCTCATCGAAATGGGTGTTGTCAGACCACAAAAGTTTAAAGCTGGAACTGGTCTCAGAGATAACGACAGCAAGGGTCTGATCTGACTGTCACTGGAATCAGTTTGGGGAGCATTATGTGCTTCCGGAAGGCCCAGCGATTCCTCTGTGCAGCCAGGCTTGAGGAAAGTAAGGGCCAGAGAAGGTGAATAACTCGCTAAGTTGATGCATGGGGGGAGAGAAATGAAATGTATCCAAAAGATAAAAAAAATAAATAAAATGATGCATTTACGTGGACAATTAAGTAGTAATCATTTATAGTTAATCATTGATAAAACACCTGGTAATTCAGGTGTTTATATTTGAAATCTCAATTTAAGCCTGCAGACTATTTAAGAAAATAGGATAGAAGGAATGCTAATCTTCCATTCCACGGAGAAACCATTGTTAGAAAGGAGTTCATAGGCAAATATTCACTTTAAAACATATTTTTAAGTCTGCCTTAAAGGAAGGGTGGGAATGAGTGTGAATTCATATAGATGAGCTATGCATGAGTCTGTATTTCCAAAATAAATAAAGTTCATTTTTTACAAAAGCTCCAACAAGTAAATTTGTGTCAAGACAAAAATTTTTTAAAAATGCATTTTTAAACAAAAGTCAACCGTGATAATATAAGTCAAGTTACTGTTTCTTTGTGGAAAATGTGCCCTTGCAAGTTAAAGTATTTTCCCGTAGCAACAAAATACTACTAGTATAACTGTGGGATTAGCCATAGAACACAATTGGGTTTTGTAATTATTTTATATTTCATTTAACTCAAATGTAAGAAAAAGTGTGGGAGGTCATGCTCATGAGTTCAACATGCAGAGATATGCGTGTGTGTGTGCGTGTGTGTGAGTGTGTGTGTGTGAGTGTGTGTGAGTATATGTGTGTGTGTGTGAGTGTATGTGTGTGTACGAGTGTGCGTGTGTGTGAGTGTGTGTGTGACTGTATGTGTGTGTATGCGTGTGTGAGTGAGTGTGTGAGTGTGTGAGTGAGTGTGTGAGTGTGTGAGTGAGTGTGTGAGTGTGTGAGTGAGTGTGTGAGTGTGTGAGTGAGTGTGTGAGTGTGTGAGTGTGTGTGGTGTGTGTGTGAGTGTGTGTGTGTGAGTGAGTGAGTGTGAGTGAGTGTGTGTGGGGGGAGTGGAGAAGCTAAGGCCTAGCATCTTCCCTTGGAGATCAGCTGAGCTAGCAGTCGCAAGCAGCGGTTGCTTCCAGTTACCCCTTTACGAGAAAAAGTCACCATAGCACCTTTTTCTGAGAAAGGAAGCCTCTCAGAAGGGAAGGGAAGGACAGGCCCTTTGCTTTGTCACGCGCTGTTCTCTGCAGTGTGTGTGGGGGGAGTGGAGAAGCTAAGGCCTAGCATCTTCCCTTGGAGATCAGCTGAGCTAGCAGTCGCAAGCAGCGGTTGCTTCCAGTTACCCCTTTACGAGAAAAAGTCACCATAGCACCTTTTTCTGAGAAAGGAAGCCTCTCAGAAGGGAAGGGAAGGACAGGCCCTTTGCTTTGTCACGCGCTGTTCTCTGCTCTCGGGAGAGGCACCGCCTGTGGTTTTGAAAGTCTGAGTTGCCTGTCCTGCGCGCCTGCCACCCCCGCTGGTGAGAGGGCAGGCGTTTCCTCCTGGTGACGTCCTGGAGCCACTCTGCCTGCGCACTGCCTACTCCCTCCGGAGCACCTCCCTCCAGGCAGGCCTCTCCCTGCACGCAGCCTGCAGGCAGGACACAATGGAGAGCAGAGCATTCCCGAAGCCATTCTGCACGGGGCGCTGTGGCCAAGGAGAAAGCAGCCAGTCGCGCGAGTTTGGAGCAGCCTCTCCCCTGAAGGGGCCCCGCGGGCCATGCTGTGCTGGGGGCGCTGTCCTGATGCACGCAGTTCAGCAGCCCCCTGACCTTTACTCACTAATGCCAGGAGCCGCCCAAAGCCCCCAGTGGTGACAACAAAAAATACTTCCAGACATTGCCAAATGTGCCCTGGGGAGGATCATACCACACGCCCGCACACGCATGCACACACACACGCACACACGCACATGCATGCACACATTCTCGCGCACACACAGCGGAGGGGAGCATGGGCCGGTGGGGCCTGCGCACCGGACGGGCTGCAGCTGGGGCACACTGAGCCGCTCGGCCCCTCCCGGGTCTGTGCCTCTCCCTCACACTGCCGCCCCCTTCACGCGGGACCTGCACCGTCTTCCTCCGACTCAGCTTGCCCAGGAGCCACACATTCTGGAAAGTTCCCCATGAATTCTTGTGCCCTTGTACTCTTGCTAGGTTGCCTTAACATTGTGTCTAAGAAAATCTATGAAACTTAGATTGAAGTTGGTATCTCACTGAAGGAGGGGGTGGATTTTATTTTATGCTGAAATAACTTCTATTTTTAACATTAAATATTTTCAAGAGCTGCATCTTACTTGTGTTTTAAACTTGTAGGAAAAGACACATCACTTTCCTCTGCCCTTCTAGGTTCCGTAGCTGAGGTCCCTCTCCGTGTAATGGAAGACAGGCTAACAAGAGAAAAGCAAGTTTAATGACACGAGTGTGTCATGTGTACCTGGGAGAGGGCCAGGAAAATGGAGTAAAACTCTCCAAAATGGCCCAAGCACCACCAGATCCCAGCTGCAGCTAAAAAGCGAAAGGAAGATGTTGGAGGGGGCCTGCTGCTGGAGGGTCCGAGAGAAAGCAGAGCACACAGGTAAGGGTGCGATGCAGATGGCGCTGGCGCCTTCTTCACTGACAGTGTCTTGCGCTTTAGCATCTTCCTTTTCTTCCTGACATGGAGGGAGGCCTCAGAGAGGAGACTTCTCCGTAAACGTAAACACCCCGGCAGGGGGCTTCCCCTGCAGCGGAGCTCTCCTGCGCCAGGGAGACGCACTCAGGGTGATCCATTCTGCCCCCCTTTAACCCCAGGCTCAGAACCAGCGTGTTGGTCTCAACTCAAAATACCTTTAAAACACAGCTTGGTTCTGTCACTGAGGATGTTCATGGTTCTGTTCTCCAGTCAGTTTTCAATGGTCTGAAAACAGGCATGAAAACGTAAAACATGTTTAAAGTCTTTCTAATTAGGCCCCCTGCAGAGTCTGTGAAGCAGCAGGGATTCCCACAGTGGCCTTCACGGGATTTTTTTGTTTGTTTCATTGTTCAAAACACTTTGTGGCCGGTGCTGTTCTACCATCTGCAGCATCGATGACCCACATCTCTGTCTGACCTCATCGGTTTCCTTTTGCCCGCCCCGGTGAGGACCTTCTGGTCCTTCCCCTCAGACACTATTCTCTTGTCCGTTTTGTTTCTTGTTTCCCCTATTTAATGATGGTATCTCAGTCAAAGGGGTAAAAAATAAAAATAAAAGATCAAGTCTCTTGTTGAGGAACAACTAGGAGTAAACAAACTTGCCTTTTGACATGTGAAGTCACACCTGGTAATGGCGGTAAGACAGTAAGCAAATCAGGGCTTTCTGGCCAGAAGAAACAAGTGCATATTCTCAGCAGAATTGTTGATGTTTCTACAACCCCATGTGCGTTCCCGGCCAGGGGTGTTCCCCTTGTAGCCCATCCGACTCTCAGAAAAACCAGTTGGTAATGGCCGGCCTGCTTCCTGCGGCTGCATTGGGGACTTGTGGGGAGGGAGGGGGAGGGAAGCACTCCATTCTGGTTCAACTTTAATTTTATTTTGCCTGCTATCAAAAGCATTTATTTGGCTAGGTTACACCAAATAGATACACAAAAAGCTGCTTCTCAGCCATTTTCTAGTTTAAACCAAAACACATTCATTACAGGAGCTCCAAACCCAATTTAGCTCTTTTATCTCTTTTCCAAGGGGAGAAACCCTTAACATTACCCTGAAGAAAAGTGCCTGTAGCTTATGGTGACCATCAATAAGAAAGAAAGTCTGAAGGGCAAGATGAAATAGTGAGGAGGCTTCCATGTGCCAGAATTCTTTCAGTTGCAAAACAACAAAAAACCCAGAAACCCAACTGAAGTTGACAAGAGGAAGCTTAGCTCCTGAACTTGAGAATTCCAAGGAAAGCTCAGGTATGGTGGGAGCCGGGTCTCCAGCTCGGTCCTGGGTCGCACGCTCTTCCCAGCTCGCTCTCTCCTCTGATCCTGCTATCTCCGCGGCTCCCCATTTGGGGCGGGATTCTTTCTTGATTCTGACAATGTCTGTGCCTGTGAGAGGGAAAGTTGCCTCTGGCCGATCGACACATACATTCCTTCAGCTTTGTCCTGCTTCCTCCTGATTACAAAGAATATACACTGTCCCCAGGTGGTTCCCAGCCAGCCTCCCACGGGCAGCCACACTGCTGTCAGTCCTTCCTTGCTTTCCTGTTCCGAAGCCCCCACTTCATATCTGCACTCACCTCTACTAACCATCAGGTCACAACACAACCACCTGCACGCACCCTGCAATGTGTGAGTGACGCGGCGGGGGGGGGGGGGGGGGGGGACTCACTGGTTTTCATTCCGTTTTGGAAACGCTGGAGCAGTAGACCGTTGGTGACGGCCGGGAAGAACACGGTGCTCTGAGCCCTGCCCAGGTGACCAGGTAGCCAACTGCCTGTGCAGAAGCCAGATCTAATGAAGACACAGGATCAAGTGACAGGTGTCAAGGATGCTCAAGTCAGAACAAGCTTTTGGGGGACATAGAACCAAAGGTGTTTCCTGCTCAGCGACCTACTGGTCTCAAAAGCTTGAGCCGGGCCCTGACCGGTTTGGCTCAGTGGATAGAGCGTCAGCCTGTGGACTGAGGGGTCCCAGGTTCGATTCCGGCCAAGGGCATGTACCT
>NW_005360721.1:77842-80140 GCF_000412655.1 Myotis brandtii
GTGGGGGCTGTGCAGGAGGCAGCTGATTGATGTTTCTCTCTCATCGATGTTTCTAACTCTCTGTCCCTCTCCCTTTCTCTCTGTGAAAAAGCAATAAAATATATTTTAAAAAAATAGAACAAATCTAAAAAAAAAAAAAAAAAGCTTGAGCCGGGAAGACGTGCAACAGTCAAAAGGTGCCCCATCAGAGCGGGGCGTGGGAAGGATTCTGATAACCACACAACTAAGATGGCCCTTTGTTTTGTCTCATCAGCATAGTATACAAATTTAAGGGCACAGAGTCGGACCAATTTCAAGTTTTTTTTATTATGGTAAAATATACATGGAAATTCACCGTTTTTAAGGGTACAGTTCTGTGCGACTAAGTGCATTCCATCGTTGTGCTACCATCCCCCCTCCATCTCCAGAACTGTCACTGTCCCCAGGGAAACTCCGTGCCCAGCCAAATGCTTGGATAATAAAGTGCTTCGTGCGTGTAGAACAGTGCAGAGGGCGATGCAAGGACACACATGGCCTGCCACGCAGCTTCCCCAAACACAGATCTCCTCCTCTTCTCTTTTTCCTTTTTTAAGAAGCGAGACACCGAAAGTGACCACCTAGCAGATTATTGTTAAGGGAGCTTCTACCGGGCGGGAGAGGGGCTCGGCACTGGGGATCCAACTCGTTTCGCCCGCACTGAGCCCCACTAGCGGCGCCGCCTAAAGCTGCAGAGGAGCTGGGGGCAGTGAGGTTTCCTTTCGCACTTCGCCTTCCCAGGTGGAAATCTCTAGAAAACACTTCGTGGGCCACTCGTCTGTGCTGTGTCCGCAGGGGACGTGTGTTGTTTCTGAGACAGGAAGGAAGACTATAGGGTCGGCGTGCCCGGAGCTGCCATGCTCTCTGCCCTGCGTTATTCGACGCAGATTTTTATTGTTTCCTGTGAAATCAAGTTTTTAGAAGCTTTTGAGCTAGCAGGGGAAAGGCTAGGCCGCCCCCTGCAGGACATTTCCAGACATTGCAGGTGCTGCTGCGTGGCCTTCCCCCTCCCTGGGTTTCAGGGTTTGCAGGGGTAAGGTCTCCTCAGTCATGAGGTTGGACAGTGGGTGGCCCCAGGAGGGCTGACAGGGCTGGGGCCTGGCGGGCAGGGCTCCGGAGAGCAGTTGGCAGCGGGTGGGCTCTGGGGGCCCTGGGGCTCCCCGGGAGGCCACGGCAGTCCTGAGGACAAGCCATTGTCTCCAGGCCACTGTGCCATCGGGAAAGCAGAACAGACCCGTTCCCAGGCCACCACTCCTCCCAATGGCCCCCACACAGGCTCTTCTGTTCATTTAGGCTAATGTCTCGGGTGGCGATTTCCCTGCGCCCTGAGGGAAGCGGGGAATGCTGTCTTCCACCCGCTCCACCAACAACTTCCATAACAACATGCCTGGCAGAGCCTTGGACTTAATTTAACCAGCCACTTGGCAAAAAACACAGCTCTGTTCTGAGATGCCAGGCGGCTCTGACCATGGCTCTGTGCCCTGCTCAGGCCTGATGGCCCTGGGGAGCCAGACGACCGGCCAGGGGACCTGGGTCAGACACAGCCCTCCCTCAGCAAGGCCACTCTCAAGGCAGCCGCACCTTCCATGGCCATGGCTGCGTGACACACAGAGCGAAGACACAGACACGGGTGGAAATGACCTGCAGACAGGTGACTCCAATCCGGTCATGTTCTCGTCCCTTTTCCCTGGCCGCTCTCTGCCCGTGTCTCCTCTCCCCTGTCTGTTGCCCTTCGTCTGTCCCTGAGTTTGTGTGGTGGGAGATGACAGCAAACCCACAGAAGCCAGCCTGGGGCGAGTGTCACAGCGTTCCCTCGTGGCCTCCGGGCGGCCACGCCCAGGACGATCACTTAGGGTTTGGGAGGTGAAGGCTGGAGCAGGTGTGCGTGTGTGTGTGTGTGTGGGGGGGGGCTTCCAGGAACCCAGGCAAAGCTCACCTGTTGGATCCTGTCACCAGACACACCTTCGGGAGGGGCAGGGCCCGCCCGCCGGCGGGCCGCAGCCCAGCGCTGGGCTGCCCTCTCGGAGCTGCAGGAGGCCAAGTCCCGAAGGGAGACCAGGCCCTGCAGCAACCCGCCGCCATCCGGGCGCCTGCAGCCTCAGGTTACAGATGGAAATAAAACCAGGCGCGTCTCCTCACGTAGCTGCGCAGTCATCGTGCAGATTCACGGATTACACTTGGGCAGATGGAGGCGAAGACGCATTCTGTGCGTCAGTGGGCCCAGCAGCCGGACCTGGTGGTGGAGAGGCGGTAGGAGCAGTGGGGGAGGGGGCTGCGAGGGCT
>NW_005360721.1:80159-81086 GCF_000412655.1 Myotis brandtii
CAGCAGAGGGCGCAGCAGCGCCGCGGGGCCCCAGCTTTTGCTAAGCTGAGGACTGGGGACCAGTTTCTCCGGGTCTCCTGAGGAGACGCTTTTCTCCTCCCCTGGGTCTCCACCCGCGGGCTGCCCTCTTCCCTGTGGTGTCCTCCTTTGACACAGGCGGCCATTAGGTCCACTTGCACTGCTGCCCGGGGCTCACTTGGAATAGCGGAGGGAACTGGCCCCAAGTTCCAGGAGAGTCAGCTCCTGCTCAGCCTGTTGGCGGGAGGAACTGAGCATCCACAGAGCGAGTGGCCAGCAGGCTCGGAGCGGGAGCGCGAGTTCACGTCGCTTTAGGAACGCATACATTGTCATGACGCAAGGTGGGCCGGGACCCACACGGGAGTTGGAGAAGTCTAGAATAAAGTAGGAAAAACAACGCAGGACGCATTTTCATCCTGTGTGCATACATGTCCTGAGTTGCGATGTAAAATGCATTTAATCCTGTTGCTTTAGTTGAAAAAAACACGCAAGCCGTTGGCAGAGGATGCCAGCACTTGAGCTGAAACCCTGGCCTGCATCCTGCACGCGGGGAAACACTGGCCTGCAACCTGGCCTCTGCCGACACCCGCCTTAGGTGAGTTTCTTTCCTGAAAGATGCTGAATGGAGCGGAGGTAGAAAGGGGGGAGGGAGGGATGCTGCTGATCACAAGAAAGGGAGGGAAGTAGGGACAGATGAGGCTCAGGTCTGGGAGGCGTCACCCCCTAATGTAAACCTCCTTCTCCAGGGACCTCCAGGTAGCTTGAGGCACCACGTCAGTAAATCAAATCACACAGTAGATGCCAGGGACTCGGATTCCCAAAGGACACGTCCACTGAGTGAGCAGAACACGAGTCCTTGTCCATCGCCCTCACATCGCGTGCCACTGTAACCACAGGCAGCTTTGCGCG
>NW_005360721.1:81571-94726 GCF_000412655.1 Myotis brandtii
CACCGGCTTCCAGAGGCCGCCTCCTCCCTGGCTGAGCCCAAGGGCGCCGCCCTCGCACCTGCGCCCTGCAGCGGAGCCCTTGGCGGCAGGAGAGAGACCCAGGAAAGTGCTCCGGCACCCGCTTCCCAGCGTGTTTCCCAGTGTGGGGGGCGCTGCCCGGGACCCCCTTCTCAAGGGTGTGCTCCCCTGACCCCCTCCTCCGCGGGTGTGCTCCCCGGGACCCCTCCTCTGCGGGTGTGCTCCCCCGACCCCCTCCTCCATGGCTGTGCTCCCTCGACCCCCTCCTCCGTGGGTGTGCTCCCTGGGACCCCTCCTCCGCGGGTGTGCTCCCCGGGACCCTCCTCCGTGGGTGTGCTCCCTCGACCCCCTCCTCCGCGGGGGTGCTCCCCGGGACCCCCTCCTCCGTGGGTGTGCTCCCTGGGACCCCTCCTCCGCGGGTGTGCTCCCCGGGACCCTCCTCCGTGGGTGTGCTCCCTCGACCCCCTCCTCCGCGGGGGTGCTCCCCGGGACCCCCTCCTCCGTGGGTGTGCTCCCTGGGACCCCTCCTCCGCGGGTGTGCTCCCCGGGACCCTCCTCCGTGGGTGTGCTCCCTCGACCCCCTCCTCCGCGGGGGTGCTCCCCGGGACCCCCTCCTCCGTGGGTGTGCTCCCTGGGACCCCTCCTCCGCGGGTGTGCTCCCCGGGACCCTCCTCCGTGGGTGTGCTCCCTCGACCCCCTCCTCCGCGGGGGTGCTCCCCGGGACCCCCTCCTCCGTGGGTGTGCTCCCTGGGACCCCTCCTCCGCGGGTGTGCTCCCCGGGACCCTCCTCCGTGGGTGTGCTCCCTCGACCCCCTCCTCCGCGGGGGTGCTCCCCGGGACCCCCTCCTCCGTGGGTGTGCTCCCTGGGACCCCTCCTCCGCGGGTGTGCTCCCCGGGACCCTCCTCCGTGGGTGTGCTCCCTCGACCCCCTCCTCCGCGGGGGTGCTCCCCGGGACCCCCTCCTCCGTGGGTGTGCTCCCTGGGACCCCTCCTCCGCGGGTGTGCTCCCCGGGACCCTCCTCCGTGGGTGTGCTCCCTCGACCCCCTCCTCCGCGGGGGTGCTCCCCGGGACCCCCTCCTCCGTGGGTGTGCTCCCTGGGACCCCTCCTCCGCGGGTGTGCTCCCCGGGACCCTCCTCCGTGGGTGTGCTCCCTCGACCCCCTCCTCCGCGGGGGTGCTCCCCGGGACCCCCTCCTCCGTGGGTGTGCTCCCTGGGACCCCTCCTCCGCGGGTGTGCTCCCCGGGACCCTCCTCCGTGGGTGTGCTCCCTCGACCCCCTCCTCCGCGGGGGTGCTCCCCGGGACCCCCTCCTCCGTGGGTGTGCTCCCTGGGACCCCTCCTCCGCGGGTGTGCTCCCCGGGACCCTCCTCCGTGGGTGTGCTCCCTCGACCCCCTCCTCCGCGGGGGTGCTCCCCGGGACCCCCTCCTCCGTGGGTGTGCTCCCTGGGACCCCTCCTCCGCGGGTGTGCTCCCCGGGACCCTCCTCCGTGGGTGTGCTCCCTCGACCCCCTCCTCCGCGGGGGTGCTCCCCGGGACCCCCTCCTCCGTGGGTGTGCTCCCTGGGACCCCTCCTCCGCGGGTGTGCTCCCCGGGACCCTCCTCCGTGGGTGTGCTCCCTCGACCCCCTCCTCCGCGGGGGTGCTCCCCGGGACCCCCTCCTCCGTGGGTGTGCTCCCTGGGACCCCTCCTCCGCGGGTGTGCTCCCCGGGACCCTCCTCCGTGGGTGTGCTCCCTCGACCCCCTCCTCCGCGGGGGTGCTCCCCGGGACCCCCTCCTCCGTGGGTGTGCTCCCTGGGACCCCTCCTCCGCGGGTGTGCTCCCCGGGACCCTCCTCCGTGGGTGTGCTCCCTCGACCCCCTCCTCCGCGGGGGTGCTCCCCGGGACCCCCTCCTCCGTGGGTGTGCTCCCTGGGACCCCTCCTCCGCGGGTGTGCTCCCCGGGACCCTCCTCCGTGGGTGTGCTCCCTCGACCCCCTCCTCCGCGGGGGTGCTCCCCGGGACCCCCTCCTCCGTGGGTGTGCTCCCTGGGACCCCTCCTCCGCGGGTGTGCTCCCCGGGACCCTCCTCCGTGGGTGTGCTCCCTCGACCCCCTCCTCCGCGGGGGTGCTCCCCGGGACCCCCTCCTCCGTGGGTGTGCTCCCTGGGACCCCTCCTCCGCGGGTGTGCTCCCCGGGACCCTCCTCCGTGGGTGTGCTCCCCGGGACCCCCTCCTCCATGGGTGTGCTCCCCGGGATCCTCCTCCGTGGGTGTGCTCTCCGGGACCCCTCCTCCGTGGGTGTGCTCCCCGGGACCCTCCTCCGTGGGTGTGCTCCCTCGACCCCCTCCTCCGCGGGTGTGCTCCCTCGACCCCCTCCTCCGCGGGTGTGCTCCCTCGACCCCCTCCTCCGCGGGTGTGCTCCCTCGACCCCCTCCTCCGCGGGTGTGCTCCCTCGACCCCCTCCTCCGCGGGTGTGCTCCCTCGACCCCCTCCTCCGCGGGTGTGCTCCCTCGACCCCCTCCTCCGCGGGTGTGCTCCCTCGACCCCCTCCTCCGCGGGTGTGCTCCCTCGACCCCCTCCTCCGCGGGTGTGCTCCCTCGACCCCCTCCTCCGCGGGTGTGCTCCCTCGACCCCCTCCTCCGCGGGTGTGCTCCCTCGACCCCCTCCTCCGCGGGTGTGCTCCCTCGACCCCCTCCTCCGCGGGTGTGCTCCCTCGACCCCCTCCTCCGCGGGTGTGCTCCCTCGACCCCCTCCTCCGCGGGTGTGCTCCCTCGACCCCCTCCTCCGCGGGTGTGCTCCCTCGACCCCCTCCTCCGCGGGTGTGCTCCCTCGACCCCCTCCTCCGCGGGTGTGCTCCCTCGACCCCCTCCTCCGCGGGTGTGCTCCCTCGACCCCCTCCTCCGCGGGTGTGCTCCCTCGACCCCCTCCTCCGCGGGTGTGCTCCCTCGACCCCCTCCTCCGCGGGTGTGCTCCCTCGACCCCCTCCTCCGCGGGTGTGCTCCCTCGACCCCCTCCTCCGCGGGTGTGCTCCCTCGACCCCCTCCTCCGCGGGTGTGCTCCCTCGACCCCCTCCTCCGCGGGTGTGCTCCCTCGACCCCCTCCTCCGCGGGTGTGCTCCCTCGACCCCCTCCTCCGCGGGTGTGCTCCCTCGACCCCCTCCTCCGCGGGTGTGCTCCCTCGACCCCCTCCTCCGCGGGTGTGCTCCCTCGACCCCCTCCTCCGCGGGTGTGCTCCCTCGACCCCCTCCTCCGCGGGTGTGCTCCCTCGACCCCCTCCTCCGCGGGTGTGCTCCCTCGACCCCCTCCTCCGCGGGTGTGCTCCCTCGACCCCCTCCTCCGCGGGTGTGCTCCCTCGACCCCCTCCTCCGCGGGTGTGCTCCCTCGACCCCCTCCTCCGCGGGTGTGCTCCCTCGACCCCCTCCTCCGCGGGTGTGCTCCCTCGACCCCCTCCTCCGCGGGTGTGCTCCCTCGACCCCCTCCTCCGCGGGTGTGCTCCCTCGACCCCCTCCTCCGCGGGTGTGCTCCCTCGACCCCCTCCTCCGCGGGTGTGCTCCCTCGACCCCCTCCTCCGCGGGTGTGCTCCCTCGACCCCCTCCTCCGCGGGTGTGCTCCCTCGACCCCCTCCTCCGCGGGTGTGCTCCCTCGACCCCCTCCTCCGCGGGTGTGCTCCCTCGACCCCCTCCTCCGCGGGTGTGCTCCCTCGACCCCCTCCTCCGCGGGTGTGCTCCCTCGACCCCCTCCTCCGCGGGTGTGCTCCCTCGACCCCCTCCTCCGCGGGTGTGCTCCCTCGACCCCCTCCTCCGCGGGTGTGCTCCCTCGACCCCCTCCTCCGCGGGTGTGCTCCCTCGACCCCCTCCTCCGCGGGTGTGCTCCCTCGACCCCCTCCTCCGCGGGTGTGCTCCCTCGACCCCCTCCTCCGCGGGTGTGCTCCCTCGACCCCCTCCTCCGCGGGTGTGCTCCCTCGACCCCCTCCTCCGCGGGTGTGCTCCCTCGACCCCCTCCTCCGCGGGTGTGCTCCCCGGGACCCCTCCTCCGCGGGTGTGCTCCCCGGGATCCGCTCCGCGGGTGTGGAGGGTGCTGGCAGCCTTGGATGAAGAAGGAGCCCGTCTGGTCCAGATCACCTGGGGTGTCTCCTGGGGGTGCCGTTTTGAGTGTGTGTGTTTTCCCTTCTCTCATAAAGGAGCCCCAGCCACCAGCACACCTGGGGCCAGGCCCCACGGGTGGAGCTGGGAGGCTGAGGAGCGGCCAGCACTTTGTCCACCAGAAGTAGTAGCTTATCTCCGCCCTCCCTCCAGGGCCACTGCTCTCCCAACTCAGCCCTCCTGCCCACCCTGCGGATGCTCTTCCAGCCCCCAGATGCGCTTCCAGCAGTGAACCAGGGTTCCATTTTCTTCACATCCTCACCAGCATTTGATGTTTGTTGATTTATTGATGATAGCCATTCTGACAGGTGTGAGGCGATATCACATTTTGCTTTCATTTGCATTGTTCTGATCATTAGTAACATTGAGCATCTTTCCATGTCCTCTTTGGTGAAGTATTTATTCAGGTTCTTTGCCAATTTTTTAATTGAATTGTTTGTTTTTTGGGTGTTGCGTTGTATGAGCACTTTATAAATTTTGGATATTAACCCCTAGAGTGCCAGGGAGCGCGATCGTGCTCCTCCTGTCTTTTGCCAAAAGTGCCGGGAGCGCTATCAAAGCTTCGAAATGGCGTCCACTTCTAAGTCTGCTTTTATTAGTGATGATGATATTGCTAAATATGTCAATGTAGTAAAGGTTTCCTTCAGTTTTTGAATATGTAACTTCATTTACTTGTGATTCATAATTTTTTTTCCTAAACTGCTGTAAAATCAGCAAAAATGCCTTGGCAATTTTAGCATAGTTCCTAGGTATTGGTTGGCACTCAAAGGGTTAACCCAATATCAGATGCATCATTGGTGAATATGCTCTCCCATTCAGTGGGTTGTCTTTCCATTTTGTTGACAGTTTCCTTTGCTTTGCAAAACCTTTTAGTTTGATGTAGTCCCAGTTGTTTATGTTTGTTTTGTTTCCCTTGCCCGAGGAGTTATATCAGAAAAAAATATTGCTAAGAAAAATATCCAAGATTTTACTGCCTGTGTTTTCTTCTGGGTTTTTTATGGTTTTGAGTCTAACATTTAAGTCTTTAATCCATTTTGAATTTTATTCTTGTGTGTGGTGTAAGGAGGTGGTCTAGTTTTATTTTTTTTTTTGCATGTACCTGTCCAATTTTCCCAATACCACTTCTTGAAGAGATTGTCGTTATCCCATTGTATGTTTTCACCTCCTTTGTTAGATATTAATTGACAATAAGCCATGGTTGATCTCTGGGCTCTCTATTCTGTTTCATTAGTCTATGTGTCTGGTTTTATGCCAATACCATGTTGTTTTGATTTCTACAGCCTTGCAGTATAGTTTGATATGAGGTATCTTCAACTTTGTTCTTTCGAAAGATTACTTTGGCTATTCAGGGTCTTTTGTTGTTTCACATAAATTTTTGGAATATTTGTTCTAGTTCTGTGAAATACACCAGTGGTATTTTGATAGGAATAGCATTGAATCTGTAGATTGCTTTGTGTAGTATGGACATTTTGATGATGTTAATTCTTCCTATCTATGAACACAATATATGCTTCCACTTATGTGTATCTTCATCAATTTCTTTCTTCAGTGTCTTATAATTTTCTGAGTACAGGTATTTTACCTCCTTGGTTAAATTTATTCCTAGTTATCTTATTTTTCTTTTACAATTATAAATGAGAGTGTTCTCTTAGTTTCTCTTTCTCATAGTTCGTTATTGGTGAATAAAATGCCACCAGTTTCTGAATAGTAATTGTGCATCCTGGCAGCCACTTTTAAGGCTCAGTGTCATTTACCACAGAATGGGCTCCTCAAGTTAGGGCCCTTAAAAGTTGTGATGAGAGTGACAGCTCATTTTTAGTCTCAAGAGTCTTTGTGACTTGTTACATCATGAACTGACCTGCGATGAGGGGCTAACTGAAAAATTACTTTATTTTAATTGGACCATAATGACATCATCTCGGGGTGATAACCATGCCTCTCACATGTTACTCAGCATTCTGGCTGACACGAGCCAGCTGGAAAAACAAGTGAGATTTGACAGATCAAGTCTTTCAAAGCATGGAGCTCACCAGAGGGTGATTAATGGGCAATTACAGTGTCGCCACTGTTAACCCCACTGGTCTGGTGACCACTAAGTCGCTTCCAGTATCACCTGCTAAGACTGATCATGGCTATGTATTTGCACAGACAGCAGATATCCCTAAACACAGGGCCCTGTGGACACTGGTCAGGCATAACAACTGCCATTATCCTTGCCAGCCCTCTCCAAGCCCACATCCCGCCTTCCTGCCCTCCCCTGACTACCGGCTCCCAGCTCTGGTCTCTCAGGTGCCACACCATGTGCCAACTTCCTGACATCTGAATTACAATCCCAGAGCACCCTGTGCCCCATTTCTCAGGCAAATCCACTCCATGTTCAGCAAATGTTCATAGGGGTTCAGAGCCAATAAGTTAATGAGGGCCTTCTAGAGAGGTGATGTGTTTCCTTAAAGAAGCATCTCTGCCCTAACCGGTTTGGCTCAGTGGATAGAGCGTCGGCCTGCGGACTGAAGGGTCCCAGGTTCAATTCCAGTCAAGGGCATGTACCTTGGTTGCGGGCACATCCCCAGTGGGGGGTATGCAGGAGGCAGCTGATCGATGTTTCTCTCTCATCGATGTTTCTAACTCTCTATCCCTTTCCCTTCCTCTCTGTAAAAAAAAAAATCAATAAAATATATTTTAAAAAAAGAAGCATCTCTGACCAAAATAAGCAAACAAACACAGTCCCTCTCGCCCAACTGGTGTGGCTCAGTGGTTGAGCATCGACCTATGAACCAGGAAATGACAGATCGATTCCTCGTCAGGGCATGTGCCCGGTTGCAAGCTAGATCCCCAGTGTGGGACATGCAGGGGGCAGCCGATCAATGATTCTCTTTCACCATTGATGTTTCTATCTCTCTTTCTCCCTTCCTCTCTGAAGTCAATAAAAACATATTCTTAAAACAAAAACAAAACACAAAAATAAACGCAGTCTCTCTCTCACAGACTCCAAGCAGGTGGCCTGAATGCAGTGCACCTTGTCCAACTGTGAGCCACTTCTGAGGGCAAACTCTCCATCATGGGGTAAAGACCTCCAGGTGGCCTCCCGCTTGCCAGCTGTTGCCAGCTGTGAGGTCACAGGGCATGAGCTTCAGCAGCTGGCCGGAGAAGGTGGCGGAAACCTTTTGGGTGGCATGAGGTATCTCACTTTTTTCCAGAACCTGGCCTTTGCACACGGTGACTGCGCTGTGAAGTCCCTGCTCCACTGGACGGACCCGTGCTTCTGTCTGAGATACTGGATCGACTCTGGCATGGATGCATAGCTCTCGACTTTCTCCACCTCAATCAGAATGACCTTCATCCCATCCTGGATGAGAGCGTTGTAGATTGCAATTTGTTCTTCTGACATGTTCTTTAATAGGTCAAAGCCCAGCGGTTCAGGAACTAAGATGATGATCAGTCGCCTGCACAGCTTAATGTTCTCATCGATGACATTGGCCACAGCTGCACACAGAGAAAGAGAAGCAGAAGATCTCATGAGTAAAGCAGCCTGGATCTTAATGCTCTTGAGAACATTAGAAATGGACCCTAAGAATAAACATTAAAATAGACATGACTTAGCAATGGGTTAACAAGTTGTCTTTTGACATCGTCACCCTCTCTGTGAAAACGTCCTTACTGTCCCTGAAGCATTGGTCCTTTATATTCATGAATCACATGTTTTTATACTTAGTTGTTGGTATGTCACTTTCCTCAGCTCACACAGGCATGAACTGCTCAGAACAGGATCTGATCAGGCCTAGTTTTGCCACTCTTAGCTGGAGGTCTGGTATAAGATGATGAACATATTTTTAAAAAATAAATACATTTTAAAAGAATAAGAAGTTAGCTCAAATGTCATTTTAATCTTTATTCGTGTTTTCCTCTTATGCTTTATAGCTATTTAAATGACCAGGATTTATATACCCTGATGGTTTCTGGTGGCAGGAAGGGGAGAGTTCCTGAAATAAGTTGGTCTTTTTCAGAATAAAGACCAAGTTTTATATCCTCCTTATTCTTAGAATATATGAATAGATAATAACCTCCCCAAAAGCAGACTTTTTATTTTTGGTTACTTTTAACATTTCTAGAGCCCAGAACACTACCTGGCACATAGCAAGTGCTCAATAAATATTTGTTGAATAAGTGAGTGAATGAAGATGGATCCACTTATGAAAGGAGAGTTCTTCCACATGTTTATCATAAGCACTGGACTGAAGTTTCATTTCCTCATAGAGGGTGATCTCAGAACATGGGAAGGTCTGGGCGGAGATATAGCTGTGGTCTCTGTGGGTATAAGTAGCCTGTAAGTCCAAAGTAGTTAGAAACCTTTAAAAGCGGCCCAGAATAAGCCACTACCAACTGCAATAAAGTAGTAATCTTGGTTCCTGGTGACTAGAAAATGAGACTTATTTCAAATTTCAGCCATTGACTGTATAGCCATCGAAGGGGAAATCTTTGTCCTCTGAGTGTCTAATCCAGTGGTTCTCAACCTTCCTAATGCCGCGACCCTTTAATACAGTTCCTCATGTTGTGGTGACCCCCAATTTCATTGTTACAAATTGAACATAATTAAAGCATAGCGATTAATCACAAAAGCAATATGTAATTATATATGTGTTTTCCAATGGTCTTAGGCGAACCCTGTGAAAGGGTCGTTCGACCCCCAAAGGGGTCGCGACCCACAGGTTGAGAACCTCTGGTCTAATCAGTACTGCTTAAGGTTCTACTCATTTAATTCTCTCAACCAAGTCAGGGAAGCATTCTTATCCCCATATGACAGATGAGCCACCTGAGGTTCAGAGATGTCAGCTACCCAGCCCAAAGCTATACTGCTATTAAATGAGAGAAGTAAATACCTCTTCTATTTAGTAGGGGAGGATAAGGGGTTGAGGGTTAGAAAATCCACTTTAAACATGAGCTTATTTACATGCTCCAACTGAAAAAAATACGCAGCAGTTAGTCTCAAGGACATCAGGGCAAGCGACCATTTTCAGTCTCTGTGCCACCCACCACCTGTGCACATGGAAGGGTTTTAGAAGCCTATGCCACCCACCACCTGTGCACATGGAAGGGTTTTAGAAACCTATGCCACCCACCACCTGTGCACATGGAAGGGTTTTAGAAGCCTATGCCACCCACCACCTGTGCACATGGAAGGGTTTTAGAAGCCTCTGCCACCCACCACCTGTGCACATGGAAGGGTTTTAGAAGCCTCTGCCACCTACCACCTGTGCACATGGAAGGGTTTTAGAAGCCTATGCCACCCACCACTTGTGTACATGGAAGGGTCCAAGACTATACCACCCATCACCAGTGCACATGGGTGGTTTAGCCATATCCTTGCTCAGAGTGAGAGTCATGGTGTTTCAATCAGGGTCTCTGTTATCCTGTTGCAGGAATGAGCTGAACGGGAGAGGGGAGTTGGGTTCTAAGCTCCCAGCTCAGGGTTGAGAGCTGGGAGGTGGAAGACTTCCTGTGGTTCAGTGGGGAAGGCAAGCAGAGTCCCTACCATTTGTAAAGTGAAGGAAGGGAAAGTTTCCGTTAATTTTTTTATTCATTTGTTGTTTTTCTACCTCAGTTAACACATACCTTGTCCAGGAAACTCATCCCTGCCAAATATAAATAGCTTATATCCACACTGCCTCTCCAGCACCTCGGGCAGAGCCCTCAGAACCAGCGTGTCCACATCAGAGCTCCGGCAGTCTCGGAGAGGCTTGGGGTACAAGACATACGCATCATACAGCTTCCCGTCTGAAAGAGAAATGTGGTGAGCTCATGGAACGATTCCTACCAAGTCCTTCCTACATGAACAAGGTGGAAATCGGAGTTGCTACCACGCTGTCCTCTTCGCTCAGGTCTGATGGCTTCAGAGTGCCCAGCTGGCTGACTTGGTGCCAAGCATTGCTGCTCTCAGCATCACATTCTTTTAACACTTAAATATTTCACTCCACTGGCTTCTTGCTTGCATGGTGTCTGAGAAGTTGAGCATAATTTCTATCTTTGCTTCTCTATGGTTAAGGTGACTTTTTTGCCTCTGGCTTCTTTTGGGATATTTTTTCTTATCTTTGATTTTCTGTAGTTTGAAAATAATGTGCCTAGGTGTATGTGAGTTTTTTTTGTGGGTTTTTAAAAATATTTACCACACTTGGTGTTCTCTGAGCTTCCTGGATTTGTGGTTTAGTGTCTAACATTAATTGGGGGAAATTCTCAGTCATTACTGTTTCAAACATATCTCTTCCTTTCTCTCTTTCTTCTCATTCTGGGACTCTCATTAGACTTTACCCCTTCTGTGGTTGTGCCACAGTCATTTTATGTTTAGTTTAGTTTAGTTAAGTTTTGTTTTACAGTCTTTGTTCTCTTCACTTTTCAGTTTGGGGGGTTTCTACTTAGTTATCCTCAAGCTCAGAGACTCTTTGCTGGGCCATGGCCTATCTAACAAGCCCACCAGGCAGCCTTCACTTTTGTTATACTGCCCCCTGTGGTGCAGCTGAAAAGAATTGGAAGCAAGAGTCTCCATCACTGTCACTGTCGATGGGTCCTGTGCAACAGAGTGCTGTTCTAACGGCACCAGGTGACGTGGGCCAAATCCTCACAATGTAGCCCCACCGGTGAATCCCATCATGGAAACTGCACACTCTACAAGGAAACCAAACAGCAGACTCTAGGAATTGGCTGTGCCATGCTAAGAACTCAAACACCATTGCACATCATCATGTCAGAGTGAGCCAGTGTATACTGACCAGCCACAGGCCACAGCCACTGTGCTCACAGTGCACAGATGAACAAGACCCAGATATATCATCAGAAGGCCACTCATGAATGTAGAAATAAACAGCATGCAGCACTGTAAGTTAGCAAATGATTGAGTGAACAGAAGAGACCCAGCAGTTCTCTTAAAGGGCCAGGTACACGAAGTTACACAGTTCCTCTTCTCCTGAGCACCAGCTCTGGGTAGCAGCTTTGGGGGATCCAGGGACATATGGGGAGCAACTGGATTATCTGGCATCAGGGCAGGAACTCAGGGGTGGCTTTCTCGCAGACAGGGGTGCTCATAGGTGTCATTGTCCCCCATCCCAGAGCTGACTGGCAGCCATATCTGAGTTTCCATCAGCATGGCCCACACTTTTTGCCCCACGCTGGTGATTCCCTGAGACCCTGCCCCATCCAAATTGCAGCCCCACTCAAGCTGTTTGCAGAGGCTTTTCCATTTGAATGGCCTGTCCTGGCTCAGGCTTCAGACTTTGTTAAAATTTCTCAAACAAGCAGAACGTGGCATCAGCATGCCCCAATAAAAGGCCCAGACTATCAATAAAAGGCCCAAGCCCTGGCAGTAGCACCAGCCTGCCTTGCTTCACAGCTTGGCCTCGCCTGGGCACTTCCAAGCCCAATACAAGCAGCAGCCATTGCAGATCTCTCTGTAGCTCCTGACGGATGGCCCAGGCAGTGGCTGAATTTGTACTTCCCAGAGGCCCTAGAGCCAGTGCACTCAGCGGGCAGCTTCAGACCACACCAGATTACAACTCTACACATCCACAAGCAACACACTCAAGGAGAAGACTCAGTGAGCACCAAAGCCCCACGGAAGCACGTCCTGCTCCATAAGGGTGTCTCCTGCACAGCAGCTGTTCCACTATAGTCATAGCTGGTCCTCACAGCCAATTGGCCTAGAAGTCAACTCCTCCCAGTGACGCCAACAGCAATCAAGGCTGAACTATAAGACTGTGTGCACAACCCACACAGGGGCACACCTAGAGTACCCAACTCAGGTGACTGGGGAGGCTGAGTCACTGGGCCCTACAGGACACCTACTACACAAGGCCACTCTACCAATTCCAGGAGACATAGCAGCTCTACCTAATACATAGAAACAAATACAGGGAAGCAGCCAAAATATGGAGACAAAGAAACATGTCACAAATGAAAGAACAGAAGAAATCTCCAGAAAAAGAAGTAAATGAAGTAAAAGCAAGCAAATTACTAGATACAGAGTTCAAAAACATTGTTATAAGGTTACTCAAGGACATTCATGAAAGCTTCAAGGGACTTAGTGAGACTTTCAAGAATCTTAGTGAGAATTTCAGACACGAAAAAGAACCAGTCAGAAGTTAAGTATACACTAACTAAAATAAAGAATAATTTACTGGGACTCAACAGTAGAGTACAGGATTATGAGAATCAAATCATTGATTTGGAATATGAGGAAGAAAAAAAACAACACCCAAACAGAACAGCAAAAAGAAAAAAGAATCCAAAAATATGAAGATAGTGTAAGGAGCCTCTGGGACAACTTCAAGCTTACTAACATTTGATTATGGGAGTGCCAGAAGGAGAAGAGAGAGAGCAAGATATTGAAAACCTATTTGATGTAATAATGATGGAAAACTCCCTCTACTGGTGAAAGAAATAGACTTACAAGTCCAGGAAGTACAGAGAGTCCCAAATAAGAGGAACCCAAAAAGGACCACAACAAGACACATCATAATTAAAATGCCAAGGGCTAAAGACAAACCCCTTCTGTGGTTGTGCCACAGTCACAAAGAGAGAATCTTAAAAGCAGCAAGAGAAAAGCAGTTAGTTACCTACAAGGGAGAACCCATATGACTATCAACTGATTTCTCAACAGAAACTGCAGGCCAGAAGGGAGTGGCAAGAAATATTCAAAGTGATGAATAGCAAGGACCTACAACCAAGATTACTCTATCGAGAAAAACTATCATTTAGAATTGAAGGTCAGATAAAGACCCTCACAGACAAAAAAAAAGCTAAAGGAGTTCATCACCACCAAACCAGTATTACATGAAATATTGAGGGGTAATACACACACACACACGAACACACACACACACACACACACACACACACACACTAGAGGCCCAGTGCATGAATTCATGCACAGAGAGAGAGAGGATGGCATAGCCACAACTGGGGCGGATCAGGGCTGGGCCTGTCGGGAGGAGGAGAAGGTGGGAGGTTGGCTGGCTGGCCCGCCCTGATCCGGG
>NW_005360721.1:94855-95315 GCF_000412655.1 Myotis brandtii
GGGGGGAGCGGGCGGGGGAAGGGGCTGCAGGCTGATCAGGGTGGTGGGGGCTGATCGGGGATGGGGCTGGCTATGGGAGGGGCTGTGGGTGGTGGGCTGGCTGGCCCTGCCCCCGCCCCTGAATGGTGTTGGGGGACCAATTTAGGGCCAGCGGCCTGGGGGAGGGGCAATGGGTGGTTGGCTGGCCAGCCCTGCCCGTGATCAGAGTGGGGGGACCAATCAGGGGCGGAGGGGCAGCAGGCCAATCAGGGTGGTTGGGGGTCCATCATGGCTGGTGACAGCCAGAGGGAGGGTCAGCAGGCAGTTGGCCAGCTGGCCCTGCCCCTGATTGGGGTGGAGAGGCCAATCTGGGGTGGGGCTGGGTGGGGGGAGGGACTGCAGGTTAGCCAGCTGGCCCCACCCCGTATTGGGGTAGTGGGGGTGATCAGGGACGGGGCTGGCCAGGGGGAGGGGGTGCGGG
>NW_005360721.1:104912-105467 GCF_000412655.1 Myotis brandtii
GGTGATTGGTTGGCGGGCCCTGCCCCCGATTGGGGTGGAGGGGCTGATTGAGGTAGGGGGAGAGGTTGTGGGCAGTGAGATGGCCAAATCCACCCTCAAATGGGGTGGGGGGGGCAGATCAGGGGTCAGCAGCTGGGGGATGGGCCAGGGGAGGTTCGCCAGCCAGCTCCACCCCCGATTGGTGTGGTGGAAGGTTGGTCAGGGGCGGAGCTGGCTGGGGAAGGGGCTGCAGGCTGATCAGGGTGGTGGGGGCTGATCGGGGATGGGGCTGGCTATGGGAGGGGCTGTGGGTGGTGGGCTGGCTGGCCCTGCCCCCGCCCCTGAATGGTGTTGGGGGACCAATTTAGGGCCAGCGGCCTGGGGGAGGGGCAATGGGTGGTTGGCTGGCCAGCCCTGCCCGTGATCAGAGTGGGGGGACCAATCAGGGGCGGAGGGGCAGCAGGCCAATCAGGGTGGTTGGGGGTCCATCATGGCTGGTGACAGCCAGAGGGAGGGTCAGCAGGCAGTTGGCCAGCTGGCCCTGCCCCTGATTGGGGTGGAGAGGCCAATCTGGGG
>NW_005360721.1:106426-108572 GCF_000412655.1 Myotis brandtii
GTCTGTAATACTCTCAACAATAAAGATTTAAAATAAAGTAAAAAGAAAACAGTAAAAAGAAAACAGTAAAAAAAAAATGACTCTTGCAAAATTGTCCCCAAAAAGGCCATGTGCTCTCAGGAGCGACTAAAAGGTTCCGGTGAATAGCACATGAGGAAGGACATAATCGCGTTTCCTTCTAACACAGCCGTGGGCAAACTACGGCCCTCAGGCCGGATCCAGCCCGTTTGTTAACAATAAAATGGCAATAATTACATATCTATCAATAATTAAATCTAAAAAATAGAACCAGCAGCATGGAAACATGGAACGGACTGATGAATCTTAGAGGGACGAGGGGGGCGGTGGTGGGAAGAGATTAGCCAAAGATCTTATATGCATGTATGCATTACCTATGGACACCGACAATAGGATGGTGAGGAATTTTGGCATTCCTTTGTTTCCCTGTGTTCACTGTACCTACTTGGGTTTTGGTTTTACTTGTTCTGTTTATGGGAACTTTCTCACAAATAATACTCCCTTAAGGTTTGTACGTCGGTCTGCGTGCTTTGTACACATGCACCCTGGCAGGAGGGTTTGTAAAGCGCCTCCTGTGACTGAATGGAGAATAGACAGGACCCGTGGGCTTTAGCCAGGCCTACGATGGGAACCCACTTATAAACTGTGACTTCTACACAAGTAACGATTAGTCACGCAGAAAGCCTGACTAATCCCTGGGATCGATGGGAACCTTATAAACTGTGACTTCTACACAAGTAACGATTAGTCACGCAGAAAGCCTGACTAATCCCTGGGATAAATGCTCGGTCATCACAGGGCAGCTTCTCCCTCCTCATTGTGTTTGCCATCCATTGCTTCACAGGCGCCCGGACAACCAGGCTGTCCTCCAGGAAGGAGGCTGCAGGCAGCAGGGACTCCGCGCCCGCCACCGGCTGGCTGTCCAGGCCAGCACTCCCCGGGGGCTTCCCCGAGAGCACGCAGAGCTGAGCTGTGGAGAACTTAATCACAAAGTGCCATAGACTTTTATGGATTAAAAAAAACAAAAAGAGGAAGAGGACCCCTGGCTGACTGTGGGTTCCCATCCCCCAGCCCTCAGCCCCATGGAGGGGCTCTGAGCCTCTCCTCCTCTGAGCTCAGCGCGAGGCAGGGTGAGTCAGCCCCCTTCCTTCTCCTCCTGCTGAGCGTGGCCTCACTAACCCGGACTCACCACCCTCCTTACTCAGCTCCTGGAGCTGCGGAGTCAGGGAGTGACAGTTCTGGGAACACGGCTGAGCTGCCCGTCCCGGACCCCATCCTGCCCGCACACCCATCCTGCCCACACACCCATCCTGCCCACACACCCATCCTGCCCACACACCCATCCTGCCCACACACCCATCCTGCCCACACACCCATCCTGCCCACACACCCATCCTGCCCACACACCCATCCTGCCCACACACCCATCCTGCCCACACACCCATCCTGCCCACACACCCATCCTGCCCACACACCCATCCTGCCCACACACCCATCCTGCCCACACACCCATCCTGCCCACACACCCATCCTGCCCACACACCCATCCTGCCCACACACCCATCCTGCCCACACACCCATCCTGCCCACACACCCATCCTGCCCACACACCCATCCTGCCCACACACCCATCCTGCCCACACACCCATCCTGCCCACACACCCATCCTGCCCACACACCCATCCTGCCCACACACCCATCCTGCCCACACACCCATCCTGCCCACACACCCATCCTGCCCACACACCCATCCTGCCCACACACCCATCCTGCCCACACACCCATCCTGCCCACACACCCATCCTGCCCACACACCCATCCTGCCCACACACCCATCCTGCCCACACACCCATCCTGCCCACACACCCATCCTGCCCACACACCCATCCTGCCCACACACCCATCCTGCCCACACACCCATCCTGCCCACACACCCATCCTGCCCACACACCCATCCTGCCCACACACCCATCCTGCCCACACACCCATCCTGCCCACACACCCATCCTGCCCACACACCCATCCTGCCCACACACCCATCCTGCCCACACACCCATCCTGCCCACACACCCATCCTGCCCACACACCCATCCTGCCCACACACCCATCCTGCCCACACACCCATCCT
>NW_005360721.1:115355-119039 GCF_000412655.1 Myotis brandtii
TTTTTTTTTTTTTTTTTTTTTACTGCATAAGCAGGATATGAATTTTCCAAACCTAGGGTGATTTCCCAGTTGGAGAAAGGAGAGGAGCCATGGATAACAGAGAAAGAAGGCCCAGGACATCCCAGTGCAGGTGAGCCAAGGCAGGTGGCAACCTTTTCACATGTAAATAGTATATTTTAAAAAATTATGTTTTCTGTTTGTTCCTGGTATAATAATACAGTTGGTTTTGTATATTGATCTTATAGCCAACCACCTTGTTTCATTCTGTTATTAATTCCAATAATTTGTTTGTACATTCTCTTGGGTTTTCTTTTTCAACTTATAATAATGAAAAGAATAATAAAAGCTGCAATGGTGTTCTTTCCCTACCTTTGGGTAAAATCTCAAAGAGATCCCATAAATGGTCTAGTCCAGCCGTGGGCAAACTACGGCCCGCGGGCCGGATCCGTCCTGTTTGAAATGAATAAAACTAAAAAAAAAAAAAGACCGAACCCTTTTATGTAATGATGTTTATTTTGAATTTATATTAGTTCACACAAACACTCCATCCATGCTTTTGTTCCGGCCCTCCGGTCCAGTTTAAGAACCCATTGTGGCCCTCGAGTCAAAAAGTTTGCCCACCCCTGTAAATAACACAAACTCACTTTAAAACCTGCCCAAGATTTGTCATAACTGTGCCCTGGCTTAATTTTGGCATTTTTCCTTTGTTTCCCTGTGTTCACTGTACCTACTTGGGTTTTGGTTTTACTTGTTCTGTTTATGGGAACTTTCTCACAAATACACATCCCTTAAGGTTTGTACGTCGGTCTGCGTGCTTTGTACACATGCACCCTGGCAGGAGGGTTTGTAAAGCGCCTCCTGTGACTGAATGGAGAATAGACAGGACCCGTGGGCTTTAGCCAGGCCTACGATGGGAACCCACTTATAAACTGTGACTTCTACACAAGTAACGATTAGTCACGCAGAAAGCCTGACTAATCCCTGGGATAAATGCTCGGTCACAGAAGGGCAGCTTCTCCCTCCTCATTGTGTTTGCCATCCATTGCTTCACAGGCGCCCGGACAACCAGGCTGTCCTCCAGGAAGGAGGCTGCAGGCAGCAGGGACTCCGCGCCCGCCACCGGCTGGCTGTCCAGGCCAGCACTCCCCGGGGGCTTCCCCGAGAGCACGCAGAGCTGAGCTGTGGAGAACTTAATCACAAAGTGCCATAGACTTTTATGGATTAAAAAAAACAAAAAGAGGAAGAGGACCCCTGGCTGACTGTGGGTTCCCATCCCCCAGCCCTCAGCCCCATGGAGGGGCTCTGAGCCTCTCCTCCTCTGAGCTCAGCGCGAGGCAGGGTGAGTCAGCCCCCTTCCTTCTCCTCCTGCTGAGCGTGGCCTCACTAACCCGGACTCACCACCCTCCTTACTCAGCTCCTGGAGCTGCGGAGTCAGGGAGTGACAGTTCTGGGAACACGGCTGAGCTGCCCGTCCCGGACCCCATCCTGCCCGCACACCCATCCTGCCCACACACCCATCCTGCCCACACACCCATCCTGCCCACACACCCATCCTGCCCACACACCCATCCTGCCCACACACCCATCCTGCCCACACACCCATCCTGCCCACACACCCATCCTGCCCACACACCCATCCTGCCCACACACCCATCCTGCCCACACACCCATCCTGCCCACACACCCATCCTGCCCACACACCCATCCTGCCCACACACCCATCCTGCCCACACACCCATCCTGCCCACACACCCATCCTGCCCACACACCCATCCTGCCCACACACCCATCCTGCCCACACACCCATCCTGCCCACACACCCATCCTGCCCACACACCCATCCTGCCCACACACCCATCCTGCCCACACACCCATCCTGCCCACACACCCATCCTGCCCACACACCCATCCTGCCCACACACCCATCCTGCCCACACACCCATCCTGCCCACACACCCATCCTGCCCACACACCCATCCTGCCCACACACCCATCCTGCCCACACACCCATCCTGCCCACACACCCATCCTGCCCACACACCCATCCTGCCCACACACCCATCCTGCCCACACACCCATCCTGCCCACACACCCATCCTGCCCACACACCCATCCTGCCCACACACCCATCCTGCCCACACACCCATCCTGCCCACACACCCATCCTGCCCACACACCCATCCTGCCCACACACCCATCCTGCCCACACACCCATCCTGCCCACACACCCATCCTGCCCACACACCCATCCTGCCCACACACCCATCCTGCCCACACACCCATCCTGCCCACACACCCATCCTGCCCGCACACCCATCCTGAAATGCACCCACTGTGCTGAGGGCGGTTCCTGGGTGAAGAGCACTTTGCTTAAGGAGCAAGTTCCTTCTTTTGCTCACACCAGTGGATGTGCGATCCCTTCGAAAGTCTTTGCAGTGGGACCTGGGGATCTGCCCCCTGGGTCGCTCGGGCCTCAGCGGGATGTGGCCGACAGCACCGGCGCCCGGGAAGGCATTTGGCAGCATGAAAGTCCAGGGAGAGGCCTGCCTCTGCATTGCCAGCAACATAAAAGGCAGCTGGAAAGCAAGACCAAGTGTTTTCAAATGGCCACACGGTGAGCGAACACCCGCACTTACCTGCTATGGTCCCCGCAGAGTGGAAGGCACTTCGATACCAAAGCACAATGTCGATCCTAAACCTGCTGGACACGCACAGGAGGAGCGCAGCCGCGCCCGTGATGGCCAGCAGCCCACCGATCAGGTACGCTCGCCCGTCTGGCGCTGCGAGGAGAGCAGAATAACACAGTCAGTCCTGGCTTCCTCACAGGCCCCTGCAAAGGCCAGGGATGCATCCGATGTCAGTGAGGGAACGGTGACTACTCCTCCCTCGCTGAGTCATAGGCCTGAGCGTAGAGGGCTCTGGTCTGACCCTGAGCTTCAGGAAACAGAGCTCTGAGCCTGAGGAGGGTAGTGCTGTGGCCCGTTGCATAAGGGTGCCGCCCCCAGGAGGACATGCCCCCAGGAGGACACCCTCCCCCCATGAGGACGCCGCCCCGCATGACACTGTCCGCACTCCAGATGTGAAGCCAGCACAGTGTTGGAAAGCCCCGCAGCTGGCACTGCCACACGTTCTTGATTATAATGTTGCTATAACTGCTACTCAAAATTGAGCAGCAGGACTCGTGCCATAAATACAGAGCCCTCAGTTGCCTCTGAAGCCATCTCTTTTGGCTCCACAAGACTGGCCCGGAGCCAGCGCCCACCCCAACCTGCCCCAGCCTCCCTGAGCCTGAGGAGGGTAGTGCTGTGGCCCGTTGCATAAGGGTGCCGCCCCCAGGAGGACATGCCCCCAGGAGGACACCCTCCCCCCAGGAGGACATGCCCCCAGGAGGACACCCTCCCCCCAGGAGGACGCCGCCCCGCATGACACTGTCCGCACTCCAGATGTGAAGCCAGCACAGTGTTGGAAAGCCCCGCAGCTGGCACTGCCACACGTTCTTGATTATAATGTTGCTATAACTGCTACTCAAAATTGAGCAGCAGGACTCGTGCCATAAATACAGAGCCCTCAGTTGCCTCTGAAGCCATCTCTTTTGGCTCCACAAGACTGGCCCGGAGCCAGCGCCCACCCCAACCTGCCCCAGCCTCCGGGGGCCAGCGCCCACCCCAACCTGCCCCAGCCTCC
>NW_005360721.1:119235-121951 GCF_000412655.1 Myotis brandtii
GGGGGCCAGCGCCCTAGAGGGGGGACGTCCTGCGCGCTGTGAGCTCCCTGCAGAGCAATTATGGAAAAAGTTGTGGGCAGCACCTGACCGAGGAGCAGACCAGTTCCCCTGAATGCCGTGTCCAAGAAACACGCTCCTTCCCACGTATCTGACAAGAGGAACAGCCGCTTTCTTCCTCACCACAAGCCACACCAGTGCTGCCAAAGAAGGCGGCTCCCAGGACAGAATAAGAAAGAGGGAAGGAGGAGGGGAGAGAAATCCTCCTCATTCTGGGGACCCGCCCCACACACCACTTTTTCCATGGACCCTTCTTGATCCTCCAGTCCCCAAAGAAGGATGTAAGGAAGGGAGGGATTCACTTCTCTGAATTTCCAGAGTACTTTCACTTTAAAAGAGCCATCACCACCAGCCCTAGGCCACACTCTGAGGCCAAGGACATGCCCAGCCAGCACTGCAGGTCTTCAGTGCGTGGCCCAGGGAAGGGATATCTGGAAACAGTCTGTGTCACGACAATGGCAACCCACTAACTCCGCCCCAGCACGGCCCGTGGGTCTGCCTGCAGCGTGCTGGTGCCATCTGACCCTGACCACTTCTTTGAGCCTCTACTTCCTCATCTTAGATGCTGCTGCCTTCCTCCCACCCTCCGTGTCTTGGCCCTTTCCCAGCTCTCTGGACGCCGAGGCCCCCTCTCCCTTCGGCTCTGTTCTGGGAACCCTGACTGCGCAGCCAGGGGTCTGGGTATCGCAAATGGTCACACTAAGGACACCATGCTCACAGTTTATGGGACTCAGAAGCCCTTGGTAAGTAGGCCGGAGCGACGGCCGGAGGTTCTTGAGCTGACCAGCCGCTGCATTCAGGAGCAGTGGCACCCTCTGTTTTGTAAATGAACTAAATGACGCTGAGATTGGAAACGGAAAACGAATGACAGTTCAGAGGGAGTATGAGCTTTGAAGCTGGAAGAAGTGGGAACCTCGCTGTTGAGACACCAGGTGCCTGTTGAAGCCCATCAAGGAGGTGCTAGCCATTGGGCCCACATGGCTACCACCAGCCTTAAGCTGAGATGGTAGCTGAGAGTAAGTGATTAGGGAAATTCCCAAAAGGGTGCACCCAATTCAAACAACTTTCTAGTGACCCTGCTTCAGGCTCAGATTCAATTGGGATGTGTCTTCAACAAAAATAAGGAAGTCAAGTGGAGAAGCTGCAACCTTACCTCTGGCCCCAAGCAAACCCACAGAGGCTTGGATTTAAGAGATAATATTTCCAAAAACTCAGGGAAAACAGAACGTGTCCAAAAAGACATTGCACGCGAGATGTGAAGTAAGTGTGGACAGGAACAAAGATGCATGTGGTAAGCCCAGACTTCTCAGCTGGCCTACAGCAAAGATGACAAATTACCCCCTTCCCTCCTGCATGTCCTGCCGCTGTGCGCTGTAGCGGCCTTATTCCTCTGAGCCCGGCCTTTGCCTCGGGATCCTTCTGAGCACAGTGCCTCCCGGTGGTCGGTGGTCCTGTGTAAGTCAGCGCTGGCATGAAAGTCTGCACTGGAGGAGATGCCAAGATGGCTGCAGAGCAGCTGGTGCTCCATCCACTTCCTCCCAGCCCCTGGCCACACTTGCAGCTAAATTAGAGAGCAATCGCTTGAAAAAGCAGTTGAGGTGTAGCTGATCTGAAATATTATAACCAAGGAGCATGAAGGAAGACAGGAGGAGCCTGTAGGGGTGTTAAGACATAAAGAGGGTGGGCCACCTAATACAGCTGGTGGCCAGGAAGTTGGGGCGGGGGAGGGATAGTGGCTGTGGAGCTCCCTCCTCCAGGGAGCATGGGTCTCAGCCCCGTGTAAGGATCCCCAATCCACAGCAACAGAGACAGGAAGGGGCCCATGTGGCCTGGGGCGTGGGAATCAGTGGGTATTCTGTCCACCTGGGAGACTCGGCAGCACCAGCCAGGGAAGGGGCGCTCCTCTTCCACCACCAGCCTGGGAAGTTCGCTGCTGTCTGTGACTGTGGAGAGTCCACAGGCCACGCCACCTGGTGGAGGGTCTGCCAGTGCGCTCAGCAGTGACCTTGAGGGGCTGTGTTCTCTGGGAGGACTGTGGGCAGAGAGCCAGGCAGGGGCTAAACCATGTGGCCTGGGAAGGAGGATGGGTCTCGCCCACCCCGAGTGCCAGGCAGCACCACTCCCCCGCCTGCTGACACTGGGTTAGCCTGTCCTGCTTGTTCCGCTGCTCAGGGCCTAGAGCTGGAAATGCTCACCCCGGCTCTGTGGTGAGACACGCGGAGAAATCAAAGTTCTGCTCAGGGACGATTTCCTTCCCCTGCTTTCCTGGTCCCACAGCACCCAGGTGCAGGGAGACATGCAGAGCGAGCACATAAAGACTCTGCCTCCAGGGGAGGCTTCTGTCAAGGAGCCAGGAGGCCAGGGATAGGCTCTGGTGTTGCATTGAAAATTGAAGGGGAAGTATAAAGTGCTTCCGGGATACCAACAACAAAAGGTTAAAGAAGTTCATTACCACCAAACCAGGATTGCAAGAAACACTAAAGGGAATGCTGTAAGAAGAGAGAGAGAGAGAGAGAGAGAGAGAGAGAGAGAGAGGAACACAGGCATAAAGAAAAACAGTTGCAATAAATAAATACCAATAAATAATAACCTTAAAAGTAAATGGATTAAATGCTTTAATCAAAAAAACATAGGGTAGCTGAATGGATAAGAAAACATT
>NW_005360721.1:121983-124425 GCF_000412655.1 Myotis brandtii
ATATATACGCTGTCTATAAGAGACCCACCTCAGAACAAGGGACTCACACAGACTGAAAGTGAAGGGATAGAAAAAAAATTCCATGCGTGCTCTGGTCAGTGTGACCCAGTGGTTAGAGTCTCAGCCCATGCAGCAATAGGCCACAAATTTGATTCCCAGTCAAGGGCATGTACATGGGTTGCAGGTTCAATCCCAGTCGGGAAGTGTGCAGGAGGCAACCAATCAATGTATCTCTCTCACATTGATGTCTCTCTCTCTCTCTCTCTCTTTCTTTCCCCCCTTGCACTCTCTCTAAAAGTCAATGGAAAAAAATATCCTCAGCTGAGGATTAACAATAACAAAAATATTCCATGCAAATGGAAACTAAAAAGTGAGGTAGCAATACTCAGATCTGACAAAATAGACTTCAAAACAAAGGCCATAAACAAGACAAAGAAGGCCACTATGTAATACTAAAGGGATAAGTCCAACAAGAGGATATAACCCTGGTAAATATATAGGCACGCATGTGCGCGTGCACGCGCGCACACACACACACATTATTTTTTTAAACCAACTCTTGGTGGACTTTAGGGGAGAGCAACAGCATTACAGTCATAGAAGGAGACTTTAACACCCCACTGACATCACTGGATAGATCTTCCAGATAAAAAATCAACAAGGAAACAGAGGCCTTAAATTAGACACTAGATCAAATGGATTTAATTGAAATTTACAGAACATTTCACCCCAAAGCAACAGAATATACATTCTCATCTAATTTACAATGAACATTCTCAAAGATAGGCCACATATTTGACACAAAATAAATCTTAACAAATTCAAGAAGGTTGAAATCTTGTTAAACATCTTCTTGGATCACAGTGGCATGAAACTAGAAATCAACTACAATTTTTAAAAATCTCAAAATTTTTTAAAAAATGGAGGCTAAATAGTGTTATTAAACAATGAGTGGGTTACCAATGAGATCAAGAAAGAAATAAAAAATTACCTGGAAACAAGTGAAAATGAACACACAACAACCCAAATCTATGGACACAATGAAAACAGTCCTGAAAGGGAAGTTCACAGCATTGCAGGCCTAGCTCAAGTAGCAATAAAAATCTAAAATAAATAACTGAGCCCTACACCTAAACTAACTAGAAAAAGAACAACAAACAAAGACCAGAAGAAGTAGAAGAAAGGAAATAATAAAGAAGAGAGTGGAAATAAATGACATAGAGACTAAAAAAAAGCAAAAGATAAATGAAACCAAGAGATGGTTCTTTGGAAAGACAAATAAGGTTGATAAACCTCTAGCCAGACTCACCAAGAAACAAAGAGAAAGGACCCAAATAAATAAAATCACAAATGAAAGAGGGAAAGTAGCAACTGACACCACAGAAATACAAATAATTGTAAAAAATATGCCAAAAATAATCCATGAAAATATGCCCCCCCCCCAAAAAAAAATAGACAATCTGGGCAAAAGGGAAAAATTCCTAGAAACATACAATCTTCCAAACTCATTCAGGAAAAATCAGAAAACCTGAATAGGTCAATAACAACTAATGAAGTTGAAGCAGTAATAAAAATAAAAACTCCCAATAAACAAAATTCCTGGACCGATGGCCTCACAGGGAACTTTTATCAAGCATACAAAGAAAAACTAATACCTATCCTCTTCAAACTATTCCAAAAAATTCAAGAGGAGGAAAGACTTTCAAGCTCTTTTTACAAAGCCAGCATTACCTTAATTCCAAAATCAGATGAAGATACTACAAAGAAAGAAAATCATAGGCCAATATTCCTGATGAACATAGATGCTAAAATCCTCAACAAAATATTAGCAAATTGGATCCAGCAATAGATTGAAAAGATCATATACCATGATCAATTTATTCCAGGGATGCAAGGTTGGTCAAATATTCACAATTCAATAAATATGATATATCACAAAAAACAAATGAAAGATTAAAACCACATGATCATATCAATAGGTACACAAAAAACATTTGATAAAATCCAGCACCCATCCTATCTAATAATAGAGAAACATGGTAATTAACCGCAAATTGGCTACCCTTCCCATTGGCTAATCAGCGAGATATGCAAATTAACTGCCAACCAAGATGGCGGCTGGCAGCCAGGCAGCTGAAGTGAACAGGAGGCTTGCTTGCTCCAGTGATGGAGGAAGCCAAGGTTCCCCGTCTGCAGCTGCCGGTCTCTGAGCTGCAGTCTAAGCAACTATGTTGCAATTATAGAAGTTAAACAATCCCAAGAAACCTGTTTTCAGCCGTCAGAGCTGGAGCGAGCAGGAACGCAACAGTGTTACAATTATAGAACACAAACAAACCCAGATCCCTGCTTTCAGCAGCCAAGGTCTCAGAGCTGGAGCCGAGCCTCAGAGCTAAAGCCGGCTCTCAGCTCCAGTGACAGCCATAGAAGGTAAATAAATCCCAG
>NW_005360721.1:124637-125275 GCF_000412655.1 Myotis brandtii
ATCATCCCCTCATCCAGGCTGGCCAGGCACCCAAGCGGGACCCCCACCCTGATCCGGGACACCCTTCAGGGCAAACCAGCCGGCCCCCACCAGTGCACCAGGCCTCTATCCTATATAGTAAAAGGGTAATATGCCTCCTAGCACCGGAATCAGTGGAGCTGCGAGGCCTCCCAGCACCGGGAACAGCAGAGCTGCGAGGCTTCCAAGCACTGGGGTCAGCAGAGCCACAAGGCCTCCTGGCCCCTGGAGCAGCGTGAAAGGGGGCAGCGCCCAAACCCCCTGATCACCCTCTGGCTCTGTGTGTGACAGGGTGCGGCGCCCCAACCCCCCCATGGGCCCTGCTCTGTGTGTGACAGGGGGGAATGCCCCAACTCCCCTATTGGCCCTGCTCTGTGCATGACAGGGGGGAGCTCCCCACATCCCTTGATGGGCCCTACTCTGTGCGTGACAGGGGGCAGCGCCCCAACCCCCTAATCAGCCCTGCTCTGTGTGTGACTGGGGGTGGTGCCGCAACCTCCCCATCGACCCTGCCTTGAGTGTGACAGGGGGCAGTGCCCCAACCCCCCAATCGGCCCTACCCTGAGCGTGACTGGGGGTGGCATCGTAACCTCCCGATCCGCCCTGCTCTGTGCATGACA
>NW_005360721.1:125706-129589 GCF_000412655.1 Myotis brandtii
AATATACCAAAATTGTCTCTTTATCAACAACCACTCCCAGATTCAAGTTTCTTGAAGACAGAGAGCATGTTTTAAATCAGTGTACTTTCAACTGAGAGTTCATCTCACAAAAAAGTTGATTTTGGTCATCTGTCCTTTGCAAAGAAAGGCTTAAATTGCTGAAAGAGGATAAGAGAAATGGGGTGAGATGAGAACGTAGCTATTTGTTCTTCATTTGAGGTCTGTCCTCTGGAAGAGAAAGAATTTTGGCAGTTAGAGCCTTTTCACTAATTGTGCATGGTGCTTCGTGAATGGAAACGGAGCAGTTTGGAGTCCAGCATCTGAGGACACACCAGGTGGAAGAGTGTAAGTCCTTGAGAACAACAGGCCTCTTGGACAGTGCTTGGCATGTGGTAGGCATTTCTTCAATGTATGTTGAGTGTGATGAGTCCTTTACCCAGAGGCTAGTTTATGATAAAAACTCTCAGCAAAGTGGGACTAGAGGGAACATACCTCAGTGTAATAAAGGGCACATATGACAAACCCCACAGCCAACATCACACTCAATGGGCAAAAACAGAAAGTGTTTCCCTTAAGATCAGGAACAGGACAGGGATGTCTGCTTTCAGCACCTATTCAACATAGTACTGGAAGTCTTGGCCACAGAAATAAAAGATATCCATATTGGAAAGGAGGAAACAAAACTGTCATTATTCACCAATAACATGATATTGTGCATAGAAAACCATGAAGACTCCACCAAAAAAACTGCTATATCTAATATATGAATTCAGCTAAGTAGCAGGATACAAAATTAACATCAAGATCAGTGGCATTTTTGTACACTTACTAGAGGCCCGGTGCACGACATTTGTGCACTGGGGGGTGTGGAGGTTCCTCAGCCCAACCTGCACCCTTTCCAATCTGGGAGCCCTCAGGGGAGCCCTCTCCAATCCGGGAGTTTCTGTCTGTCTTTGCAATCATATGAGTGAATTGTCTGAGACCCCAACTCAGTTTGGTTTGGTGCTCACAGAATAATAGAGGCTTTTTTTTTCTTTGCTTCATTGGTGGAGATTTCCTGAAAGTTTTAGGATATCTTCCCTTTAATTTTTCCTAGACACTCTGATTTTACTTATGTCTCTCACCTTTGCTTTCCCTCCATCCCCCACACAACAGTAACTTGCCCCAGGCTCACTTTGCTCTAGTGCAGTGGTTCTCAACCTTCTGTCCCTTTAAATACAGTTCTTCATGTTGTGTCCCAACCATAAAATTATTTCCGTTGCTACTTCATAACTGTAATGTTGCTACTGTTATGAATCGTAATGTAAATATCTGATATGCAGGATGGTCTTAGGTGACCCCTGTGAAAGGGTCGTTCAACCGCCAAAGTTCAACTGCCAAAGGGGTCACGACCCACAGGTTGAGAACTGCTGCTCTAGTGTCTAGGAGATCTGCCTGCCATCAGAACTACGATTCCCAGCATTCCGGGTGCTCCCTGCGCTCTGGGCTTCTGCTTCAGGTCCTGGGGCTGCCACCAAAACTACTTTTCCCAGAATTCCTGGTGCTCCCCATGCTCTTGGTTTTCCCTTCCTGCTCTGTCTCCATCCATGGCCTCCCACTCTGCCAAGTCCTCCAAGCTGCCAGCTCTCCCTCTCTGCTCTCCGTCTGGTGGCTTGGGGAGCCAAGTTCCCCAAGCCACTCCACTCTCTGCTGGTTCTCCCATTCTGCTCTCCGCCTGGTGCCATCATTGGTGGGTTAGTTTGCATACTCGCTCCTGATTGGCTGGTGAGCATAGCAGAGGGACAGTCAATTTACATGATTCTCTTTTATTATATGGGATAATGAACTATCAGAAAGAGAAAATGCCCTAGCCAGTTTGGTTCAGTGAATAGAGCACCCGCCTGTGGATTGAGGGGTTTGGGGTTCGATTTCGGTCAAGGGCACATGCCCAAGTTGCAGGCTCGATTCCCCTAGGGGGCGTGCACGAGGTTTCACTCTCATCATTGATGTTTCTATCTCTCTTTCCCTCTTCCTTTCTCTCTGAAATCAATAAAAATATATTTAAAAAAATAAAGAGATACTAAGAAAACAATACCACTTACTATTGCAACAAAAAATAAGGTACCTAAAAATAAACTTAACCAAGGAGGTAAAAGATCTATACTCAGAAAACTATAGGACATTGAAAAAGGACATAGAGGAAGATACAAACAAGTGGAAGTATATACCTCTAGTGCACAATGAACATTCTCAAAGATAGACCACATGTTATGACACAAAAGGAGTCTTAACAAATTCAAGAATGTTGAAATCTTGGATTGGAAAAATTAACATCATTAAAATGTCCATACTACCCAAAGAAATCTATAGATTCAATGCAATTCTGATTAAAATATTAATGGCATATTTCCCAGACCTAGAACAAATATTCCAAAAATTTATATGGAACCCAAAAATACTGAGAATAGCCTCAGCAATTTTGAGAAAAAAGAGCAAAGTTGGAGGGATCACAATAGCTGATATCAAACTATACTACAAAACCATTGTACTCAAAACTTCCCGGTACTGGCACAAGAACAGACATATAGGTCAATGGAATAGGACAGAGAGCCCAGAAATCGACCCATGTCTTTATATTCAATTAATATTTGACAAAGGAGGCGAGAACATACAATAGAGTAAAAATAGTCTCTTCAATAAATGGTGCTGGGAAAATTGGACAGATACATACAAAAAAATGAAACTAAACCACCAACTTACACCATACACAAGAAAAAACTCAAAATGGAAAAAAGACTTAAATGTAAGTCTTAAGACCATACAAACACTGGATGAAAACAAAGGCAGTTAAATCTCGGACATCTTTGCATAGCAATATTTTTACCAATATGTCTCCTAGAGCAAGGGAAACAAAGGAAAAAGACATAAACTGAGACTACATCAAACTAAAAAGCTTCAGCACAGCAAAATAAACCATCAACAAGGGGAAAAGGGAACCCACTGCATGGGAGAACATATTCCCCAATGATATGTGTGATAAGAGGTTAATATGCAAAATATATAAAGAACTTAGACAACTCAACACCAGGAAGATAAATAATCCAATTAAAAAATGGCAAATGGCAAATGACCTGAATAGACACTTCTCCAAAGAGCACATACAGATGGCCAATAGTATATTAAATAATGCTCAACATCACTAATCATCAGAAAGATGCAAATTAAAACGACAATGAGAGATTACCTCACACCTGTCAGAATGGCTACCATCAGCAAATCAACAAATGACAAGTGCTGGGGAGGATGTGGAGAAAGGGAACCCTAGTGCATTGTTAGTGGGGATGCAGACTGGTGCAGCCACTGTGGAAAACAGTACAGAGTTTCCTCACAAAAATTAAAAATGGAATTGCCTTTTAATCTCACTTCTGGGAATATATCCAGAGAGTCGCCAAACACCAATCAGAAAGAATATACACACTCCTATGTTCACAGAAGCATTATTTACAACTAGGGGCCCAGGTGCACAAAAGTCATGCAGGTGGTGGGGGGTGGGGGGTGGGGGGAGAGAGTCCCTCAGCCCGGCCTGTACCCTCTCGCAATCTGAGACCGCTGGTTCCTAACCACTGGCCTGCCTGCCTGATCACCTGTAACCACTCGCCTGCCTGCCTCATCGCCCCTAACCCCTCTGCCTGCCTGATCACCCCTAACACTCTGCCTGCCTGCCTCATCACCCCTAACCCCTCTGCTTGCCTGCCTCATCACCCCTAACCACTCTGCCTGCCCTCCTGATTGTGCCAACCACTCTGCCTGCCTGCCTCATCGCCCCTAACTGCTTACCTGACTGCCTGATTGCCCCTAACCACTCTGCCTGCCTGCCTGATCACCCCTAACCACTCTGCCTGCC
>NW_005360721.1:130044-136145 GCF_000412655.1 Myotis brandtii
TGGCTTTGTCCAGAAGGATGTCCGGAAGACGTCCAGTCTATCCGGTCTAATTAGCATATTACCCTTTTATTAGTATAGATAACCAAGATCTGGAAACAGCCCAAGTGCCCATCAGTAGACGAGTGGATAAAAAAGCTGTGGTACATTTACACCATGAAATACTATGCAGCAGTAAAAAGGAGCTCTTACCCTGTGAGACAGCATGGGACCTGGAGAGTATCATGCTAAGTTAAATAAGCCAGTCAGAGAAAGATAAACACCATATGATCTCACTAATATGTGGAATCTAATGAACAAAATAAACCAAACAAAACCAGAGGCATGGACACATGGAACAGACTGACAGATCTTAGAGGGGGCTGGAGGTGTGGGTGACTGAATGAAAGAAGGTGAAGAGAGTGGCCAAAGAGCATATACGCACAGCCCCCATCAACACAGACAACAGTGTGGTGTATGTCGGAGCGGGGGGAGGGGGGAGCGGTTAGCTGCGGGCAAAGGGAGGGGGAACTGAGGGACATCTGTAATAGTGTCAACATTAAAAAACAAAAGAAAAAGACAAAAAAGAAAATCTATGTTGGTCATTTTTAGTCAAGGTCACTAAACAAAGAACTCACACTTCTAGGTTGAGGCCGATTTCAATGATAATTCCTTCAAGTCTTGTGCAGTCTCCTCCCCTCTTCTCTCTGGGTGGCCCCTGAGTCCTCTGTGGTAATCCTACTAGAGGATATACCATGGAGGACTGCCTCTCCACCTAACAACTCACAGCCTGAAATGTCCAAGCAGATGATCTATGAATAGCTCCAACGTGGGAACAACTCAATGGTGACATATTTATAGTAGAATAGATAAACTGTGATTTAGTTATTCAGTTAAATAGGATTCAGCAATAAGAATGAACTACGGCTGCATGCTACAGCACCGATGCAGCAATGAGCCCATAGGCCTAAGCAGCAACACTGAAAAAAACATATGACATCCTTCTCTTCCACAAAGTTCAGAATCAGTCCAGCAAGCAGCTGGCAATGCAGGCCGCCACCTGGGAGGTGGGAGGGAGGATGCGTCTGGACATGTGGGCTGCACCTGCACAGAGATGACACTGAAGCCCTGAGAGTGGGAAGGTTATCAGGGATGAGGATAAGAAAGGACCGCACTGGTGATAGAGCCTCAAGAATCACTCAGATGAGCCACCAAGAGAGACAGATGCACAAGATTGATTGGGGGAAACCAAAAATTACTTTCTGCCCAGCCAGCATGACTCAGTGGTCGAGCATCGACCTATGAACCAGGAGATCATGGTTTGATTCCCTGGTCAGGGCACATGCCTGGGTTGCGGCTCAATCCCCAGTGTGGGGTTTGCAGGAGGCAGCTGATCAATGATTCTCTCTCATCACTGATGTTTCTATCTCTCTCTCCCTCTCCCTTCCTCTCTGAAATCAATAAAAAATAACTTAAAAATTTACTTTCTATGACAAGAGAAAGTCCTTGAGAAGAGTAAAAATGGATAATGGTGGCTGATAAGCCCAAGGCTTCTTTCACCTGTTGCAACCCAGAGTCCCCATGGGCCCAGGTGAGGAGAGAAGGTGCTGCGTGCTCACGCACGGCTGAAGCAGCTCGGAGCAGAGTGACTATGGCCTCCGGGCCATGCACGTGCTTGTGTGTCAGGACTGCAGCTGCTGTGGACGCATCCCTACTCCTTGTTATTGGAAGGGAGGCGACGGACACTCGGGAGGCCAGGGGCCAAGGCGCATTCTATAGCTCCATACAGCACCCACTGAGCTAATGTTGATGTTAAAATTCTAGAGAAACCTCTCGAGTAGGACTTTAGCTAGACACATGCAAGCATGGTTAAACTGATCGCCAAGGGACACTGTCAAGTCAAGCCCTCTCCCTCTTGCATGTAGCTAGCCAAGGAAACAAGTTGGTATTAATAGAATCAAGAAAAAACGGTCTTGCTAAAGTGCACGGCAGCATTTTACACGGGTCTTCAAGCACCTCCCCTCGCCCGCTGGCGGTTTAAGCTGTGTTCCAGGTTATGATTACAGCATCGCGGTCTCCCCGGCTGTGTCCCCTCCCGTGGGCAACGGTAAGCTCTGCACGGCGTCAGGAGAGCAATGTGTGTACATAAGTCTGAAGGCCTCTGCTCAGTGTCTGCAGATAATTTTACAAAGTTACCCGATAAAAAGATACATAAACATTTTATTTTCATATCAAATTATTTATAACAAACCACCTAAAGGCTGAAAATCACAAGCACATGACTATAAACATTGAGCAATCAGGTTTGGTACAGGAACACCTGTTTTCCAGAACTTTGGTGGAGAACATGTCACTGTTAACATGGCACTCCCCACACATTCCACATATGTTAACAATGGCACTCCCATGCATTCCACGTCTGTTAACATGACACTCCCCACGCATTCCATGTCTGATAACATGGCACTCCCCACACATTCCACGTCTGATAACATGTTACTTCACATGCATTCCACATATGTTAACATGGCACCCCTCACACTCCCCACGTCTGTTAACATGGCACTCCCCACACACCCCATGCTGGAGTTGCAGCGCCTGGAAAGCCTTCTCAGACTCACCCTGTACCTCATGCTGGGTTTGTCTGTGTCCCACCACCCTGCTGCCACATGCCTGCATTTCATGCCCATTGTCTTCCGTGTGTGTCCTTGCCACCATTTGAGCCCTCTGAGCAGTACTTGGCCCACGGGAACATTACCTGGGGGCTTTAGCATGAAGTATGCTGCAGACACACCAGCATGGCATGTGAAGGGACGGCCGTAATCTTCCATTTTCACTTCTAAAAAGGTTATGCCAACTGTGTAAACAGCATGTTCCTTAAAAGCAACGTGGGTTCTGTGAAAGAGGAGTCGATCATTAGTACCTGAGTCATATCTTCCCTGACGTGTTTCATGACCCCTCGTCTGGAGAACCAGGTTCTTTCCTAGAGACACTCCAGCCGCCGTGCACCTACAAATACTCCCCGAGTAGTTCAGTGAGGTGTGTGCATGGTGTAGTTCTAAACTTGCATTCTCTTGGGGACATTGTGACAAGGAAGTGTGGTTCTGTTCACTGTAGACTCCCATCTTCCACCCTAAAGGACTTCCCCTCTCCCTCTCCACTTACCCTAACTTATCTACACTGCAAGGCCCAACACACGTCCCTGCCCTCTGACCTCATGAGTCTTGTTCCACATCATGAGATTCATACCATCGTAAATGGGGCTCATGCCCTCAGTCAGCTAATGACCATGCACTGCTCCCCAAGGGTCCCTGTATTGCCACGTGTTTCCTGCTTAAGGCTGAAGGCCTCTGGTCCATCACGTGCCTGGAAATGAGACTGGTTTTCAGTAGCAGCTGACAGAAATGGATCTCATTCCAGCAGGCCACGCCTCCCGTCCACCTCATCTGGAACGAGGACGCAGGAGAGTGACAATCTTTGAACAGTTGCTCGCCCACACATAGCACTGAGATCTTCGAGAGACAAAGCAAAAGGAGCGACGAGAAGGCAGGAACCTTCTCAGGCAGCAGTACTAACCCAATCACTGAACTGGAGAAAGTGTCGCTGGCTCGCAGAGAAGCCAGGACAACAAAACACCTACTCGTTTCCTTCTTGGACCCGCTTGGACTCTTGGTAGTACACGTCCACCCAAGTGCTGCCGACCCTCCAGCTGCGCAGGTTGGTGTTGTCCCTCGAGTCTATGATGGTGCAGTTCACAGTAAGGGTGGAGCCTGAAACCGCAGTCACAAACACTCCATAAAAATTCTACCCTAAGTGATCTGCTTAACAAATACGCCCTGTTTTTGAGCCTTGACTACCTTCTCATCACCAAAAACACACTCCTGTGGTCAGTGCTGATCTGCTTTACTGGGCAGAGGTCACAAGGGACACTGGAGCTTGTGTCTTCACTGTTTTTCATCTATAGCGCCATCTATATTTTTTATGCTAGTCTAATTTTTGATCTTTTGTGATTTCTTCCACTGATTTTATTTTTGAAAGTACATCATTTTGGCATTAGATTAAAAAAAAAGTCTTTATTTTTTAATGTCACTTCTGTGGTTTTATTTATAAACTAGTGGCCTGGTGCACAGATTCATGCACATTGAAAAGAAATTAATTAGAAGAAATATTTTAATATTGCTACTCGCCCTTTCTCTATAATAGAAGTGTCAGAGATTAAAGAAAATTCATAAAATCTATATGAAAATGATATATAAATTGATTAATAAATAAACAATAACAACATGATATAACAACAACAAAGACATGATATAAAAACAACAAAACATGATATAAAAACAACAAAAACATGATATGAAAACAACAAAAACATGATATAAAAACAATGACTGATAAATTGATTAAACTTATTCTAATATCTCCCTGTATACCACATTAAGAGTAAAAACACTTTCAGAGTGCTTGACTAATTTCCCTTGTGATGAAGTATTTACAACTTTAACTTTAACATCACATGCTCTTTGAATTCAAGAGAAAGCAACATATAACTGACCATGTCTGAAAACAGGTTCAGGTAGGAATATTTCTACTCTGTCTAGAGTTTCTCCTGTGACTTATTAATAGTCATCACAAATGCTAGCATCATGGAAAACTGTCTTCGAATTGATTTAAATGGGAGGCCAGTATCAGACAGGGACAAATATCACGCATGCGCAAGTCAACGTTTATTTTTAAACTAGAGGCCCGATGCCCGAAATTCATGCAAGGGGCTTGGCCCTTGCAGCCACGGAGGCTTGCCTCGGCCCTTGCAGCCCTGGCTTTGTCCGGAAGGACGTCCAGCTGTCCGGTCTCATTAGCATATTACACTTCTATTATTATAGATTGCCAGTGCGGGTCTTATGTACCAGCCGGTCAGTTGGTCGGACGGATGGTCAGTTACTTAGCCTTTTATATATATAGATATTTCTTTAATTCATCAAAAATGTATTTTTGTGTCTGTTATAAGATAAAGAATAAACTACATAGTCTTCAAATTTAACAAGTTATATTAACTTCACATATATACTATATTTCTCTTTCCCTACACATTTTTAAATGCCCCAAATCTGTTTTACTAAATTCCTATATATTCCAGCATCTGCTTATTGTTTTATGTTACTTTAACCTATTTGTATGCAAATATTAATATGTATTTATTATAACTTTATAATATACTTTAATATATAGTAAATTTCTTCTATTCGATTATTTCTTTGCTGACTCTTGCCAGCATTTTTTGACATGACTTTAGAAAAGCTTTGTCAAGTTTCAGGACATTCCGTGGCATTTAATTGGTGAGATATTAAACATGTACATTTATCTGAGAGAAATAACCTACTTCTGATACCGAGTGTCCCATTTGGAAACATGCTAAGGAATCACAAAGACTTGTCTTTTTTAATGTCCTTGCTTAAATGTTGCAAATTTTTTTTTTAATGTAGGCAGGTCTTTCAAATTTCCTGTTCTTTTTATTTCTTAATATTTTGCTATTTTGTTGCAATTTTGAATGCCATTTCTCTAATTACATAATATATGATTATTTCAGGCATATAAAAATGCTATTAGCTTTGAAAGTTTATTTTATATTGGAATTCCTTACAGAAGAATTGCTAGTTATCATAGTTTTTATTAGAGAATTTTCTTATAATTTCCAAGTAGATATCCATAGGTCATTTAAAATAATTATATGTTTACCCCCTTCCTCTTTCACAGCAGTTTACATCTCTTTTCTCTTTAGTGTCTAAACACATTGGCTAGAATTTTCAAAGACAAGAAGTGGGGGAAAGTTAATTAAGAGAGTCAATAACAGATATACTAATCTTTTCTGGGTGTTTGTGAAATCCACTGGCGAAGTCACATGGTGATATGTAGACAAATATCCTGTTATGAGCTTTATTATTTCCTTGGAAGTTTACAAGACCTTTATTAAAATACGTATGTAGGACCAACGCCTTTTAAAAGATTTTATCTCCTTTCCACTTATTGCTTGATAAGCTTTCTCATTTCTTTCATATCTGAGTTTCTCTACCTTTGGGGGATTACATTTACTGGAGGTTCCCTATCTTTTCTTTTCATCTCCCCCACCC
>NW_005360721.1:136463-157762 GCF_000412655.1 Myotis brandtii
CACCCCACCCCACCCCACCAGGAGCCCTGCTCTCCCAGAACCAACCCTGGAACTTACCATTTAATAAAGTCATGATCTTTTTACTTTTATCTTTGTTATTTTTTGCCATGGGTTATTTTGTTGCCCCCTTTTATAAAGTTAAATTATTAATTTATGCATTTTTATTATTTCTGCACTTACTATTGATAATGATGATATTTGTATCTTGTTTAGATTCAGCGTTGGTCACATTCCATGAAGCTTGACATGTTTTCACTGCCATTATTTTCTAAGTAATCTGCAACTATGGCTGTGAGTTAAATCTAACCAGCAAAGCAAATGAATAGAAGATAGAGTTGTTGATTTCCTCTTCTGGGACTCTTGAGTTTTTCATAATTTGTATTAGTGTGATTTATTTAATACATTATTCTTATCATGTTACTATAATTTTTCAGATCCTTATTTGACTAACAAATTAGTCAAATCCAGAGGATGTCAAAATCTCCCACTATAATTGAAATAATTGTATTGTCTTATCGTATTGCTTTTGTATATCCGAGAGTTTTAGCTTCAAATATTTTGAGGCACTGTTATTTGGCACATAACTTTTTTTGAGGGGAGAGGGGTAATTATAATTTTTATTAGTATCAAATGATTCAATTTGTCATTTAATTTTTTGCATTAAAAGACATTTATCAGATTGAAAGATTCATATTGCCAAGTTATACAAGGCATATGAATTTATATTTAATCTTCTAGGTCATGTATTTTAGAACTATGTCTTTTAAAAATAGCATGTAACCGGATTTTAATATTTGATTCAACCTCAGCATTTATCTTTTAATAATAATTTGTTTAATTTACTTTTTTCTTCAGAAAGTATTCAACTAGTATTTTATTAGCAATTACCTTTACATTTTAAAAAATAATTTGAGCTCCTTTTTCTTCACTTAGATCATAAACTGAGGCAACGTTCACTGGTCCCTTCCTAAGGAAAATAAGGAAAATAACATGATAACTCTCTCTACTCCTTTAAAATAACTTCCAGTGCGAGATTATATCATTCAGAATTCTTGACCAACATTATATTTGTAGTTTTATCATCTCTTTTGCGAATTATTTTTACATTTCATTGCCTTTGCATAAACAGATTTACATTAATCATTTAGACCAGTGATTTCCAATCGTTTTCAACTCATGGCACACATAAACTAATTACTAAAATTTGTAGCGCACCAAAAAATATATGTTTTGCCTATCTGACAAAAAAAATAGGTATAATTTTGATTCGTTCACCCTGGATGGCTGTTGTTGTGTTGGCTGTTGTCAGTTTTTAATTTGACAATCTAAGGGAAGAGGTCAGAGCCTCTGACTACACATCAGGTAGTGCAGGCTGTAAAATGCCTGAGGCCAGCGGGTTGAAATTCACTCTCTTAGACCAGAGACCAGCCGTGCTCGCTGCCAGGCCTTGGATACCACCACTGCCCAGGACTCGGCTCCCTGGGTTTGTTGTTTCGGTGCCTCTCCTGAGGAGCTCAGGTACCTCCAAGCTGGAAAACGGGATGTGTGTGGAATTTTCTTCATCCTTGAAATTCAAGAAATTCACTAGGCTGTTGATTTCTACCCTTAATGATTTCAATGGCTTTCATAACTTTACTCACCAAGTTGTGCTTCAATTGTATTGTTTGTTGGATACGTTATGTTAGGGATTCTTCCTTCATGTCCAACATTTTCTGCTAAGAAATCACACATGAAATTGCATTAGAATCACATACAATACATTCCCAATTACTTTAATGTGATAATAGCATTAAAAAACTTGCAGACCCTCAAAAAACATTTGTCAAAAAAAATCAGAACTCATGTCGTGACAGTGTCACTCTATAAATGCATATTTTTAAACCAAAAATAATTGAATTGTTAAGGAAAAAACCTAAAAGCTGGCCTACCAAGAGAATTTGCTTTGCCATTATATCCTATATCATAAGAGGCTAATATGCAAATTGTCTCCTCTACCGGGAGTTCGACCAGGGGGCGGGGCCAGCTGGCCAACCTCCCATGTCCCCTCCCCCAAGCTGGCCCAGCCTGATTGGCCCTGATCAGGGTGGGCTGGCCAGACCCCACACGTGCACAAATTCGTGCACCGGGCCTCTAGTATTTACATATTTGGTATAAATATAAACTGATGAGATCTATATATATAAAACCCTAATATGAAAATAGACTGAACAGCAAAACAACCAAACAACCAAACAACTGGTCACTATGACATGCACTAACCACCAGAGGGCATGCACAGAACATGGCGGGTGTCAGCCTTGGCAGGATGGTGGAGCAGGTGAGCAGGAGCACCAGCCCAAGGCAGGGCACCCGTCGCTGTCATCTGGGCGAGCCTCTGGTGGTTACTGACAATTCTTTACTCCCGCATGCCCTGGTCCTGCCTGGCGCTTGCACCTGCTGCCAGCACTGGTCCCAGTCACACCCGCTGGTCCCGGTTGCTTGGCACCGTCAGCAGGTGCGAGCGGCAGCTGCTGGCCTCAGTTGTCCCTGAGAGCTTCTCCACCTCCCCCTGCTCCTGAGGGGTGATCTGAGCAGCAACCGCCGCTCACACCCACTGACGGTGCCGGCCCCGCTCGCACCCGCTGCTGGGCGGGGCCCATGCCATCAGCGCATGGGAGTGGTAGCAGCACTGGGAGCAGGGCTGCCAGCAGACGGGACCAGAGGCCACGGTGGGAGGGGCCAGGTGGGGGCACAGAGGATGGGCTGAGACCACCCCTGTGCCCACCGCAGCCTCACAGCCCACAGTTCCTTTCAAGGTGCACAAATTCGTGCACTGGGCCCCTAGTTATGTAATAAAAATCTCTGATAATCTAAATATACTTCTAAAGCATTGGCTATTATTAAAGCTCTGGCCTAGGTCCTAGATAGAAACAATGACCCTAATGTCTTGTCTTTAGTCCCATTCCTCCGTCCCCCAACCCTGCTTTTTCATGTCTTTCCTGTCCTTTCCCTCCTGTTTTTTTTTAGCTCTATCATCCCTACACACCACTTTATAATTGCCTACCTTATATGACATGGACCCCCTCACCCTTTCATCTTTCTGTACTTCTTCTCTTCCTCATTTGTCCACCAAAATTTAACAGTCACTCTCTTAGTCCCATATTCTTCCTATCCATTTGGTGGGATGTGGAAGTTATAAAAAAGGAAACTAGGAAAATGCAAAAACATACATCCTTTATGATGGCAATAATATTTGCACCTTCTACAAACTATTCAGATTCAGTACATCCCAAACAGAAATCATCACCAGCTAGATAATTGCTGCCTTCCACATGACCACACACATCTAAAATCTAAAAGTCATTCTAGGCAACAGCTTTTCCTTCATCTTCTTCAAATGACCAATCACCAAGTCAAACTAATTTTACCTCTTAACATTTCTCAGTCTGTGACTACTTACTCCTAAACCCTCTATTTTCTACTCTCTACTCTTTCCCTAGTCACTCTCGTTTACATATAGCTCTTCAATTACCACCTCAAGGCCAGTGACCTTGTAAGCTGTACTATCTCTAGTTCTTTCTCTAAGATCCAGACCCACATAGGCTACAGCCTCCTCAGTGTCTCCACTTGAGCAACTCAAAACCACCATGTACTCACATTCTCCGTGTACTCACTTTATCCATGTACTCACGTTATTCATGTACTCACTTTATCCATGTACTCACTTTATCCATGACCAAACTCATGATCACATTCCTAACCCCAGTTTTCCTCTAACGTTACCTTATTTTACTGAATAATATCATCATCCAATCACTTGTGTAGGCCCAAAAGCCTGGCGACCTTGATCTTGCCACATCCCTCACTTCACATTCAATCCTACACGAAGACCTGTGGATTTACCTCCTAAAATGCCTCTAATCCATCACATCACACCCCTCCATCTTCAGGGCCATCATGTTGCCTGTACCTACTTGACATCTCACTTGCATTTCTTCACCTGCCTACTAACCGCCACTCCTGTTTCTGTAGGGATCATCCTGTGCACAGCAGCCACAGTGAGCTTTCCGCAATGTAAGTCACATCAGCTAGCCTGCTCTCAACCTCTCTGCCATTTTTCGTAAGATAGATCCATACTTCCCACTTTAGATTGCATATTCCCACCGAATCTTGGCTCCTGACTATTTCTCCAACTTTATAACCCACCATGATTTCCATCACTCACCATAGCTCCAGCCAACCTGTCTGCTTTCCACCCTTCAGAAACGCCATTGTCTGTCTTGTTATAGGGCCCTCACTTGGGCTGCGCCCTCAGTCTCAAAAGAGCTCACCCCTTCCACCCCTCAGTGAATACTCCTGCCCATCGCATCACCAGTATCAGGAAGCTTTCCCTGACTTTTCAATGGGTCCTTGTCTGTTTGCTCTATCTCCCTTTCCTTCATTGCATTAATGTCCTTAGTTGTTATCATTAGTACACTCTCTGATAAATTTCTCCCTCCCTCCCTGCTCAGGCTTCAAAGCCCTGGCAGAGCAGGGGACCTGGCTGCTTTCCTCACCATCATGTTCTCTCTGCTTAGCACAGGACCTGGCCTTGTTAAGCACTGAGTGAAGAGTCGCTGAATGACTGCCTGAGAAGAAGCCCTACCGCTTCCATCCAAGTTTAGATGATCAACACTCTTCTGGACATTGAAGAAGCATTCTAAATTGTCCAGGCCTCAGACCCTCTTCAACTCCTGCCCAAACCATCTCAAAACTTTCACAAACACAGCCTTGTCGCTCTGTACTTGCACCCGACCCAGGGCTCTTCAGAAGCAACATGATACGCCTGCATGTGACCGGTCCCCTTGGCCTTGCCCATGTGACTCTGTGGCCTCCTCACCTTGTACTTACATATGCTCTGTCTAGATTAGTTTTACATCCAACATAATCTACAATGGCAGACACTTCTATGCTTTGCCTTCTTTCTCTCTGCCCCTCCTCGCTCTTCTTTATGTCTATAAACCCTACTCATCCTTCACAATTCAGCTCAGATGACATTTCCTTTCTGAAGCCTTCAGGCCATTTACTTGCCACCATGGGGCAACTTCTGAATCTTTTCCTGCTCCCTCAGACACTGTCTATAACTGTCCTCACCACATAATGTGAAATGCTCTCTAGCTCCACTACCACTAGGCTGAGAGCTTCTCAACAGAAAAAAACAAAGTGTAGTTTTTAAAATTTTTTGTTTATCAAATTTTAACAATTTGGGGTATACAATAGATCAAAATAAATGTTTACTTCAAATACATAAAATCAGACTCTTGGACTCAGTGACCTCTGACTTATTCTTCAGATGCCTTTGAAACTTTGCCTTTCAAAGAGTTCCCTCTGCTACAGATAAAACTAAAGTATAGGAGTAGTCAATCATTCAGTTCACACATAGATCTGTGCCTAACGTGGGCCCGGCACTGGGTTCAGTGTTAGGGATTCAACTGTGACCAACACAAAGTGCCTACTTTCAGAGTTGTATCACAGCATAAAACCCAAAGCATAAAAATCGTAACAACTAATGCAATTAATTTCACAGTTCAGGGGCTCCAGGTGGGAAGCAGGAAGCCACTCAAGCTGGACACACCTCCTCAGACAGCCACACCATCAAGAAATCTCTAAGCATTCCCAGGACATGAAGGCTGACAGAAATCAGTGACAGACATGAAAGGGCAAGGCAAAGACATGCATACAGACATGTGCTATATGGAATTGTTCGCCTACAGTTTACATAATGTTATTAATCAATGTTACCCAATAAATTTAATGTTAAAATAAACATGTATTTAGCCTTCAGTTCTTCCCATTTAGAGGAGTAAATATAGAAAACAACTCTCTACTGGGAAAAAAGCCAAGGCAGCGAGCAGAAGCACCTGCTGAGTGTGTTAGAGAGAACCCGCTGCCCGGCCCTGCGGCCTGGGTTCGGCCTGTGGCCTCCACTAACCACTTTGTAAGGACAGGAGGCCTTCTCCTCCCGAACCTCTGCAAACTTAATGGCTCAAGCGACATTGCTAGTTCGGGTTTCTTCTACCCCTAAGATTCGGCTTTAAAATTTTCAGGGCATAAGCTTAAGAAATCCAGCTCTCTGGGCTGAGAACTAAGACCCCATGGGCATGAGGCATCCTGGAACCAATTTCAGAGACCAAAGCTGGCATGGCCACTGAAAGAGTCACACCAGTGAGGGCTCAGGGAAACAGAGTAATTTTCACAATATCCACCACTTACTAAATCTCTATTCTTGGCCAGGCATCCCAATAGCTACTCTACATACAGGATGTGTGTGTGTTTCAATTACAGTGGACCAAGGGTTTTGCGTATTCTGTTTTCTCAGATGAGGAAATTAAACTGCTCATGTCTCATTCTTTCTACCCTCTGATTCTAATAGTGACATGTGAGAACCTGCTAACCTTTGAGGCATAATAATCCCTCGTTTGGAAAAACTGCTGTTTGAAACTGCTGTTTGAAATTCTCTGCTATTTTTAGATAGTCCCTTACTCTGTAAGTCAGCTATGTTATTTTTAGACAGTCTCTTATTCTATAAAATATAACTTTGTTTTTTAGCTTGAATAATAGAAAAGATAAACTTAACTGTCTGACCTTGCAAGCTAGCCATCTAACGTAAGGGGCTGATATGCTGATACTGATAATATTCTCATGCCAGGTATTTGTTAGATATGATATGTACTCAAGGTTACAAGTTGTCTGTATAGGTATGACAGGTGTTTGTTAGATATGATATATATTCAAGGTTACAGGCTGTTGGCAATAATAACTTACACAAAAACCTAGAAGGATATAAAAAGGGAATACTCCTTCGTTTGTTCAGAATTTGACAGAGATATTTTGCTCTGAACCCGCATGCAATAAAAAACTCCTAATTAATTGACTTGTTAAGGCATCTTGTATCTAGTTCGCTGATTTACAATACAACACCTTCAGGAGAATCAATCACTCGTCTCAAAGTCAGAGCGCCATCTCCCACAGAGCCGCAGGCTCAGGCAGTGACCATGAGCATACTTACTGACATTCACGGCAATTCTCCGGGACACAGTGAACTGCCTCCCTGCATGTGTCAGGCTGGCTTTGCAGGCATAGCTCCCTCTGTCTTCCTCCGAAACATTGTTCACTAACAGCTTTTTTTCCCAATAAATGAACCGCTCTCCTTTAATCTCTTTACAGTCCTAAAGATAAAAAAAAAAAAAGAAAATTCAACTCAAAGAGCATTTTGGGATCAGTCACATTCCCAGTTGGCAGCATTCCATAAACCGTGAGGAGATACAAGAAACTGTGTGGCCCCTAGACGTTAGGTAGTGTATAACCTAACTGAAGTCTGTATAATGCTCTCCAGGAAGAGTTGACAGAGAACGTTTAACAGGCTGAAATGAGTGTTACAAACATTCAGACTAATGGGAGTCGATGGATAGAGACCTATGCAGGCTGGAGGAAGACTCCATGGAGGAAGACAGGCTGGGCCATAAATGCGTCCAGTGGGAGGATGTGAACAGGCAGAGTCCTCCACCCGCAGGGCCTTCTCTCCCCATGGGCCACCATCTGATGGCACCACGCCCCTTGGCCAAGGCCTGCTTCACTGTGTCACAGGCCCTGTTGTACCTGCACTTCTCAAGGGTTGGCCTTTTCAGAGGTCAAAAATAACTCATTCCCAGCATTCTATTTGGACCATAGTCAACGTGTGCTGACGAGGTTTATGAACAGCAGACGCCATGCCACTTCTCACACCCCCCACCCCCTGCTTCCACTGCATCCACAAAACAGCCTCAGCCCAAACCCACTGAAGGCTGGTTAGTCTCAGGACGCCTTTCTCACCTGTCATCCTCAGCAGCCACCCAGAGGCCAGGTCTCACACCCATCTGTCCTCCCAGAAGCTCACATTCTATGCTAATGGCTACTTCTCCCATCTCTCAGACCCACTTCTGAACGCTCATATCTTTCCCCTTTCTTCAGGAAGCTCCACTTTACAAAGTGACATCTTGGACAATGGAGCCCATTTTAGTCATTCAGCATTTAAATTCCTGCTCCTTGCTCGCACTGAGAGGCCACAGCAGGAGGAAGATGCAGTCCCTGCCTCAGAGAGCGCACACTCGTGATAACAGAGAAGACCGACATTCAAACCCTCAACTTATAGATAAAGATCTCATTGCGCACGTTTTAGACCTCATTCTCTGCCTTCGGAGCAGTGTTAACAAATCTGTCTCAGAAGGTGAAATGCAATAATGCCAGGACAAGCATTCGTTTACTTACCATGTAAACTACAACTTCCTAGAAGTCTTCCATTATTGCTCTATAAACATCTTCATGGGGAACTAAGCTGTAACTGGACAATGGCTTAACCATGGGATGGGAGTGAGTAAGAGTCAGATAGGGGAAAGCATCAGACTCTGATAGTGTGATGTCACCTTCTTCGGAGGAGAAGCCAAAAAAAGCTTGAATCTCTGGACTGTGGAAACCTCTTCCCTACATGGGCTTAGGTAGGCACAGTCTCTGGGCCTCACTTTCCATGTTTCCATTGCTGAGCAACCCCCTTGGCAATGGACTCATTCTTTCTTTCAGGTACAAATATTTAACCATATGAAAGTTCAGCCTTGCTAGCTTAAGAGCCATTCTATCCTTTTATGGTAACTAGGATGGCCTCTAATATAATCCACTGAAGCATTATTTTAGAGTCTAAATTCTCATAAGGCTTTGATTTTTATTTAACAACTAGAGGCCCGGTGCACAAATTTGTGCACGGGTGGGGTCCCTCCGCATGGCCTGAGGGAATTGGGCAGAAACCGGCAGTCTAACGCCGCCTGCCACTCCTGCTCATCCTGGCCTTGCTGCGCCTGCCGTGGGCTCGCGCCCAGTCAGTCCTGATCGGGAGAGGCTCACGTCACCATAGCTGCACTTGCCAGCAGTAAGCCCTGCATCTGGCACTTGTCCCAAGGCTGGTGGGAGGGGGCGGGACGCCATCAGCCTTCCAGGTGGGCGGTGGGCCTCCCTTGCCGGCCCAGGATCTGGATCCATCCTGCTGACATTCGCACTAGTTATCGGAAGCCACCTGGCGGCCACTTTTATATTGTTTCTTCCTTGCAGAGTGTCTAGGGAGGGGAAGTGACCGCAGTGCCTGAGGCCAACTTCCAGGAGGCTGGTGGTGCTGATGGGATTGTGCCGGCAACACTGGTCTGTTGGTGCCTGGCCCATTCTCTGGAGATTAGACCTGCACTACTACTGAGGGAGTGAGTGGCTGCTGCTGGGCTGGTGGGTGGCCAGGACAGGTCAGTTAGCTGAGTGGCGCTCCCGCTGTGGGAGTGCACTGACCACCAGGAGGCAGCTCCTGTGTTTAGCATCTGCCCCCTGGTGGTCAGTGCATGTCACAGCAACTGGTCGTTGGTTTGTTCGGTTGGTTAGGCTTTTATACATAGAGATTCTTGGGTGATAGCTCACTAATAAGATTTAAAATTTAAAAATTCATAATGGCCAATATTTGAATGTGTTTCATGTTTCAAGCACCAAAAAGAACACTCCTGGCCCAGCGTGTACAATGGTTCTGAGGCATAAAATAGCCCAGAGCTCTGACTGAGAGGTTGTGGCTGTGGGAGAATGTGAAGATGAAACCAGAGGGACAGGCAAGGGATGTCATCAGAAACCATGGAAAGGGATGTGCATTGGAAGCCTTCTAAGCAAGGGAATAAGGTTATTACATTTGTGTTTGAGAGTAATCTATCTCGTTGTGTGGGAAAGGATTAAAGATGAATGATCAAGAAACTAGAAAAATTTTAGAAAGTTATTTCCATAAACTAAGGCTAAACAGAGCATGAACTAAGGCAGTACAGCAGGGGTCCTCAAACTTTTTAAACAGGGGGCCAGTTCACTGTCCCTCAGACTGTTGGAGGGCTGGACTATAGTTTTAAAAAAAAAACTATGAACAAATTCCTATGCACACTGCACATATCTTATTTTGAAGTTAAAAAACAAAACGGGAACAAATACAATATTTGTATTTGCATGTGGCCCGCGGGCCGTAGTTTGAGGACCCCTGCAGTACAGTAACAACAGCAAGAAGAGAACACAAAAACAATGATGATAAGCAATTCCAATCCACAGAATTCAGTGACAAATTTGGAATATGGAGAGAGAACAGGATTTTCATGACCCCATTTTGGTTATGCAAAGGTGTTGTTAGATAGGAGAGAGAATGTAATGAAAATACAAAAGAATGATCAGATTTGGGGGTGAGACCAAAGTGGCTCTAAATATGGTGGCAATGGTTGAGTTACGGATGGAAATGTCTAAGAGGAATACATGTTAGGCCATTGGACAAAGTATCTGGAGGTTGAGAGAAAGATCAAAGTGGGAGAGAGAGTTGGGAGCCCTCTGTGCATGAATGGTTCCGTGAGCCATCCCCATTTGAATGTAATCAAGGCAAGAATAGAAGATGACCGTGGCTGAAATTGAAACCCCAAAATCTAAGGCCCCAATATAGAGGATGAGAATCCAGTGATGGTTGCTAAGGAAAGAATGGGGGTGTGGGGGAGCAGAGATAAAAGAAATGAGTCTCAGGTAGAATAGAAGAGAGAGTTCTTAGCTGGAAAGAATGTCCAGTAGTTATGAACGCTACTAGGAAATCAAGCTTAGGACTGAAAATAAATGTTAGATTTGTCAGCGGGAAAGCCAGGAGTAACCTCATAGTACAGATTCCGCAGGATGGTGAGGAGGACCTTGTAGTATTGAGGAGTAATTTGGAACTGAAAAAAATAGAGACATACAGTATTGGACACGTATAGGCACTTCTCTATCTATCTATTGTTAGGTTGGAGGGAGCCCAGGATCGGATACATGCAGACGTGTGACGAGATAATGGACTCCCCCTGGCATTTCTAACAGATCAGCCTGCCAGACACAGATACTGGCTTCTCCAAGACCCCCACACAGATACTGACTCATTCCTGAATACCTTGCTGACCCCCTGCAGCTGAAACTTCCTCAACTGAATACCTCAGCTCATGTCCCCGCCCCTCACCCAACCGCAGTATAAAAAAAGCGCCCCCCTCCCTGTTGGCGTGAATTCATGTGCCCTGTCCTTGGGGGTACGTGGGTCTCCCAGGGACGCAGAATAAACTTTCCTTCCTTCCTTCCTTTTCTGATCAACTCTCTTTATTTCCTTCGCCGCCTCCTGAGCCACCTAATCTAACATCTATAAGAATGGGCGTTTAATGTCCAAACTTTCTCCCCTCAACCCCTTCGATTTCAAGGACAACCTTTATCCCTCCCAGTCCTCAATTCTCCCAGCCACAACCTAAACTTTGTCCATAACTACTATGTCTCTAAACTCTTAAAAACATATATACCATTCTGATTATAATTTTTTACTATGCCACCTCTTCATCCCTTTATTTTCACTAAGTAATAATATCTAATAATGTTTGTTACAGTAATTGCTATGTGCCCACAGTGAACGAAATGCTTAGTGGAGAGATTATTTCATTTAACTTTTAAAACTCTATGAGGTCCTAGCTCTCAGACTGGATTTAGTTGCAAGAAACAAAAAGCATTCTGGCTATTTTAGGCAGAAAAGGATTCAACACAGGGTATTAGGTGCTTACAAAATGTTGAGAAGTGCTCAGGGAGTGAGGTCTGCTCCAGCGCAGCACTGTGGGACCAGCTCATACAACAGCTGCTCCCTCCACCACAATCATGACGGTGGGACCCAGATTTGGAACTACACCACCTGCCAGTAAGAGGCAGGAGCGGCCACTCCGCCGTTGTCCTGTGTGAAATCCTGTCACAGCTGGTAGAGCCAGCCCAACAAGTAACTCCAGAGACACAGGCACAAGGCTCCCGCCCCTGCTGTGCTGCCCTCACACCAGCCTCCCGGGAAGCCAGGGGACAAGCTGAGTCCGTCCAGGACCAGAGCTGCAGGCACCCTGGCAGCGCAGGTGTGCTGGTTGCCCTGTCTTCCTTCCAGCTTCCTGGTCTCTGTGGCAGGAGGAGGCTCACCGTGGACGGTGAGTGTTTGCCACCAAGTCTGCCATATTTCCTGCCTGAACTTTCTATGCACCTAATCCAATTTCTTATCTTAATTTGAATCAGTCCCCTTAACCTTTTATTTACTCCTAATTTCTAGTTTCCTTCGAGCATTGTTTTCTTTCTAAACCAACCTGGACTGCTGTGGCTACGACTTTAATCACCCCTTTCAGCCACTGAACTCTGTAGCCCTTTGCCTGCCAGCGTATCCACCCTGCAAACCCGCACCAGGTGAGTCCTGTGGTCCCCGCCCGCGCCAGCTGAGCACTGTGGGAGGTAAGCATGGGTCTGGGCACCACTCCAGATGCATGGTCTTCACTACCACACTCACCTACTCACCATGCTGCCTTTTCAAATCTCCCACATGGCACCTCCCAGGTAACAGAGAGAACAGAGGCCTTCACAGATGAGTGACCTCTGCTTACCCCTCCTTTCCTTCATTCCAGTTCCACTTCATGCACTTTTTAAAATGATCCCCATTTTTTATTAAATTCTAAAATAGCCTAAATAATCAACACACCACCATCATCAAGTCCTTCCAATTTATTCACTATAGTGCCCACACGAAGACTTCACTCAAATACAAAGTTGATCATGTCATTATCCTGGTGGTGTGGTTAGCTGTTAAAATACCGTGAGTGGGAAAGGCTGTGTGTAAGTTAGCATGCAAGGTCTCCTACTCCTAATACCACTTTAGCCCACGCTTACATGTACCCTAAACTCTAATCAATGCCCCAACCATTCTCACTGATACCTTTTCACATACTGTTCCCTTGAATTCCCATGCTCCCTTCCCTTCCCCCCAGGTTAGCTGTCAATCATTCTGTAAACACAGCTCAGCAGTCACCTCCCTCAGAAAGGCCTGTGACTGATCTTATGATGCCTCCTTTGAGTTCACTTTGTGCTCTAAGGAAAACTGTTTCGCTTGCTTGTCTGCCCTTCTGGTAAACTATAGCTATTGGAAGCGAGGGCTCTCTCATCATTACATCCCCAGTGCCTGGCATGGCACCAGGCAGATGATAAGCTCTAAATATTTCCATAATTTATTCCAACCCTCTCATTCTACAGATGAAAACACGGAGGCCCAAGGGGTGAGTCAGTTAGTGGCAAAAACAGAGCCATAACGGAGGTACTGGGTCTGCACAGGTTGACACTGGAGAATGGCCCCTCCTCCTTATACTACCTGCCTCCCAGCTCCCTCCTGTCTTCTCGGGCTGAGTGGTTATTTCAAAATGAAATATGCCTGAGTCTCCCTCGTGCATAACCTGGTTCATAGCAGAGAAAGAGGCCAAGCACCTGCTTGTTAAAAAGATCCGTAGGATAAAGGTTGATGCCCACGTAGGACCAATCATGGAGCTCTGGGTTCGTCTCCGGGTCTTACAGAGATTGACATGCATTTTAATAGTGATAAGTATTGTAACGCGGCTCAAATTGCTAACAACCGCCCATTCCTCTAATCTGATCACGCTAGGATGGCAGGGAATAGGCTGTGCCCTCAGGCGAGTGGCCATGGGATCGGAAAGCCTTCTGAAATCATGTGGTCCAAACTCATTTCCTAAGGGAGAAAATGAGGTGCAATGCACCTGCATCTTGGCACTGGGGGAGCGGCAGAGTGATGCTCACAATCTGCCTCTGCAAATGGCACTGCGTTCACGGCCATGCGCTCAGCAGGGGCAGGTCAAGCCAGAGTCCTCCTGGGAAGCCCCGACCGGTCCCACTGGTGCCAGGAGGGGCTGTGAGGCTGCGGTGGAGGCCGAGGCCTGAGGAGCAGAGCCTGGGGAGCCACGGGGGGAAGTGGACACTGGTTCCTGAGAAGGCGGACTGGGCTTCAGAAGTGGGTGAGCCACACTCCAAAACCCACACCCACCGAGGGCTACTTCTGCATCTCTTTCTAAGCAACTGAAAGAAGAAGGGGGAAAGTGCATTGTGGACGTGACTCACAGAACTAACAAACCCAGACTGCAGCTCTCTCATTCTGTTACTAAGCCTGAGGCATTGGCAAACGTGGAACTTGAAGGCAGTCTCACCAAATTTCAAACTACTTGCAACATATGGAGTAGATTCTCTGCCACAGTGCGATTAAGCTTACTACCACAAACAGAAAAGTAACTTTCTAAAAATCCACTATATTGCTCTGGCCGGTGTGCCCAGTGGTTAGAGCACCGGCCCACACAACAAAGGGTCATGGGTTCGACTCCCAGTCAAGGGCACAAACCTGGGTTGTAGGTTCACTCCCTGCCCCTGGTTGGGGCGTGTGAGAGGCAACCAGTCAATGTGGCTCTCTCACACTGATGTTTCTCTCTATGTCCCCCTCCTACCCTTCCTTTCACTCTCTGAAAAGCAATGGAAAAAAATATCCTTAGGTAAGGATTAACAACAACAAAAATCCACCATATTTGCAAATTAGGAAATTCTTAAAAATAATACAGAGTTCAAAGAAGAAATAACATTAGAAATTAGAAAATACTTTTAACTGAATGATAAGAATATACTATATATCAAAAGTGTAGAAAGCAGCTAAAAATGAGTTTAAAGAAAAATGGCTTTAAGACTTTAAATGCATACAGTAGAAAAGAAGAAAGGCTTATAATTAACTAGAGGCCCAATGCACAAAATTCGTGCAAGAGGCTTAGCCCTCACAGCCCCGGCTGCCTCAGTCGGCCCTCGCAGCTCCGGCTTCATCCAGACGGTCCTCCAGACGGTCCTCCAGACGGTCGTCTGGATGGTCGTTTTGCTGTTTTGTCTAATTAGCATATTAGCTCTTTATTATATAGGATGATCCAAAAATCCATCTCATAAAGTTATTAAAATAACAGCAAGTTAAAACCCAAGAAAACAGACGGGAGGCGGGTAAATGAGAGCAGAAATTAATGAAACAGAGTTAACAAAGTTAGCGCTTTGAAAAAATGATTCAAGTTGATAAATCCCTGGCAGGAGTCAACAAAAGAGAGAGAGAGAGAGAGAGAGAGAGAGAAATATGACACCAGATATGAAAAAGAGACATCACCTCAAATCCTACAAATATTAAAAAGGTAATAACAGTATATTTTGAACAATTTTAGCTCAATAACTTAAAAATTGTAAAGGTAAAATGAAAATTTCTAAGCAAGCACAATGTGCTAGGTTTGCTATAAAGAAGCAGTAGGGCATCTGAGTGGTCCTATAATTAAGGACATTGAATTCTATAATCTAAAAACCTTCCTTCAAAGGAAGGCCAAGTCTTACATAACTTCACTGTAAACACTAAAAGCACATAGCAGAAGAAATAAAATCAATCTTAAACATTCCAGAAGAGAGTAAAGATTACTTCCCAACTTATTTTCTAAGGTCAGCATATCCTTTATACCAAAATTTGACAGGGACAAAGCAGGCAACAAAAATTACAAACCAACCTCTTTATGATTTAGATGAAAAAAATTTTTGACAAATCAGGCAAGCAAATCTGGCAACATATAAAAAGGGTTACACACCAATTTAGATTATTCCAGTAAAGCAACATGGGTATAACATTCACAAATCAGTTCCTGTTATTCAGTACAGTAACAGAGTAAAAAGAAAAAATATCTAATAATTAGGAAAGGCAGATGAAATTTAACATCCATTCATAATATGACTTCAAGCAAACTAGAACTTAACCCCAAAATAAACATGACACTTAACAGGACTAATAAGAGTAGCCGCTTGTTGGGGGAGGGGCCATGGGCGCAGGACACACATGGGTCAGGAGTGGGAAGGAGACTTCCGGGGGTTATGCTGTGTGATTATTGCTTCATGTGCACATGAGGGCCCATTCAAACATACGAATTAATTAATCTGTTAGAAAAGAGAAATAGCCAAGGATGGTCTGAAAAGTAAGGAAGGTAGGGAGGAGGTGGAAGATACAAATAATAAAATATTACAAAGCTATCCTATATAATAAGAGGCTAATATGCAAATCAACTGAATGGCAGAACAACTTGTCATTCTGATGTGCACTGACCACCAGGGGGCAGAAGCTCAACACAGGAACTGCCCCCCTGGTGGTCAGTGCGCTCCTACAGGGGCAGTGCTGCACAGCCGGAAGCCCTGTGGCAGCGCTAAGGGTGTCCGACTGCTGGCTTAGGCCCACTCCCCAGACTGTGAGAGGGTGCAGGCCAGGCTGAGGGACCACCTGGAGTGCATGAATCTCGTGCACCGGGCCTCTAGTAATAACCATAAATTTAAACATAAATAATTAGCAGATAAGATTGTCAATAGCAATCAGTTATCAAATCTGTCTGAGATACACAATCTCTTTACTAATTTTGCCTTAAAAATACAACTTAAATTGAAAAAACAAGTGGGTTTTAAAGAAAAGAAGAGACAGTATTAATGGGAAAATCCTTTTTTTTTTTACCTTATACCACTTTACTGGATCCAAGATACAACTCTTCGGGAAATTCAGGTGACATGTCAGGCTGTCGTCTTTCCCAACATGCAGTATTTGTTCGTGCCCATCTGGGAAATTCATTTGACTGTTTCTGGACATGCCACACCCATATTTTTTGAACACAGTTAGGTTTACATGTACTTGGCGACACCCGTCTGTATCACTGTAAGAAAACAACAGAGTGACCCTCATGAAACAATCACAGGACCAAACGATGCCGGTCGTCTTCAAATACGTGCAAACCCTCCGTGAGGCACAGTGCAAACACGCCGCCTCCAGCAAGACAAGCACAGCTCACAGGCTCACAGCACCCAGGGAAAGTGCTGACACATGGAAACATTGGAAGCACCCTACCCAGGGACCAACAGGGACATGGCCAGGGGTCGACAGACACAGGTGCCGCTGAGTGTGGCCTAGGAGGACAGACCCTGTCATAGTGTTCCAACCTGGGGGGCTTGGGGAGAAATAACCCAAATTAGGGATTTAATATAAAACAATTTCCTGTGCTCCTTCAAAGCGTCAGTGTCATGAAGAACAGCCCAAGGACCTGTCCAGGGGAAAAGAGCAAAAGCACATGGCAGCCAGAAGCAGAGCATGATCTTGCCTGGCCCCCTACTTGGAAGAAAAGACGTGTATTGCTCGCCACTGAGAGGATGGGTAAAAGTAGAACATGGACTGAGGGTTTGATAAAAAACATTGTACAACAGTACAGTTTCCTAAAGGTGTGATCTGTATGTGATTAGTAAGAGCATATTTTTGTTGATAGGAAATACACATTGAAATAGTAAAGGGTCAGGGGTCATAATGCCTACAACTCACATGATTTAGGAAAAATGATTTAGAAAACTTATCAAGTGTGATGTACAAATATATGGAGAGAGAATAATAAGGTAAATGTGGCAAAATGTTAAATAATGGGGAATCTAGTTAAAGGATAGATGAGAGTTCTTTATACTAGTCTTGCAAATTTTATGTGAATTTGAAAGCATTTCAAATATACAGTTTACAAAGTATGTATCATGTCTATGTATATGTTAAAATTTTATGAAAATTCTTGCTTATTTTCTTCTATTACAGACAATATCTGTTTCCTTTCTGTGAAAGATGATTTTCTGCATTTCCCAGCTCCCAGGTTCAAATATTTTAAATCCAGTCTGGATTTCACAGTGAATTTGTGTGACATACAATCTCCACCTCTAGTTCATATGTCATGGGAGAGCACACCTCCCAGCATGATGGGCCTGGTGAGTGAAACTGGAAAGAGGCCAGGTACACGGGCTCCCGGCCACTTCTGTTTCTGTACCACTGAGTGATTTTGTCCTGTAGGTCGATCTGACATATGAAAATGAGGAATCTGGCATGAATCAGAGCCGGGCACAGAAAGGGACCAGCAAATACCACAGAAACAGAATAAGAGGGAATGCAGCTTCCCTTTGGAGGCGCCTACGTCCCATGATCTCAGCTCATTTCACTTCGGCCCTACCAGGCTGCCATGCTTCCCATTCTGCAGATAAGAGAAGCACGCCTCAGGGAGGCCAAAGCATTCGTTAGGTCAGTGGTTGGCAAACTGCGGCTCTTTGGCCCCTTGAGTGTGACTCTTCCACAAAATACCACATGCTGGTGCACACATACAGTGCGATTGAAACTTCGTGGCCCATGAGCAGAAGTCAGTATTTTGTGGAAGAGCCACACGCAAGGGGCCAAAGAGCCGCATGTGGCTCGCGAGCTGCAGTTTGCCGACCGCTGCATTAGGTCATGCACATGCGTGTCAGTAAAGGAAGGTCATAAAACGGGGCCCTTGGGCAAAATGTGGTCCAAAGGTGTTTTTTATTTAGGCAACACACCAAAGCTATTGAAAAGTTACACACACACACACACACACACACACTAATTTTCAGGTTTCCTTGAAAAAATGGAAAATGGACTTGAGCTGAATAGACTGTCGCCTTTGGTGAGGCACCTCCAGCTCACCGCAGTCCCCACCAGAGCTGTCATTCATCTACACAGTGTTACTTTCTAGCACAGGGTACACTGGGCCTGAGCATACGTGGTGCTTTGTCACTGGTACATTTCCATAGCAGATGCCTTAAAAAAAGGTGGGCAAAGGAGGCTGGCTCCTCTCCGGACGTGCAGCCCATCACAGGAACGCTGGGCATGCGGAGAATGAGGGCAGCGACAACAATAGTGGGAGACACCAGCTTTGGAAGTTGGTCTGGCTGTGGCATCATTTCCACGGGAAAAGCTGTATTTCATATTCTAACAACTGATTTACAAATCTTCTCTGCTTTAAAATGTTTTCATTGGAAATTGTTTTATAACAACTATAAAACTATATTTTATTCTTCTCATTGAGTTTTTAAGTTCTTAAGAATTTATTAAGAATTTTCCTGAAAGAATTATAGACATATAATTATAACATGTCAGTGAGAGAGAGATTGGGAGAGTGTGCTAGTGCTCTTTAAGGGAGGAACTTACTTTATAACACACCGGTAGGTCCCCGAGTCCCCCCAGGCCACGGGCAGGAACACGAGCCAGCTCTGCTCCTGGTGGATCCTAGCCTGCCAGTCGGTGGAGACTGGGACTTTGCTAGGGTGTCTGTACCAGGTTACCCGTGCTTTCCCAGAAGTGAGCAGAGGGGATGTGCAACTAAAGGCAAAAGGCTGCTTTGCTGAAGATGCCTCAGTTAGCACACGAATGTCCTGGCATTCATCTAGGGAGAGGAAGGGAAACGTAATCATGAAAGGGAACGCTACTGTTATTTATTAATAGTTTAACGAATGTGTCAATTCCTAGCCAATTTCATTGAGAGCTTTCTCAGTGTGGGAATTTCCCAAAAATAGTGTGTTGATGTGAAAGCAGAATTCAGAGTCCTCCCAGTGTGTCCATAGGACTGAATCTCCTGCTTCCTCCCGTTGTCAGCCTCTGGAATGAGCCCCTCTCCCCCTTCCATCGGAAGGCCTTCATTCGTTCCCCTCCCCTCAGAGGAAACCTTCCTGCTCTCCGCCCTCCTTGTCCTGTTTTCTGTCACCAGCTATTTTGTTTAAAAATCCGCTTGCTTTAAAGTTCCTTTCCACCAAATCGCCTGGTTTGCTTTTACCTTGGGCCATAGAACTGCGCTGTCATAAGACACAGACAGCACGCCATCCATTTGCCGTTGAATGCAAGCCTTGACTTGCACTTTGCCTACCCTCCTCCTCTCCTAAGTCACCTCAAAGCTCATGACCTTTTGGGGCCGAGCACCAGGCGTTGGAAGGGATGCTCCCACTCCGCAGACCCCTGCCTGGGCCCCGGGAAAGGTGAGCTGCAGGCTCAGAGCTCCCCCCCGTCCCCCCAGGTCCACACACCAGGCGGGCGGGCCGCAGGGACACATGGTGAGGTGGCCGAGGCCCAGGCAACGCCAACATACCTGCGCCCAGAAGCAGTGGGAGGGCCACGGACACGCACAGCAGCAGGGACGCCGCCCCCATAGCAGGCTGCGGGAAGAGAAGGGGTGGGGGCAGGGGCCGGCTCGGCGACCTCTGAACCTCGGAGATCCCAGGTCAGCCACTGGCCTTCCCTTCCTCCTGGGGTGCCCTCCACCTGGCCCCGCGTGTACCTTCCCTGCCCCTTCCTATTCTTGGGCTGACTTTCAGGATCGGGTGGAAGAGCCGCGGTCCGCCGCAGGAGGGAGGCAGGGCGCGGTGGGGGCAGAAGCGGGTCCCCCCTCCAGGGAGCACCATTGCTTCCTGGGGAGGAGGCGGCCCCCCTTCTCTGGGCAGCGAGGTGGGATCGCTGGGAGGCTGGCCCCCAGCCACCTCAGCCCTGAGGGTCCGGGTCCCCTGTGCGTGGCGCGTGGCCTCCCCTGCGTCTGGGGCCTTGGGTCCACAGGCCTGAACCTACATCCCAGCCCGGCCCACCTGGGAGCAGGTGAGATCCACCTGGGAGTGGTTGGTGAGATTCACCTGGAGGACCACCTGGGAGGGGCCACCTGGGAGGGGCCTGTGAGATCCACCTGGAGGGCCACCTGGGAGGGGCCTGTGAGATCCACCTGGAGGACCACCTGGGAGGGGCCTGTGAGATCCACCTGGAGGACCACCTGGGAGGGGCCTGTGAGATCCACCTGGAGGACCACCTGGGAGGGGCCTGTGAGATCCACCTGGAGGACCACCTGGGAGGGGCCTGTGAGATCCACCTGGAGGACCACCTGGGAGGGGCCTGTGAGATCCACCTGGAGGACCACCTGGGAGGGGCCTGTGAGATCCACCTGGAGGACCACCTGGGAGGGGCCTGTGAGATCCACCTGGAGGACCACCTGGGAGGGGCCTGTGAGATCCACCTGGAGGACCACCTGGGAGGGGCCTGTGAGATCCACCTGGAGGACCACCTGGGAGGGGCCTGTGAGATCCACCTGGAGGACCACCTGGGAGGGGCCTGTGAGATCCACCTGGAGGACCACCTGGGAGGGGCCTGTGAGATCCACCTGGAGGACCACCTGGGAGGGGCCTGTGAGATCCACCTGGAGGACCACCTGGGAGGGGCCTGTGAGATCCACCTGGAGGACCACCTGGGAGGGGCCTGTGAGATCCACCTGGAGGACCACCTGGGAGGGGCCTGTGAGATCCACCTGGAGGACCACCTGGGAGGGGCCTGTGAGATCCACCTGGAGGACCACCTGGGAGGGGCCTGTGAGATCCACCTGGAGGACCACCTGGGAGGGCGGGGGCTGCCCAGGGGCTGCTGCCCTGGCCACTGCGACGGAAGGAAATCTAAAATTCGACCATCATTCAGGATCTCCCTGCGCCAGGGCTGGGGCGGCTGCACCGCAAAGCTCGCGGCTCCACCAGGGCAGGCACTCGCCTAGGCTGTGGCTCCATCCCGCCCAACC
>NW_005360721.1:157809-170645 GCF_000412655.1 Myotis brandtii
GTTTTTCCCCCCCCCTTTAAAAAAAAAAAAAAAAAAAAAAAAAAAAAAATCAATAAAAACATATTCTCAGGCGAGGATTAGAGAGAGAGGCGGTTCCTGGCCAGGCCGCCCGGGGCCTCTGGGGCTCTGAGGGCTGGGCCCGAGGCAGAAGCTCCACAGGCGGAGAGGAAGGAGGACTGTGCCAGCCGCGCTCCCAGGTGGTGTGGCCGCGGTTTGCAAACCCCCACAAGGTTCCAGGTCACTGAGGTCCCAGAGCTTTTGTGTCTGTGGGTGTTGTCTGTCACCACTTGCTGTGTTAGAAATTAAATAGAGTTTGAACATTTATTTTATCCATTTTAAATAACAAAAAATGCATTATATGTGCCTAAGATCATAAATATCAGACATTTCATGAAAAATAACTATACTTCCCAAAACAAACATACTTCCTGAGAAAAATGATACTGTTCTACAAACGACTGCATACTCATGGCCAATATTTGGAAATCTCTTTAATGTCTCGCCTAATAGAAGAACGCAGGGTTCTCGAACCTGCTTCCGCATCTAATTGCTTCTGAGGGAACATGTCTGTGTAGCCCTGCAGCGCGCCGGCGCACTGGAGAGCGCTGGGTGACGGTGAGTGGAGGCCTTATCTGTTCCTGCAGCACCAGGGGAGTTCCTCTGCACAGACACCATTTATAAGGCGGATGCCCCCCACCCGCCCCAAAACAAAACAAAACAAAGGTGTTACTATCAAAAACAGTCCAGTCCTTGCACTTAGAGCTGTTGTTATAAGCAGTGTTGAAAGATGTTCCTAATCTTTTTATTTTGTCCTTTTCAGTTTCTACTTTACAAAGAGATAAACTTGTGCCCCATCTTGTTACGGTTTGAGGGTGAGCATTGTGCCAAGTCTAACCAGTACAGGGCCCCAAAGTGTATGAAGTTAGGAAGGCCATCCCAGCCCCTTCAGCATCTCTCTCTTACTGGATATTCCTGACATTTTACTTTGCCAGTGAAGCTATGGACCTATCACTTGGGGACTGTGAGCTTTGCAATTGAAAAACCAAAGTCCAAAATTTACTACAGGTTCTCAATTACGCTGGAAATCGGAGAAACTGGAGCATTGTTTGCAAGGAGAATGGGAAGGAAGGAATTCAAACAGAATTAATTTGTGGAGGTCCCAGGTGCAGACGCTCAGGTTTGCTTTGTTCTGACCACAGGAAATGCTGTTTCCTGCTGAAATTTCCTAAATTGAATTCTTTATTTTTTCTCTCTAATGTTCACTTTTGATGTTTTTAAATACAATATTTAAGAGCTAAATAACTCAAAACAGGTCATAGGTTATGTAAGCAAGACCCAGCAGCAGAAATAAGAATTAGCAGTTTTTCTCTATACACCTCTCCCACCCACTAAATGTACTATCCTCAGCTTGGTGCTTCTTATCTTAAAATGTGTGTGTGTGTGTGTGTGTGTGTGTGTGTGTGTGTGTGTTTCTTAAGCAATACAAAGTATTGTTGTTAGTCTTTACACAACTCTACACTGGTAACTTGCTTTTTCTCACTCGGCATTCTATTTGGGAGACCAAGCATTTGGAGGAGTGTAGCTCTCATTCACTTGGAATGCTGTATCGCATTCCACTGCATAACTAGACCCCATTTATGTATCCATCGCCTTTGGACATTTAAGTTGTTTCAAATTTATATGTTGCTCTTAAAAGTAGTGCCGTGGTGCAGGTTTCTGTAATGTTCTGTGCGGGTTTTCAGAGTGAAATGGCAGGATCATTGGGCAGGTGCATCTTCAATTATATTAGAAAATCCCTGACTTTCTCCACATCTGTGTCCTTTGAAGGTTAGGGTTTCCCGCTTCACGTGCTTGCCAACATAGCTGGTAATGTCACACTGTTCCATGTTGCTAGTTAAGCCAGCCCAATGCTGTAAAAGCTGTCATCTGATTTTATTTTGCATTCCACGATTTACTACTCAGGTGGGACATCTTTGGCCACGTGAGTGTTCTCCATAAGAAATTCCTTCTCATATGTTTGCCCTTTTGCCCACTTGGTTTGTCTTCCTCTTATTAATTTGTAGAAAACTCACTGAGTTCTACCTCTGATGTCGCATGAGGGCACGTCCCAAGGGACATGCAGACGTGCATCCTGGCCTCTCCCTGAAGGAGCACAGGCCAGCAGTGCCTCTTCCTTACAAGACAGGTGACGAGGCCCACTTCTCAGAGGTGACATTTGGGAAACGTCCTTAGCAGGGTGTCTGAGGTTACAGATCCCCGATGAACCAGGCTTCTTTACCATCATCTTCTCACCAACTCCTCCTGTCGCAATCTTTCCAGTTGCAGATGTTTTTGCAAATATTCTTAGAAGCTTATGCTGTTAGTCACAGGGATGGGTCGTTGACGATGTTAGTCACAAGCAGGTGAGGGACTCTTCCCATTGGTTGATGTTTTTTATGAAGTGAAGCAGCTTCCTCTGCAGGTCATCACCTCCTCCCGAAGGCAGGCAGCAGCGTAAATCAGCACCCTGTGTGTTCAGGAGGCATTGCTCAGTTCAGGTTTGTTGACTTTTACCTTCAATCTATTTGATCCTCAAACCAGGATATGATACATATTCAGAAGAGTTGCAAGGCAGTTATTTATATTAGAGATTGTATACTCTGATGTATATTTTAAACATAGTTCCTTTTATTTGTTTTAACTAAACATCAGCGATTTCCCAGCTCTAAAGAGAGAGTTTATAGAGAGAATGAAGCAGAAGTATGTTTGCGTGTCATGCTCAGATCAGGCCGGGCCGGGAGGTCGGGGCTCCACGAAGCTCTCTACACCTTAAGGCTCTCCCTCCTCACATTTTTCCTGAGACACTTGAGAATACACAGCAGCAACTCTATAGCATCCTTTTGTTGCTGAAATGAATGAACTTCTAGAGATGTAAGAAGTACAGGGGTGACAGAAGAATAATGCTAAAAACATTTGGTTTCCTGAGGTTCTAGGCCTAATTTCTCCCTCAGCTTCCATTCATCAGTCCATCATTCACTCAAGTATTTGTATCATTCCTCCGACGCGCTGGGCACTCTGTGCCGGAAGCCACGCTGGGGAGGAGGCGGCCCCTCAGAGCTGGCAGTCTAGAGTTGAGCCTGTGAGTGGGAAATGGGAAGGTGTGGGGAGCGGGGGACACTGAGTAAGAAAACTTAAAGAGAAGATTTCAGGTTAGTGAGAAACATGAAAGATATGGAATCTGGTGAAGGGGTAGCGAGGGTGTTGGGAAGGCTTTCCTATGTAATTGACAGCATAGCTGAGGCCTGAGTGATGAGGAGCCACCAGGTGGAAAAGCGCACAGAGGAAGAGCTCTCCTCACAGAAGAAACAACAAATCTCGGAAGGAAGAAAATTTGGAAAAATTTAAAATAATAGAAATGAAGTCTGTAGAATACAGTGACTAAGCAGGAGTGTTGATGGATACAATCACTGAGGCAGGAGGAAGCCCAGGGCCTGTGGGCAATAAAAAGAAGATTGGACTTTATTCTAGGCAAAATTAAAAACTATTAGGCAATTTAGAGCATAAAAGAGATATAGTCTAATTTACCTTTTAAAATATCATGCTGATGATTAAAATCCCACTAAAATGGCGAGTTACAAAGACTGACAATACCAAGTGTAGAGAACATGGAACGACGGAAGCTGTCACGCAGCACCTAGGAAAAGGATTTGGTATTATCTACTCCAGCTAACTCAGCCAGTCCCTGAGGGATACACCAGATAGAAGTGCATACATACTAGTATATTCAACAAGAGGTACTTGCTAGAATGTTCATGGCAGGAGTATTCATAACATTAAAAAACTAGAATTTACCAAGTTGCCCTCCACAATAGAATAGATAGAATGACGTCAGTACCATCCTGGGGAAGTGAGAGGCCCCTTCTGTATCTCCCTTTCCAGCTACAACCAGTTGGGCATTTCTAACCCAGCAAAGGCCCCTCTGCTCAGGACATCGAGCCACCTGAAAGCTCCTCACATCAGTACCTTTAAGGTAGGTGTTTGGGCACACGTAGTGGGGGCAGGAGAGGCGGACGGACAAAGATGAAGCCTGTATCCCCAGTTCTTTTGGCTTAGCCTCAGCCCCAGCAAACGTGATAGCAAAGGAGCTGGTGTACAGCACCCACACCACAGCCGAGCAAAGGGTCAGCAGGCAGAGTAGTGTCAGCACACAAGAACCCAGTGCCCTTCTTTGATTGCAGTGGTGCTCACATCACCAGAGAGCCATAGACACCAGGGTAGTGGCATGGCAGGGTTGCAAACGCAGCTCCTACACACACACACACACCTGTCACATCCCCCTCTCATTATGCTGGTGGTGCCCCAAGTCCCAGACAACCCAGACACATCTGGGATTCCCATCACCTTGGTCACCCAAGCAGCCAGGGAACTCAGAGACACAAGTAAGAGAAAACTAAAAAGTTGCACTATAGCACCATCTACTGGGAAACAAATAAAAAGACCTTTATGAATCTGCTAAATCATTAAAAACAAAATGGTACCTAAATAAGAAAAGTGTTCACTACTTCAGATGCTTCGACACACTTTGAACAGAGAAGAGGACACAGTATTGCAGAAAAAATGCCAATTCTCCAGAAACAAAACTCAAAGCTATGGAAGATTGTGATATAAATGATAGAGAATTCAAAATAGCAGTAATAAAGAAACTCAACAGGATACAGGAAAACTGAGAACGGCAGCTCAGTGAGCTCAGGAATGAAATTAATGAAGACGAGCACTTTAACAGAGCTATTAAAACTCTAACGGAGAACTAAGCAGAAATTTTGAAACTGAAGAACTCAATAAATGAGATGAAGCAGATCATATGAAAGACCTAATTTGTGAGCTCAAAGATAGACATCTAGAATTGATTCATGTGGAAGGGGAGATAGAACTAACAATTTTTTAAATGAAAGAATACTAGGGAGAGATTAAAAATGGCAGCAGAGTGGGGAGGTGGGGGAGTGGGGGGCAATGGAGGAATAAGGACACATATGTAATACCTTAATCAATAAAGGGAAAAAACGGCAGCAGAGTAAGTGTAAGCCACACTAACACTCTCCCAGGACTAAACTGGAAATACAACCAAAATACAGAAAAATCACCCTGAAAAATCAACTGAAGATTAGCTGGAGAGAAGCTGGGAATCAGGATGGAGAGTGAAGACCGCACAGACACTGGTAGGACATGCAGAGGGGTGAAAGGGCTGGCAGGGCTCCCACCGACAGCAGCGGGAGGTCCAGAAGGCTATCTCAGCTGTGGGGGTTCCCACTGAGAACTGAGAAAGAAGCCCACAGAACATCTGACTGTGAAAAGCAGCAGGGTTGCTATCTGCCAGTCAGAAATTGCTGGAAATGCAGGCACCCTCTTAAAGGGCCAATGCCAAAAATTTGGTGTGCAGCTACTCACCTCGGGCTCCAACGAAGGGGGAGCAGAGTGGACTGAAGCTGTGTGAGGAGAGTTCCGGGTTGGGGGCTCTGGGGTGAAGCTCAGAGGGCAGCCACCCAGTTTCCTGTGCTGAGTCATTCCTTCGCGCTTTGGAGGACATCTTTCTCAGGCGGACCTTTGTTGTCCAGATGGCTTTTGCTGGAGGAAAGACAGTTACCCCACCCTGTTGGAAGACCGATGGCCCACCCTGCGGTCGATAACCGGAGCCGAATTAAGACTGAGAATAACAATCAGACTGCAGACAGAGGTGGACCTCTGGAGGCTTTGAGTCTTTGCCTGATCTTTTGGGCCCAGGGCTAAGAAACGCAGAGCCTGGTGCACAGCTTGATCCTTTCCAAGGCACTCAGCCCCAGCATTGGGAGCCACAGCTGTGGTTTGCTGATAGTTCCAAACAGGGGACCCAGGGCCAATTAGAAACAGGGTCTGACATTGTCCTGCACGAGAGATTGGGAGTCGTAAGGTATGGACTTAATACATAGACACAGACCCAAACAGGCATCCAAGATGGGGAGACAAAAATAACCCAAATGGAAGAACAAGAGAATTCTCCAGAAGAAGCAATAAACGAAAAAGAGATAAGAAATTTATCAGATATAGAGTTGAGTATAATGATGGCAAAGTTGCTCAACAGCATGAGAAAAGATATAGTAACTGTGAAAAAAGAACAGTCGGAAATAAAGAATGACATAGCACAAATAAAGAATGCATTGGAAGGAATACACAGCAGATTAAGGGAAGCGAAGGATCTGATCAGTGAATTAGAAGACAGGGTCTTCTAGAAAAAAATCACTCAATCAGAGAACCAAAAAGAAAAAAAAAAACAATTAAAAAACAGGAGGGCAGTTACCCCATTGTACACCATAAGCATCTATAGACGAAGCAGCGGACCTGCCCCACACGCCACATGCGTCTATAGCCGCAAATCTCGCACATCAACTCTGGTCACCCAGTTTTAAAATCAGACTTGTTAGTGACATCTCTGGGTTTGTAACGAAAATCATGGTAATTAAATTTATAAATATTCCAGCACATATGGAAGAAATTCCAATATCCATATACAGGGCTGCCACTCAGACGCGTGAGAGATAACCACGGCGACACTTGAGATTTGTTTAGTTATCATGAATTTCACGCCTAAAATGCTAAACAGGGTGTGCATTCTTCATTATTTTTTTTTACAGATTTCATCTTTGGAGCATCAACAAAATTTAGTGTTTTCAAGGCTTTTTGTGTCAATGGTTTATTTTTATTTCGTGTTCGCTTTTGTTGATATTTCCATAGAATTGAAAATTATCATTATTTTATTATTGAATTTATCATTGTAATCTATAATAATAAAAGCATAATATGCAAATTGATTGAACAACCGAATAGCAGAACAACCATCCGGATGACCATGTTATGACACCTACTGGTGCCGGCCAGCCACGGCAGGTGTGATGCGATTGGTTGGGGCTCGGCCATCGCCCCATGATCGCCCTGCAGGGGAAGGCCCAGGCCACCACTGGCGGGTTGCGGTGGGTGGGCGGGGCCTCCCTCTGTGGGGCAATTGATCATGGGGCTCCTGGACTGTGAGAGGGCACAGGCCAGGCTGAGGGACTCCCCCCCCCCCCCCCCCGCCCATAAGTACCTATTAATAATAGCCTTAAATGTAAATGGATTAAATGCTATAATAAAACACATAGGGTAGCTAAATGGATAAGGAAACATGACCCAACTATATGCTATCTACAAGAGACCCAGTCAGATGAAGAAATAATTAAACCAAGCACCTCACAAGAAGAAAAAGATGACATCCTTTATTCAACTCCAGAGTCAGATGATTTTTTAAATTAAATTCAAAATATCATGGTGTGTGGGGATGGTGGCTGTTAATAGGTTAAGGGAGCTGAGGAACAATATGAAACATGACAATATTTGCATAGCAGGTGTACCAAAAGGAGAAAACAGTAAGCAAGGGATAGAGAACATGTTTGAAGAAATAATGGCAGACACCTTCCCCAACCTGCTGGCGTAAAAAGCCAGACAAGTACAGGAGGCATAGAGAGTCACAAGCAAGAAGAACCCAAACAAGCCCACGCCCAACAATGCATAATTAAAATGCCAAAAATTAAAGACAAAGAGAGAATCCTAAAGGCAGCAAGAGAAAAGCAATTTGTTACCTACAAAGGAGCTCCTATAAGGCTGTCAGATGATTTCTCATCAGAAACTACAGACCAGAAGGAAATGGCATGAAGTACTCAAGGTAATGGACAGCAAGGATCTGAAACCAAGATTACTCTATTCAGTATGGCTATCATTCAAAATAGATGGTGAAATAAAGAGCTTCCCAGACAAAAGAAAAATAAGGCTAAAGGAGTTTATCACCAAATCAGCACTGCAAAAATGCTAAAGAGACTGCTGTAATGAGAAGAAGACATAGAGAGAGAGATGTAGGCATACAGAATTAAAATGGCAATAAATAAGTACCTATTAATAATAGCCTTAAATGTAAATGGATTAAATGCTATAATAAAACACATAGGGTAGCTAAATGGATAAGGAAACATGACCCAACTATATGCTATCTACAAGAGACCCACCTCAGAACAAAAATCTCACACAGGATGAGAGTGAAGGGATGGAAAAAAAAATTTCCATGCGAATGGAAATGAAAAAAAAAAAAGCTGGGGTAGCAATACTCACATCTGACAAAATAGACTTCAAAATGAAGGCTATCACAAGAGACAACATAGGTCACTACATAATACTAAAGGGACGATCCAACAAGAGGATATAACCCTGGTATACATATATGTACCCAATACAGGAGCACCTAAATATATTTTAAAAACTTCTGGAGTATTTAAAGGGAGAGATCAACAGCAATACAGTCATAGTAGGGGACTTTAACACCATGCTGACTTCACTGGATAGATCTTCTAGACAAAAAACTACCAAGAAGACAGAGACTCTAAATGACATACTGGATCAGATGGATTTAATTGACATTTCAGATGATTTCTCATCAGAAACTACAGACCAGAAGGAAATGGCATGAAGTACTCAAGGTAATGGACAGCAAGGATCTGAAACCAAGATTACTCTATTCAGTATGGCTATCATTCAAAATAGATGGTGAAATAAAGAGCTTCCCAGACAAAAGAAAAATAAGGCTAAAGGAGTTTATCACCAAATCAGCACTGCAAAAATGCTAAAGAGACTGCTGTAATGAGAAGAAGACATAGAGAGAGAGATGTAGGCATACAGAATTAAAATGGCAATAAATAAGTACCTATTAATAATAGCCTTAAATGTAAATGTAAATGAAAAGGAACACACAACGACCCAAAATCTCTGGGATACAGCAAAAGCAGTTGTGAGAGGGAAGTTCAGGACTACCTCAAAAAATAAGAAAAATCAACAATAAATTATTTAAACCTACAACTTAGAGAATTAGAAAGAGAACAAGAAAACCCAGAGTAAGTAGAAGGAAGGAAATAATAAAGATTAAAGGAGAACTAAATGACATAGGGACTAAAATAAGTAAATAAATAAATAAAACCAAGAGCTGGTTCTTTGAAAAGATAAACGAGATTGATAAACCCATTAGCCAGACCCATCAAGAAACAGAGGGCAAGGACCCAAATAAGTAAAATAAAAAATGAAAGCAGGGAAGTAACAACAGAAATACAAAGGATTATAAGAAAATACTCTGAATAACTATATGCCAAGAAGCTGGACAATGTGGATGAAATGGACATATCCCTAGAAAAATACTGAATCAGTAAGAATCAGAAAACCTTAATAGGCCAATAACAACTGAAGAAATAGAAGCAGTAATCAAAAAACTCCCAGCAAACAAAAGCTCAGGTCTGGATGGCTTCATAGGGGGGTTTTACCAAAAATTCAAAGAACTAACACATATACTCTTCAAACTATTTTTTAAAAAAATCCAAGAGGAAGGAACACTTCCAAGCTCCTTTTATGAGGCCAGCATTATTGTAATTCCAAAACCAGATAAACACACTACAAAGAAAGACAAATACAGGCCAATGTCCCTGATGAACATAGATGCTAAAATCCTCAATAAAATATTAGCAAATCAGATGGAACAATATATTAAAAAGATCATACACCATGACCAAATGGGATTTATTTCAGTGATGCAAGGGTGACAAATCAATAAACGTGATACATCACATAAACAAATTGAAAGGCAAAAATCACATGATCATATCAATAGACGCATATAAAGCATTCAACAAAATCCAACACCTGTTTTTGATAAAATCTCTCAGCAAAGTGGGAATAGAGGGATCGTACCTCAACATAACAATAGCCATATATGAGAAACCTACAGCCAACATCATACTCAAAGGACAAAATCATGTTCTCTAAGACAGGAACAAGACAGGGATGCCCATTTTCACCACTCTTGTTCAACATAGTACTGGAAGTCCTAGCCATAGTGATCAGACAAAAAGAATTAAAAGGCATCCAAGTTAGAAAGGAGGAAGTAAAACTCTCATTATTCACTGACATGATATTGTACATAGAAAATCCTAAAGACTCCATCAAAAAGCTACTAGATTTCATAAATGAATTAGGCAACGTAGCAGAATACAAACTTAACACCCAGAGATGTGTGGCATTTTTATACAACAATAATGAACTCTCAGAAAGAGAAACTAAAAAGCAACCCCATTTACCACTGCAACAACAAAAAATAAGATACTTAGGAATAAACTTAACCAAGGAAAACTACAGGATATTGAAAAAAGAAATAGAGGAAGACATAAACAAGTAAAATAATATGCCATATTCATGGATTGGTAGAATCAACATCATTAAAATGTCCATACTACCCAAAGCTATTTATAGATTCAATGCAATCCCATTAAAATATCAACAGCATACTTCAAAGACCTAGAACAAACTCTCCAAATAGTATATGGAGCCAAAAGAGGCCCCAAATAGCCGTAGCAATCCTGAGAAAGAAGAACAAAGTTCGAGGGATAACAATACCAGATATTAAGCTATACTACAAAGCCACTGGTCTCAAAACTGCCTGGTACTGGCACAAGAACAGACATACAGGCCAATGGAACAGAACAGAGAACCCAGAAATCGACCCAAGCCATTATGCTCAATTAATATTTGACAAAGGAGGCAAGAGCATACAATGGAGTCAAGATGGTCTCTTCAACAACTAGTGTTGGGAAAATTGGACAGATACATGCAGGAAAAAATGAAACTAGACCACCAACTTATACCTTACACAAGAATAAACTCAAAATGAATAAAAGACTTAAATATAAGTAGTGAAACCACAAAAATCTTAGAAGAAACCATAGGCAGCAAAATCTCAGACATCTCTTGTAGCAATATGTTTGCCAATACATCTCCTAGGGCAAAGGAAACTAAGGAGAAAATAAACAAATGGGGCTACATCAAAATAAAGGGCTTCTGCACAGCAAAAGAAACCATCAACAAAATGAAAAGGGAGCCCACTGCATGGGAGAATATATTTGCCAATAATATATATGATAAAGGGTTAATTTAAAAAATGTATAAGGAATGCATACAACTTAAGAAAAAGAAGACAAACAATCCAATTAAAAAATTAGCAAAGTACCTATATAGACACTTCCCCAAAGTGGACATACAGATGGCCAAGAGACATGAAAACATGCTCAAAGTCACTGATCATCAGAGAGATGCAAATCAAAAAGACAATGAGGTCTCACCTCAAACCTGTCAGAATGGCTATCATCAACAAATCAATAAATGACAAGTATTGGCAAGGATGTGGAGAAAAGGGAGCCCTAGTACACTGCTGGTGGGAATGCAGACTGGTGCAGCCACTATGGAAAACAGTATGTGGTTTCCTCAAAAAATTAAATATGGAACTGTTATTTGACCCTGTGGTCCCACTTCTAGGAATATATCCTAGGAAACCCCAAACACTAATCAGAAAGAATGTATGCACTCCTATGTTCATAGCAGCATTATTTACAATAGCTAAGATCTGGAAACAGCCCAAGTGCCCATTAGTAGATGAGTGGATAAAGAAGCTGTGATACATTTATACCATGGAATATTATGTGGCTGAAAAAAAAAAGATCTCTTACCCTTTGGGACAGCATGGAGGGACCTGGAGAGTATCATACTAAGGGAAATAAGCCAAACAGAGAAAGGCAAGTATCATATGATCTCACTCATATGTAGAATCCTAATAAACAAATAAACTGCTGAACAAAATATGTCCAGAGATATAGAAGCATGGAACAGACTGATGAATCTCAGAAGGAAGGGAGAGGGGGGTGGTGTGGAGAGATTAACCAAAGAACTTGTATGCATATATGCACAGCCCATGGACACAGACAATAGTTGATGAAGGCCTGGCAGGGGTGGGTGCAGGGTAGAGGGGGGGTCAATGAGGGGAAAATGGGGGTCATCTGTAATACTTTTAACAATAAAGATAATTTTTTTAAAAAAAATGTATCTATTTCTGCCCTGACTGGTTTGGCTCAGTGGATAGAGCATCAGCCTAGGGAATGATTCTGGTCAGGGGCATGTGCCTTGGTTGCGGGCACATCCCCAGTGGGGGGTGTGCAGGAGGCAGCTGATCGATGTTTCTCTCTCATCAATGTTTCTAGCTCTCTATCTCTCTCCCTTCCTCTCTGTAAAAAATCAATAAAATATAAAAATTTTTTAAATCTATTTCATGAAATTGGATACAAACAAACAAAAAGCTGGGGCAGCAATACTTATACCAGACAAAATAGACTTTAAAACAAAGGCTATATCACAAGAGACAGAGAAGGGCCCAATATTTCTACTTACGGGTATTTATCCAAATGCACCCAAAATACTAAATAGAAAAGTCATTTACATCCATATGTTCCCTGCAGCATTATTTCCAATAGCCAAGATATGGAAGCCACCTAAGTGTCCATGTATAAATAAATGGAAAAGACAGGTGGTGCAATGGAGTGTGACTCAGCCATAAAACAGAATGAAACCTTGCCACCTGCACCTGCATGGGTGGGCCTAGAGGGTACTGTGCTGAGTGAAATGAGCCAGACAGAGGAAACCAAATGCCTTATGATTTCACTTATATGTGGAATCTGAAAAATAAAAGAAACAAACTAGAAGAACAGAAACAGACTCTTAGATACCGAGAACATTTTTACGTTTTCCAGATTGAAAGGGGGTGGGGAAAGATGGATGAAAAAAGTGAAGGGATTAAAAAGTACAAATTGGGAAGGAACAGCAGCCTCGTGATCACCACACCCTCTGTCTGAGGAACAGCAGCTGTGTGTGAAGCCTCCCCCCACCAGCCAGAGGAGCCACCACAGCGGTGAACAGCACCCACCACAGGAGCTGCT
>NW_005360721.1:186196-189836 GCF_000412655.1 Myotis brandtii
GGAGAATGAGACAAACAAGGGACACGAAAGAATGGAGGCAAGACAGTGTTCTGATCAAGCCTCAACTTTATTTTTTACAGCGTGTAGAATTTATATTGTTCTAGAGGAAGGGGGTGGGTAAAGGGGTCTATGGGCGGTAACCTATCACTAGAGATTTAGCAGGCTCCGGATGGCTGTGTGCTTATCAGTGGAGATGTGTGCTTGTCGGCGGAGATTTAGCAGCTGTGTACTTAGGGTGAGGGTAGGTTATCTTTTAACTCCAGGCTAAACCACAAGGCTTAATTGGTTCCCAGGAGCTGGCTTGGGGGGACCAGAAACCTATTGTGTTGTAAGCTGAAGATGTATATGTAATTTCTAATGGCTCCCAACACAGAATAATCATGGGATGTAAAGTACAGCATAGGGAATATAGTAAAAAATTTTGGAATCACTATACATGGTGTTGGATGAGTACAAGATTTATCATAGTGATCACTTAGTACATTATATAATGTCTAATTACTGAGTTATACACCTGAAACTAATGTAATATTGTATGTCAACTACAGTTGAAAAATATAAAATTATTTAAAGTCAAATTTAAAAAACACAATAGAATATGCCTTGGCTGGTGTGGCTCAGCAATTAATGTGTTGGCCCGTGCACCAAAGAGTCATGGGTTCCATTCCGGGTCAAGGGCACATAGCTTGGTTGCAGGTTTGATCCCCAGCCCAGGTTGGGGTAATGTGTCTCTCTCACATCAATGTTTCTCTCTTTCTTTCTCTCTCCTATCTCTTTCTTTCCCCCTCCCTCCTTCCCTTCCACTCTCTCTAGAAATCAATGGGAAAAATATCCTCGGGTGAGGATTCACAACAACAATAACAAAAAACACATTAGGATAGATAAAACAGGTGTGCTAGATCACACAATGGAATATTATGGAGCCATGAGAACTATGTACAATATAGACAATTATAATATGGATGAATATCACAAGCAGAGTGTTGAGCAAAAGAAAATAGTTTTTTAAAAAAGTTCACATGACATGATGCTATTTACATGAAATTCAATATAGGTGATCTATAATAATAAAAGGGTAATATGCTAATTAGACCAGACATCTTCCGGAGGTCCTTCCTGACCAAGTTGGGACCAGAGGGAAGACAGCCTGGGTCCTGGGTGCCTGCGGGTGGCCCAAGAGAAGCCAACCCGGGTCCCAGGTGCCAGAGGATGGCCAGAGGAGGGAAGCCGGGGTCCGGGGTGCAGGAGGGAAGCCGGTACAGGCAGCCGGGGGAAAGAAGGCCTACTCTTGCATGAATTTTTGTACATCGGGCCTCTAGTACTTCAATAAAAAAGCAAGGAAATTCACTCTCGATACTGTGTAAAGCATTGTTTTTGAGGGTTGGGGTGGTGAGGGGAGAAACATGGATGCAGCTCAGAGGCTCCTAGAGGAGACCGGGGAAGAGTCCAATCCCATGACAGTGGGGAGAATATGTGGAGACCTGTTTGGGATCCATTTGAATGTCTCCCTATTCTTTTTTAATCTTAAATAAAATTGAGAGAATCACAAAATCACAGGATGGAATCAAACCTAAGGTGCAACTACCATTTGGGTACAGTGAACACCCTTCTGTGCACGGGCACTGCATGATGCAGCAGTCACCACTTACAGCCCTCACAACGCCATGACTTGTATGTTACACACACACACACACATACACACACACACACACACACAGCTGTGACGGCACCCCACGCTCCCAGCACTGGTGATCTGCTCAGGCACAGACCCCTAGAGTCATTCCTGCTACAAGACACCCAGTTTCATCACACATCGGTGTGTAGGTCTCTTCATGGCCCTGCCAAGTCTACTCAGCTGAGGCTTGAAGGAACTCATTTCTCCAGGCAGCTATTCCATGCAGCGACCTCTGAGCAAACCAGTCCCTCCCTGTGGGAGGAGCACGCGCTGCCAGGAGGCTGGCGTACCTTTGGGTCCAGAAGCACCTGGGCTCCACAGCGCCTCCCGCCCAGTGCTGCTGACATTCCTGCAATGACTCCTCCAGGCCAAGGCCTCTTGGCTCTGGGCTCGCCTCAGGCCTCTCAAGCATGGCGCTCATGGGAGCTCGCAGTTCGTTAGATTTGTGTTCGTGGGTTTGTGTCACTGGTTTGGGCTTGTTTTGCCCCACCTTGCTCATTCATTCCTCCCAGGATCACTGCACATAATATCCTAAAACTGGTCACTTCGCTGCTGCTGAGCCACGCCTCCTGCCCCTGTGCTGGCACTTCCCTTATCGCTCCACTTACACTGACCCCTCCTCAAGGTCATCTGGTGACAGTGGTTGTTTAAAAAGATCCTTCTCCTGGAAGCAGAACTCACGGCTGGATTCTCAGGCCTCTCACTAACTAGCTGAAGGTTGTAATTCATTTAGGGGCTATGGGGGCCCAGGAAGTGTCGATGTTAATTGAAACTTTCAACCACATGCTTTAACTTGCAAAAAATTTATCACGAAGGATACATTTTTCTCTGTTAAATTGGCAAAGATTAAAAAATGAGTGTTACAGAACACAGTCAAGAGCCTGCCAAGGTCCACTGCCCTCTGCCCACTGCTTCTAGGACTTTGTGCCACGCAGATCACCGGGCAGGGGACAAGCCTGGGCCAAGGGTGACCACTTCACCCGACCTCTGAGAGCAAACATCATGACTTGTATGTTACACACACACACTGGGTATATGTCCAACCAAAGCAGACAAGCTAAATTATGGACCATCCATTTTGATAGGCTTAGTGATGGCTCAGAGATCATATTTTGAATAATATTAATAGTTATATTTATAGGAATACAATAAAGTGTTAGTACTTATCTTTAGATTGTGAGGTTGAGTGACCTTTTTCTTCCTTATAGTTTTCAGAAATTTCTACATTCTCTCCAACTAATATTGTTTCCATAATACAGAAAGGTTTTTTTCAGTTTACTTAAGGAAATGTTTCTAATACAATCAACTCGCAGAGGGATGACATACCAGCTTCCTACAGCCCCTCTCTAACCTTTCACTCCCTCCTGTTTACCCTGCAAACAGGGCCCCTTCCGTGGACTTTATTCCTAATGTTCGCCCAGCCAAGCGCCTCCACTCCCTCCCAGGCACCGATTCCAAATGGCAGACGGCGTCTGTGTGCCGCAGCCAGCGGCCTGGCATGCTCCAGCAGAGGAGTCTGTTTCCGGAGCAGCTTCCTCTCGGCACCACGCTAGCTGCATTGCAGTTGTTCTCACTTTGTTGTTTTCAGTGTGTAGTGCAGGGGTCCTCAAACCATGGCCCGCGGGCCACATGCAAATACAAATATTGTATTTGTTCCCGTTTTGTTTTTTTACTTCAAAATAAGATATGTGCAGTGTGCATAGGAATTTGTTGATAGTTTTTTTTTTAAACTATAGTCCGGCCCTCCAACGGTCTGAAGGACAGTGAACTGGCCCCCTGTTTAAAAAGTTTGAGGACCCCTGGTCTAGTGTAACCTTAGGCACCTGGGAGGCACTTTTTAAACGACCCAAAGGTAAACCTGAGAGCGAAAACACTGCCCCTACATTTTGGAATTTGAGGGCAGAGTTAGGGCTCAGTGAGAATTCAGAAGCCGTCAGGACAGTGCGGGAGGCAGGCTTGTGGGAT
>NW_005360721.1:190020-193346 GCF_000412655.1 Myotis brandtii
CACTGCCCAGGCACTGCCCACGGCCACTGCCCACGGCGGGAGCACGAGGGGCAGCAGGGCTCGGCCTCAGAAGCAGCAAGAGGCAGGGCAGGAGGCTGAGGAGAGAAGGGCGTGGCCAGACTGACGTCACTGGGCGAGGGCAGGGTGGGGTTCCCACAGGCCGTTAAGCCGGCGTGTGTCCCCCCAGCAGCTGCGGGCTCCTCTCAGGGGGTCACAGGGGGAAATGCATGGACCCGGGAGCCTAGCCGGTGCCTCTGGGTCACCTCCCCGCGAGCGTTCCAAGGACCACAGGCTCCGTGACTTTCCGCCGGAGGGAAGGAATCTGGAAGCGGCTGGGCGGGTGCGGGGAGCCGGCAGGTCCCGCCAGTCTGTCCCAGGCCAGGTGCCCTGCGCATCCTCAGCGCTGGGCTCCGAGCCCGGGGAATGCCCGACTGCGGAAGGCCAGTCCTCAGGAGAAGCCTGAGCATGCGAGTTCCGTGTTCATTCTAAATAATGTCCCCATTTCCTGTAACTCTTGTTCTCCCCAAATCTCTCCCTCCCTCCCTCCCCCCCTCACACACACACACCTTCATATTTTGGTTGTAAAATATATGTTATTACACCAAAAATAGTTCCTTCCCACCTGGGTGCCCATGCACATTTCTTCAGGCATAACTTTTTTGTAAATTACAACTTCCTTTTGCTGTCATGATTTATCTGTGCATTTTTAGTAAAAAGAAACAACTTTCCCCCTTCAAGGCTGAAAGGGTTAAAGACACTAAAACGGGGCAGAGAAAGACTTACTGTGCTTAGCAGATATCTTGCAGGAAGCTCACAGCCATGAGCACAGCACAGCTCAGGTGACCAGAAGACACCTGGCATGGGAGGAACCAAGGAGGGACCAGACCAGTGATGGAGAACCTATGACACGCGTGTCAGAGGGACACGCGAACTCATTTTTTTTGGTTGATTTTTCTTTGTTAAATCGCATTTAAATATATAAAATAAATATCAAAAATATAAATCTTTGTTTTACTACGGTTGCAAATATCAAAAAATTTCTATATGTGACACGGGCACCAGATATTTAGGTTTTTTCAAAATGCTGCCACGCCGAGCTCAAAAGGTTCTCTGTCACTGGACCAGACCCTTACATCAGCAGAGCAGCTTGCAGCCAGCAAGGACTAATAAAAACCTCTCTCTCCCTGCTCTCTTCGCTGATGCCTTTCTCAGTCTCAGCCCCCCTGCACCCAAGTGTCAGGAATAAAATCTCTTTTGATACATTATGGCCTCATGTCACAGGTGTGCGACGCCAGCCCACTGCCGACCTTTCAAAGGCCCAGATCGTTCTCTGCCCCGCCTGCCACCCCCTCTGTGGGCTCCACACAAGCCAACTGCCACACGCACAGGTTCTTGCCCCCAAAGGGAAAAGATTTTCTTCTGACAAATGAGCTTGAGGAAATCTCTGATCTTATAATTGTATAATGATTATACTTCAATTAACATTTGGGGAACCCACTATGTCAAAATACCAAGACAGGATTAACTCACTAAAATTGTATTAAGTAAAAGCTATCATCATTTTAAAAAGTTAACACCAAGACTATACAACCTGCTCTCCCTCCACACCCTAAACCCTAGAATTTGAAAAAAGACACATTTGGATAAATAATTTTTTCTTTTATCTGTACTGACCAAGAGCTAAAATTAAGAAAATATATTTTGTTTTGAGATTCCACCTAAGTTACTGTTCAGGGGCTTTGTCACATATAAAACCTTGAAACACTGGAAGTCCCATTTTACAGATTAGAAAACTGAGGTTCAAAATAGTCAAGTGCTTTGCTCCAGTTTCAAAACTGTGACAGTGCAGGAATGTATTATACTCGGATCTCTTCCCACCAGTTGGAGAAATTATTCCAAAGACAAAAAGAAGAACATGAAAGCTATTCTAAGGAATAGTTATCTGGTAAAAAGAGGAATAAAAGTCCTCACAACAAAAATAAGACTTTTAGATGGCTGTTAGTATTGACTTTACTGTTTGTTAAAAGAATACATTAGCTTGTAAAATAACCAAAACACTATCTTGGAAAACTCTCTGAATTCTTCCATGAGGAATTGTGCATAAGCAAGCTTTCTGAAGAGCTGATTCTAACATGTTTATGTTCTTACTAGAGGCCCAGTGCATGAATTCGTCCACCAGTGGGGTCCCTCGGCCTGGCATGCAGGATCGGGTGGAAACCAGCTCTCTGACATTCCCTGAGGAGGGTGCAGGCCAGGCCGAGGGACCCCCACCGGTGCATGATTGGGGCCAGGGAGGGACACGGGAGGTTGGCCAGTTGAGGAGGGATTGCGGGAGGGCTCCAGGGTGTGTCTGGCCCGATTGGCCAGACCCCAGCAGCAAGCTCACCTACCAGTTGGAGTGTCTGCCCCCTGGTGGTCAGTGCACATCATAGTGACTGGTCAACCAGTCAACTGTCTGCCGCCTGGTGGTCAGTCCATGTCATAGCGAGCAGTTGAGCGGCCTTAGCATATAATTAGCATGTCACGCTTTGATTGGTTGAACAGACGACTGGACACTTAGCATATTGGGCTTTTATTATATCGGATATTTTTAATTTTTATTAAAAAATCTTTTAGGAATGTGTCAAATCTTTTTTTTATTTAGACCATCAAACATCCTTTAGAGCTGGGGGCTGGCAGAGGGTCAGCGCGAGTGTCAGTTCCAGCCATCAGTGGCCAGTGACCACCTCCTGGGCTGCGGGACCCGAGCTCCCAGCGCCCTCACCACCCAGCGTCAGTGGCTGTCTTCTCCGTTGTCCTTAGTTTCACCACGGCTTTGCTTCCTCTCGTGGTATCAATGGTCACCCCTAGTTTTATCTCCTCTGTACCCATTCTTTTTGCAGATTCTACTATGACTTGAGATAGCAAAGTTTATGCATAGAGCTGCTACTAGCAAAGCTACCATTTTCTGAGGACCTGCTGTTTGCTAGGCACTGTGTGCGTCATAACCTATTTCATCCTTTTTAATCCTTACACAATGCTATGAATTAGGCATTTTGTCCACTTTATAGGTGAGGACACTGGGGCTCAGATTGTTTGTCCAAGTGTTGATACCAAGTGAACCGTGGAGGCGGGGCTGAGGGAGGCTCACACCATGTGGGGGCAGAGGCGGGGCTGAGGGAGGCTCACACCATGTGCGGGCGGAGGCGGGGTGAGGGAGGCTCACACCATGTGGAGGTGGAGGCGGGGTGAGGGAGGCTCACACCATGTGGAGGTGGAGGCGGGCTGAGGGAGGCTCACAGCATGTGGAGGTGGAGGCGGGGCTGAGGGAGGCTCACAGCATGTGG
>NW_005360721.1:193845-221044 GCF_000412655.1 Myotis brandtii
GGGCTGAGGGAGGCTCACACCACGTGGGTGGAGGTGGAGGGCTGAGGGAGGCTCACAGCATGTGGAGGTGGAGGCGGGGCTGAGGGAGGCTCACAGCATGTGGGGGCGGAGGCAGGGTGAGGAAGGCTCACAGCATGTGGGGGCGGAGTCAGGGTGAGGGAGGCTCACACCATGTGGAGGTGGAGGCGGGCTGAGGGAGGCTCACACCATGTGGAGGTGGAGGCGGGCTGAGGGAGGCTCACACCATGTGGAGGTGGAGGCGGGCTGAGGGAGGCTCACACCATGTGGAGGTGGAGGCGGGCTGAGGGAGGCTCACACCATGTGGAGGTGGAGGCGGGCTGAGGGAGGCTCACACCATGTGGAGGTGGAGGCGGGCTGAGGGAGGCTCACACCATGTGGAGGTGGAGGCGGGCTGAGGGAGGCTCACACCATGTGGAGGTGGAGGCGGGCTGAGGGAGGCTCACACCATGTGGAGGTGGAGGCGGGCTGAGGGAGGCTCACACCATGTGGAGGTGGAGGCGGGCTGAGGGAGGCTCACACCATGTGGAGGTGGAGGCGGGCTGAGGGAGGCTCACACCATGTGGAGGTGGAGGCGGGCTGAGGGAGGCTCACACCATGTGGAGGTGGAGGCGGGCTGAGGGAGGCTCACACCATGTGGAGGTGGAGGCGGGCTGAGGGAGGCTCACACCATGTGGAGGTGGAGGCGGGCTGAGGGAGGCTCACACCATGTGGAGGTGGAGGCGGGCTGAGGGAGGCTCACACCATGTGGAGGTGGAGGCGGGCTGAGGGAGGCTCACACCATGTGGAGGTGGAGGCGGGCTGAGGGAGGCTCACACCATGTGGAGGTGGAGGCGGGCTGAGGGAGGCTCACACCATGTGGAGGTGGAGGCGGGCTGAGGGAGGCTCACACCATGTGGAGGTGGAGGCGGGCTGAGGGAGGCTCACACCATGTGGAGGTGGAGGCGGGCTGAGGGAGGCTCACACCATGTGGAGGTGGAGGCGGGCTGAGGGAGGCTCACACCATGTGGAGGTGGAGGCGGGCTGAGGGAGGCTCACACCATGTGGAGGTGGAGGCGGGCTGAGGGAGGCTCACACCATGTGGAGGTGGAGGCGGGCTGAGGGAGGCTCACACCATGTGGAGGTGGAGGCGGGCTGAGGGAGGCTCACACCATGTGGAGGTGGAGGCGGGCTGAGGGAGGCTCACACCATGTGGAGGTGGAGGCGGGCTGAGGGAGGCTCACACCATGTGGAGGTGGAGGCGGGCTGAGGGAGGCTCACACCATGTGGAGGTGGAGGCGGGCTGAGGGAGGCTCACACCATGTGGAGGTGGAGGCGGGCTGAGGGAGGCTCACACCATGTGGAGGTGGAGGCGGGCTGAGGGAGGCTCACACCATGTGGAGGTGGAGGCGGGCTGAGGGAGGCTCACACCATGTGGAGGTGGAGGCGGGCTGAGGGAGGCTCACACCATGTGGAGGTGGAGGCGGGCTGAGGGAGGCTCACACCATGTGGAGGTGGAGGCGGGGCTGAGGGAGGCTCACACCACGTGGAGGCGGGGCTGAGGGAGGCTCACAGCACGTGGGGGCGGAGGCGGGGTGACCCCACAGCACTCTAGCTGACCAGCCCTTGGCAGACCTGCTCTGAGCAGAAGACAAAGGCACTGCAGGTGCTGGAAGGGAAGGGCCTGGTCACTAGAATCTGTGCTCATTAGAGCTTGCAGTTTGACACCACGGTTGCCAATTGTGTTTACCTCCTGGTCAAAGAAGAAAATGAAAAGAAACCTTTTGTAAAATGTGCAAGTCTATACAACGTTGTCTGGCCTTGCTGGACGGGTACAGGGTTCATAATCCTAAAACACGCATTATACTCCACATAGAGGCCAGCAGAGGGAGCACGGCTGAGGCCACTGGTGGGAGTCGGGGCTCACTGTGGGCCCCCAGGCCCTGGCCCTCCCCGGCTGAAGGTGCCCTCACCCCACATCGGGCCTGGCCATGAGAACCCTTGATACCAGGTTTTGACAATTTTATTAGAAAACAAGTACAGCCCACTAATCAATGATACATGCTGTACATGAATTGGTGTTTTTACTACAAAAATATGTGGTATCTGCTGCTGACTTATACACACGAGTCTGTAAAAGACTCCTCCTCATTAACCGTTACAGATACAATTATCACAAGTGCCCTTTCACGCCAGCTCCGTACCCACAACTGCAAATAAGAGAGTCGGGAGAATGGAACAGAAACCCAGCTAAGCCAGTGGTAGCAGCTTGAAATGCAACACTTTAGTGCACGTGCAAACCCGTTGTAAGCATTCAGGCTGAAAAACTGTATCATCAGAAACGCAGTGAAATCTAGTTACCGAGGAGCCCTGAAAGGACAAGCTTAAAAGAGGTTTTTGGGGAAACAGTTCCCAGGGAACTCGGGGGTACGCTTTCCTCTGGGACCCTCCGCCCTCCTCTGGGCGTGGCCAGGATTCTCGCCCCGAGGCCCCAGGTGCCAGCCGCTGGCCATTCCTGGCTGTCTGCCCTCACCCCGGTTCCTGGCTAGTTCTCAGGTTCAGAGTGGCCTTACTGGAACTCACGTGCGGGTATTTCTAGAGCTGACCGACTGAACCTCTCAGCACGATGTGCAGCATCTGCTCTGAACTTGGGGAGAGGACAGTCCTCCCTGGCACCCCCAAACTGCTGGCAGGGTCTCCCAGGTGAAAAGAAAGCGCTTTCTTTAAAAACAGCAGCTCCAAAGCCATGCTGTGCCCCCGACTGCCAGATTGAATCCAAGAGAAATAGGTGGGAGGAGGTGGCAGCGAATCCACTTCTGTCCAGTTCTGATTACTTTTGAGGAAAAAAATACCAAAGGAAAGTCTGTGTTCACCTATGATATTAAATATTAAAAACACAAATACAAAAGGCCTGCCATGTCCCCGTGACCTACCATGTCCCCGTGACCTGCCATGTCCCCGTGACCTACCATGTCCCCGTGACCTGCCATGGCCCTGTGACCTACCATGTCTCTGTGACCTGCCATGTCTCTGTGACCTGCCATGTCTCTGTGACCTCAGGAGGCGGCACACGGCTGTGGCTGTGCAGTGTCCGGGTTCCTCTGAACTGTCCTGGGACGACTATCAAGTGTTAACATGTTCTTCTACACCAGAAAACACAAGCACAACTTCTCTTGTTTTTACTTACCAACATGCATTTACTTTAGGGGAAGAACATATGGAGGCAGAAACTTTTCCATAAAAATCTACCGTGACTTTTGTTAATTCCAATATTTACAGGAATGAGCAGCGTACCATCCTGGAAACTACCATTTCTTCCCACAAAAGGCAGGGGAAGGCAGGTGTGGCCAAGATCACACCCTCGGCCGCAGCCCTGGAAGCAGCCCGGCCAGCCCAGCGCTGAGTGACTGCTGTCGGCAGCTGCTGGCTTTCTAACATCCAGGTGTCAGCAGACAGTGAACAGGCAGTCTGTGGGCACTCTCCGCGGGGTCCGTGCAGACCAGCCTGAGCCCCCGTCGGAAGCACAGCCCACAGGGAAATGCCAATGGGAACCCGGCTGTGCTCCTGAGCCAGGAGAGCCGGCGCAGCGGCTGAGAGGAGAGCGGTGGTCAGGAAGGTGGTTAATCTGTGGGTCGTGTGCATGACCCAGTGGAGAAGGAAGTGACTTGGAAGTTGTCCTTCCAAAGTAAAGAGCCAAGTGAAATGCAGAAGAACAAGGTGGGACAGAATGGCCATCCCAGGGGCAGCAGGAGAGGATCCCTTCTCTGCTACTCTTGCTTTTGACCTCTCCCCAGTGGGAAGCTAAGGTTATTTTAAAACCTTGAAATCCTGGAGAATCTCTTTTTTTGTTGAAATGGCAGTTTTAAAGGTCTAAACAATGAAATTTAGTCTTTGGAAACGGCTGCTGGCTGCAGATGTGTGTGAAAAATGCAAGACCAGTGGCCAGTTCTCCAATGTCTTCCCACGCCCCGGCCACTCAAGGGGCCCTGCAGTCCCATCTGGGCACAGCCCCTGGAACTGCGAGTGACTCCACAAATGCATTTCCTGAATGTTCTTTCCAGTTGTTGGCTCTCCCGGGCCTTTTCTCGGCAGCTCACACGCCCAGAGGGCAGCAGCGGCCTCTGGAAGGCCTTCCCTGCCCCTCTGCTTTGAGTTGCCCGGGCTGCTGTTGTCACCATCCTGCCCTTACCCATCTGACTCCAGGTGGCCTGGGGTGAAGGGTCATGCAAGTCTGTGCCTGTACATCAGCGAGGCCAGCCCAGCCTAGAGCCACAGGACAGGCATCACCTGCTACCCGAGAGGCACGGGGCCCTCCCCTCGCAGTCTCTCCCTGGAGTCGGGCCTTGGGGCTGCAGACAGCAACTGGCGCTTGGCTGGAGGGGCTGCTGAGCAGGCATGTGGTACCGGACCTTCTTCCAGAACCTTGTCTTTGCAGACTGTGACCTCTCCCCCGTCCAGTCCCCTGACCAGCGGATGGCCCCCTGCTTCCGCTTGAGGAACTGGATGGACTCGGGCATTTTCTCGTAGTCCTGGATCTTCTCCAGCTCCAGCAGGACGACCTTGACCCCGTCCTGAACGAGGGCGTTGTACAACACGATGTGCTCTTCAGACGACCTCCCTAGCCAGCTGAATCCCGATGTTTCTCGGACCAAAATAATAATCAGCCTTCTGCTCTTCTTTATGTTTTCATTTGTGACCTCAACAATGTCTGAGAAACACAAAGCATGGCATAGTAAGTGCAACTTCTATTTACAATCATTCTTTCCAGAGCCAAAACCCCAGTGTCCCCTAACACTTGCCTTACTTAGGGTTAAAGGAGGGTCCCACTTAGAGGCCAGCTCAAAACACTAGCCCCAGAAGCTGAGCATTCTCTTAGGACTCAGAGCACTTTCAGTAAGAATTTAAAATATGGTTGGTAAACCGGTTGACCTATTCCTCTTTTATTTTACTGTATCGGCTATAAAGCAATTTTCAGATCTAACTAGCAATTACGTTTTCAAAAACGAAGTACAACTTAGTTAATTGTTGTTTCAACAAAATACGAGAAAAGTAAATACTTTGCATTAAATAATGTGAAAATCATTATGCACCACTGAAGAGGGTCTTAAAATTGTCAAATATGTTACCCATGCTAGTCATCTAGAAAGATGAAACCCAATTTAATTAACCCGATTAATTTAATAGATAAATTAGTTTCAAAACGAGATTTTTACTTCTCCCTTTATGTTCATACCTTCCCCAGCGTAGTCATCCCTTCCATAAATGAACAGCTTGTATCCACACTGTTTTTCTAAGACCTCAGGTAAGATTTTAAACACAAAAACATCTGAATTAGAGGTGGACCCTTCCCCAAGGGTCTTTGGATACAGTATGTATGCATCATAGGTCTTTCCGTCTGAAGCTAAAGGGGAAATGTGATATTTTAGAACCACAAGGAAAAATAAGAGGTTTGGTAAAGTAGATATAGCAAACATGCACTTCCGAATGAATTACTATTTCATGTGATGGTATGAATGAAGTTTCAATACAAAACACAGCACACCTTTTTCAAACGCTGTACCCTGACAAGTGTCTCTGTTGAGTTTACTGCAAAGCTGTTCTTATGTGACTGCCGGCCACCCACATGCAGTGCCCTCCACCTCTCTGCGTGGGAATGGCCTCCAGTTCTCGTCTCCCTCCCCACGCCACAACGCCCAATTCTACCATCCTCCCTTCTATGTATTATTGCAGCTTCATTTTTTGCAAGATTTAAACAAAAGAGAGAGTGCATGCATGAAAATTGAGTCCTTTCTTTGATTTGATAGCAATCTTGGGTGATCTGTGTTCTGCCCAGCACAGAGCGGGTCCTGAGTACCCGGGTCTATGAAGATGCTCTCAATGCCATTGACCCCACCACTATGAGCCTAGAGCAGTAACTTGGAAACTGTAATTATATATAAGAATAACTACTATTTTTATATCTGTTAAATTTCATTTTAAAATTTAAGTAAAAACTCTCTTAATTATCTTCTATATCTCTTAACTATCCCCTCTCTTCAACAAGAAAATGTTGCATAAAATAAAAATTGTACCTTTTTTCGGGAGAAAATCATAGCAAGAATCCCTGTACCAAAGCACAATGTCAACCTTGAAGATTTTATAGATGAAAACAGAGCTGGTAATCACTACTGTTAACATGACGAATATACCAATCAGGTGCTTCTGGAAACTGGGGACTAGAGCAGAAAAGAGAGGAAACATTTATTAGAACCAAAAGAATTAAACATTTGAGCACAACAAATTAAACATCATCATCCCAGAGAAACCATATTTGGGACTGGCCTGTAATCCCAAATCTCAGATAGTATTAATCCATTCATTATCACTTAATAATGGGTATTAATGTACAAAGACATCTAGAATGGATACCATGTAGAAAAACTGCAGTGCATTGTACTAAATCTCCACCTAAGTAGTATAATATACAATCTCACAGAAAAATAACAAAGACCATAGGATAGAGCACAATATAGTAAAAAGAGTCTAAGTTACTCAAAAGCCAGCAAAAGTTCCTAGAGGTAGAAGAGTCAGGTGGGAAAGGTGAAGGCTAGGGGGAAAGAGAAGGGTGAGGGATGCCACACAGAATGTTTAACACTTGGATGTTCTCCAGGCTTCACTGGCTAATTATTCATCCAATGATTGATTACAGAGTGGGGGGGGGGCAGAGGAGGAAAGTGAAGGAAAGGTAAGGAGAAGGGGGTAGAGAAGAAGAAACAAGAAAGGGACTTGCAAATGTCAGGGGTCAGGAGGAGAACCAAGATGGTGGTGTAGGTAAATGCTGGTACTCACCACCTCAGATAATAACATTAAAATTACAACTAAAATACAGAACAACCATGAAATCTGGATGAATAGAAATCCTATAATGAGAGAAGTAAATAAGAAAGTACACTGAGATGGTAGGAGGGGTGGAGACATGGAATGGGTTGGTCCAACACCTATGTGTGGTGTGGTTTTAATCAGAGGGAGATCATCTCTGTGGAAGCCTCCCAGGAGGAGTAAGAGTCCCACCCCCACACCAGACCCCCCAGCCCAGGGTTACAGAGCTGGGAAGAGATGTCCCTGTAATTTCAGGTTGTAAAACCAGTGGGAATTGTGGCTGAGTGACTCATAGGCAGCTGGAGACCCACATGTTCTTCTTAAAGGGCCAGAGCACGAACTTACTCGGACTTGATTTCTCTGAGCTCCAGCACTGGAGCAGCAGCTTGAAAGGAACCTGGGACATTCAGGGAGGAATTGGATTGTCTGGCCTCAGGGCAAGAATTCAGGGGCCGTTTTCTTCCAGACAGGGGGGCTCACAGAGGTCATTGTTCCTATGCTGGGACCTCCCCCTTGCAAAACTGACTGGCAGCCATATCTGATTTCCATCGCCTGGCTCACACTGTTCAGTCTGCCCTGGTGATTTCCAAGATCCCGCCCCATCCAATTTGCAGTGCCATCCAAACTGTTTGCAGTGGCTTTTCTATAGGAATGGCCTATCCTGGCTCGGGCTTCAGACTTTCCTAAAATCTCTTAAACAAGCAACATCTGACATCAGTGTGCCCCAAACTGATCAATAAGAAACCTAAGACTGCCTTGCTTCACAGCTTGACCTCGCCTGGGCATTTCCAAGTAGCAGCCATCTGCAGATCTCTCTGTAGCTCCTGCCCAGTGGCCCCAGGCAGTGGTTGACAGCTCCAGACCAAATTAGATTACAACTCTACACATCCACAGTGACACACTCAAGGGGCAGACTCAGTGAACACCAAATCCCACTGAAGCAAGTCCTGCTCCATAAGGGTGTCTCCTGCACAGCAGCTCTTCCACTATAGTCACAGCTGGTCCCCACAGCCAATTGGCCTGGAGGTCAACTCCTCCCAGCAACACCAATAGCAATCAAGGCTCAACTACAACAAGACTGTGCACATAGCCCACACAGGGGTGCACCTAGAGTGCCCAGCTCAGGTGACTGGGGAGGCTGAGTCACTGGGCCCTATAAGACACCTACTACACAAGGCCACTCTACCAATTCCAGGAGACATAGCAGCTCTACCTAATACATAGAAACAAACACAGGGAAGCAGTCAAAATGCAGAGACAAAGAAACATGTCACAAATGAAAGAACAGAAGAAATCTCCAGAAAAAGAAGTAAATGAAATGAAAGCATGCAAACTACTAAATACAGAGTTCAAAACAATGGTTATAAGGTTGCTCAAGGATCTTAATGACAGCTTCAAGGGACTTAGTGAAACTTTCAAGGAACTCAGTGAGAATTTCAAGAACCTTAGTGAGAACATCAAAGACATAAAAAAGGACCAGTCAGAAATTAAGCTGAAGGTGGTGTCTGCCAACTAAACTGAAGGTGCAGCATTTTAGACGTTCACAGATTGAAGTTTCTACAGTATTGCTTGCTAATGATCTGAGTGCGTTGGTGATTATATGTGTCCTCATTCTCTCACCTGAGCGAACGAGACCTTTTCCAAGTGGTGTTTCTCAAGGAGCATGGGCAGTGGGCCCGCAGACACGTGGGTCTGGGTGGTGCGTGTGCCCTTCCCATTGTGCCAGTGTATTGGTGTAGACTTGCTCTGTTTTCAGCTGTATTTATTGCTAAATTTCTCAGCATAAACTTATCCCATTGTATTTTTTTATAAATAAATATTTTTAACATGAAAAAAAGAAATTAAACATACACTAACTAAAATAAATAATAATTTATAGGGATTTAACAGCAGAATAGATGATTCCGATAATCTAATCAATGATTTGGAATATGAGGTGGCAAAAAACAACCAATCTGAACAGCAAAAAGAAAATAGAATCCCAAAAATATGAAGATAGTGTAAGGAGCCTCTGGGACAATTTCAAGAGTATCACTATTCACATTATGGGGTGCCAGAGAGAGAAGAGAGAGACAAAGATATTGAAAACCTATTTGAAGAAATAATGACAGAAAACTTCCCTACCTGGTGAAAGAAACAGACTTGTAAGTCCAAGAAGCACAGAGTCCCAAAAAAGAGAATCCCAAAGAGGCCCACACCAAGACACATCATAATTAAAAAAACAAGAGTTAAAGACAAAGAGAAAGTCTTAAAAGCAGCAAGAGAAAAGCAGTTAGTTACCTACAGAGGAGTACCCATATGACTATCAGCTGATTTCTCAACAGAAACTTTGCAGGCCAGAAGGGAGTGGCAAGAAATATTCAAAGTGATGAGTAGTAAGGACCTACAACCAAGATTACTCTACCCAGTAAAGCTCTCATTTAGAATTGAGGATCAGATAAAGAGCTTCACAGACAAGAAAAAGCTAAAGGAGTTCATCACCACCAAACCAGTATTACATGAAATGCTGAAGGGCATTCTTTAAGAAGAAGAGGAAGAGGAAGAGAAGAGGAAGAGGAAGAGGAAGAGGAAGAGGAAGAGGAAGGAGGAGGAGGAAAGAAGAAAAATATGAACAATAAAATGGCAATAAATACATATGTATCAACAATTAAATCTAAAAATCAAAATACATGAACAAGAAATCTAATCAACAAAATAGACTGATGAATAAAATAGAACCAGAGGCATGGAAACATGGAATAGACTGACGAATGAATCTCAGGGAAGGGAAGGGGGGACAGAAAGAGATTAACCAAAGATCTTATATGCATATATGCATTACCTATGGACACAGACAAAAGAGTAGTGAAGGCCTGGAGTGGGGTGGGAGCTGGCTGGAAAGTGGTAATGGGGGGTTGGGAGGGGGGTATCTGTAATACTCTCAGCAATAAAGATTTTTTAAAAATAAAATAAAAAATAAATGTCAGGGGTAAGTAGGCATCAAGAAAGAGAACCTGTCCAGACAATGTGCTCAGTGGTTGAGCATCAACTCATGCACCAAGAGGCCATCAGTTCAATTCCCGGTCAGGGCACATGCCTAGGTTGCAGCCTCGGTGAGGGGTGCATACAGGAAGCAGCCAGTCAATGTTCTCTCTCATTATTGTTTCTATCTCACTCTCCCTCTTCCTTCCTCTCTCTAAAAAAAAAAAAAAACAAACAAAAAAAACAAACAAAAAAAAACAAAAAAAAAACACAAAGAAACAATAGAAACATATTTTTTAAAAAGAAAAGAAAAGAGAACCTAAAAGCTCTCTTATTTTACTTTTTCAATTTAGGTCTTTGACCCATCTGCAATTGACTTGGGTATAAAGTAGAAATCAAGATATACCATTTTCTAGACCAGCCGTGGGCAAACTACGGCCAGCGGGCCGGATCCGGCCCGTTTGAAATGAATAAAACTAAAAAAAAAAAAAGACCGTACCCTTTTATGTAATGATGTTTACTTTGAATTTATATTAGTTCACACAAACACTCCATCCATGCTTTTGTTCCGGCCCTCCGGTCCAGTTTAAGAACCCATTGTGGCCCTCGAGTCAAAAAGTTTGCCCACTCCTGTTCTAGACCAATAGCTAATTGGCTCAATTGATAGGTTATGTTTACAATCTTCACAACTGTGACTTCATACAAGATCATGGTATCTATAGTATAAATCTTATAAACTTGTCATTTTTATTTAAGACCATCTTGACTGTTCTTGACTCTTTACATTTCCATATGACTTTTAGAATAAGCCTGCCCATAACACACACACACACACACACACACACACCCATACTTGCACAAACAGTGCTGAGATTTTGAGTGGGATGGTTTTTAATCTATAAATTCACTTGGGGACAACTAACATCTTTATAATATTGAGTCTCTCAATCCATGAACATTGTATATCCCTCCCTTATTGAGGTCTTCTCCAATTTACTCAATAATATTGTTGTTTTTTTAGTTTGTATTACAGAGGTCTTGAACAGCTTTTGCTAGCTTATTTCTATGTCTTCGATAATTCTTGATGCTACTGTAAATGATACTTTTAAATGTAATTCTATTGGTTTGTTGGTATTTATAGACATACATAGAAATACTACATATATATAGACTAGTTATCTTGCTAAATTCATTTATTAAGTCTAATAGTTTGTTCAGATTTTCTTCCATGTACACATTCATAAATACCCTATTTTAACTACAAATAATCTTAAAATATTTCACAAATACTCTCAATACTGTGTCTTAAGATTATACAACTCATGAAAATCAATAACTTCTGACACTCTCTCTGGAAAGTGGATATTTAAACTTCCCCTGCAGTCCTAGCTGGTTTGGCTCAGTGGATAGAACATTGGCCTATGGACTGAAGGGTCCATGTTTGATTCTGGTCAAGGGCACATGCCTGGGTTATGGGCTTGATCCCCAGTAGGGGGCGTGGAGGACGCAGCCGATCAATGATTCTCTCTCATCATTGATGTTTCTATCTCTCTCTTCCTCTCTGAAATCAATAAAAAATATATATATTTAAAAACAACATTTAAACTTCCCCTGCACATCCATCATTCACCTAAAAATATTCATTAGATAGCTACTGCGACCAGACTTAAGTTGCTACTAGTTTTGGAAATAGGATAGTTAGGAAGATAAATGGTCTGCAGCACCACAGGACTTACAGTCAAATAAAGAAAACTAAGTATGACAACTACCGTGGCGGGCGGGGACCTAGGGTGCTATGGAAGCACACACCAGAGGCCTCACCACTTCTGTTCTGGCAGAGAACAGTACAGAAAGGCTCCCTGGCAGAAGAAACAGTTCAGCGGAGAAGTGAGAAAGGGAAGATGTTATCCAGGTTAACAGGAATCCCAGAGCATTCTGGGCAGAGGGAATGGCCTTGCAAACCTCAAGGTCACAGAATCTTACCATGGTAAAATAAAAGCACATTTCCAATAAACAGTTTTATTGTTTACCTGGGTGTATTAATTGGATATATGCTGCATTTATTCCATATTTATTCCTGGCTACACAGGTAAATGGATATAGATAAAATTTACTTTTCACTTCTGAAATATTAAGCATTAAGATGACTGTGTTCCTTTTTTTGGATGGAGGATTTTCCACTCTGTTCAAAAGAGAGAGAGAGAGAATAAGTTGTTTTAAGTAAACTGCATTAACAACAAGTAAGCCACGTGCATGGTCTTTCTCTTTATTTGTTGCATAAATGAAGGCAGAAACAACCACCAGCCTACACACAGGTATAACAATTAGGCTGTTAGCAACATTGATCGAGATGTTATGGACCTACGTCCATTAACAGTAAAAGACGCAGTAGGAGAGAAACTGAATAAAAATCACCAGCTTCCAAGAAGAAAAATATGAACATATGCATTTTGGTCTCCATGGGGCACAGAAAGGAATATATGGAACAAGAGTAGAGTAGGCAGATGGCACAGGGTTTGAAGGTGATGCTAAGGAGTCAGGAGTTTATCCCTAGAGAGGTTCCAGGAGCCCTGAGGACTTGAGCAGTGGAAGGCGTGATTCTTGGCCCATTTTATGCGTCCTCTTTAGATTACTTAAAAAGTGGAATAACATGAAGATTGCTTCACCGGACTGTTGCAACATATGTAACTAATTCAACAGAAAGCCTTCCAAGTTGTCCTGAATTTGCACCACGATGACATGCATTTTTATCTTAAATGTACAAGCTCTTGTAAATCCTGTTTAGCTTAACGAAACTCAATATGGGTGGCAAAGGGTTAAGAACCAATCAACCACCAAGTAACGTTTGCTATTCCAGTGGTCATTTGCTATTCCAGTGGTCGGCAAACTGCGGCTCGCGAGCCACATGCGGCTCTTTGGCCCCTTGAGTGTGGCTCTTCCTAAGCCTTAGGAGTACCCTAATTAAGTTAATGACAGTGTACCTACCTATATAGTTTAAGTTTAAAAAATTTGGCTCTCAAAAGAAATTTCAATTGTTGTACTGTTGATATTTGGCTCTGTTGACTAATGAGTTTGCCGACCACTGGAAACCATCAAGACTGTATAAAGTATGACGTGCAATTTAACAACAAAACGTCTCTGCTGTGGTTGGCGCTCAGCATGCTTACTGTATGTAGTCTTCCGCCAGCACCGGGTCGTCATCATCAATCAGTGACCCGTTCCACTTCCAGTAGACAAAGTTAGCTTCCCGGCCAGTGACGTTGCATACCAACTGCAGCTGGGATCCTGCGAAGCAGTGCATTTTAAAGCCTAACATTAATTAATTTTCAAGTGATCCATTTATCTATATTAACAAATGGCTACTGAATAAGAATCTTAAATTATAGGAAAGCACAAAGAAAAAGAAAAATCACCCTTACACTTACCACCTAGAGATAACCACTATTAGTAACATTTTGTATCTCATTCCTTATCTTCTCTGTGTACATATGCAATTATTTAAATGGGTGTTATTATCTACTATTTGTAATTATTATTGGGTTGGGAATGTTGGCTCACGAGATTAGCCTTCCAAAATAGGCTCCTTCGTGGCTGGCTCAGCATTCCACAATCAGACAGAATATGATGATCATTTCCCAGTGCTAAACACAATCTGTTCCTAAGTTTTCATTATTACGATTACTATTCCATGAGCATTCTTGTACACCAATATTGTACATTTTCCAAAACAGCACACCGAATGAAAATCCAGAAGTAGAATCCAGTTAAAGGAGATACATTTTAAAAGCCAGCCCCTCTCGCCCACACAAGACTGCACTTCCCGCTCGCCCGGCGTGAGTGCCGTGCGTTCACCCCAGGCGCCCCCACTAGTCAGTGCCGACTCAGAGAGGAAACACATTCCATTCACATTTCGCCTGCGTTTCTTGAATTAATGGCGAACTGACATGTTTTTTATAAGCTTAGCGTTCCTTTGCCTTTAAGAACTGCTGGTTATACCTACTGCCCATTATTTCCTGGCATCATTGTGGTAACTCTATCACACACGACAACTCCAAAAATCCTCGGTGTTGCTTGCTTTCATTTCATTTTTATGGAAATCCTTTGGTAAAGATATTTTTATTTTTTGTTTGGTCAAATTTATAACTGTTTATCTGTTTTCACTATTTTTTTCTAAAATCTCTCTCTACCACCAAATCAGGAAAATATCATGTACATTTTATTTGGGGCATGTCATACTTTAATTGTTTTATCCGTTTAAGGGGCCAAGGAAATCTTAGCTGTTGCAAGGGTTTGTGGCCCTCAAAGGGCCATAGTACATCGACAGACAGACAGAATCTGTGATTAAGTCCTGAGAGAGGAGCAGGGCTGAAGGGAAATGTCTTTTTAGGCTCCCAAGGGGGCACAATCATGAGAAAGGATTGGGAAATGCTGCTCTCGATTCTACAGGCCCATATATAATTATGAGTTACACATGTTTGTTAGCTTATATCTAAGAATTTCTTTATATTACCATACATCATGAGTAACAAATTAACAGAACCCACAGGTCACAACTCTACCTTCTAATCCTTGTCTTCTTGCAGTTACTATCACAGACGAGAATTTTGTACACTAACGTGATTTTTGATCCTCTGGTACCCAACCTGCCTTTACGCTTAGACCAGCGGTTTCTCATGGAACGGTCAGTGATGGCGAAAATGTGCTCTATTTGTGTTAACCCTGAAGTCACTGGTCACATGTGGCTACTAAGCTCTTGACTGAGAAACTAATATTCAATTGAACTAAATTAATTTAATTTAAATTTACATATGCGTAACTACATGTGGCTTGCGGCTATTGCGCTATATGGGGCTGGGCTGGATGTTTATAAGATTTTATCCTTGGGATAAACTATGTAGAAGTTAACTAACTTGTGACAGTGTTTTTCTAGAACGACATCCTTTTGCCTGCAGTCTAGCTCTCCTGCCTAAAAGCACCAAAGGCGCCCTGTGCACCGGGAGTCACACTTCGCACCCTCGGCCTCTGGCTGTGGTTCTCGTGCGTAATCAGTCTCCGAGGAGTCACACTTCGCACCCTCGGCCTGCTGAGGCTGGCCTCTGGCTGTGGTTCTCGTGCGTAATCAGTCTCCGCAGGAGAGCAGGGACAGCCCAACCAGGTGTGGTTCGATGTGTGCCATAAGAGGCAAGAAATCCAAAGGAACATTTAATATGCAACCTGAGCCACTTTCTCTCTAATTATAGGCATGTCCAGTGAACAGCTTAGGCTCTGTGCAGTAAAGGTACAATTTATCTTCACCTCGAACTCAGAATAATTACCGCAGCCTGTCCTGACTGGAGGCTACTCACCCGGGACCACTTCCATCGTCTCGTTCACTGGACTCACAATCTCAGGGCTCTGGGGCCTGTTCTCCTCTGAAATAAACATCCACAGGCTCTCAGTCTCGCACAGATCAGGGTCTCAAATGATACCAACACTTGGCAAGTACACCAAACTATACATGGCGTCCGGCAGATATTCCCTCAAATGTCGGAAGCATTTATGGCAGAAGACAGAGGCAAGAAGTGAAAGAGGGAGCCAGCACGAAGGCCACAGCCAAATCATGACAACCCGCTCCAAAGCCTGCGCCCTCTGAGCCCAGCAGCTTGGGCTACACAAAACCACAGGCAACACAGGCCCTGGCTGCAGACAATGGCTCTCCTAGAGCCAATCAGGACGAGGAGGGGGCTGGTGCTTCCCTGGTGGAGCATCACTCCCCAGAGGGCCTTCGATGCTGGACCTGCTTATACACAGGACCTTTACTAATGACCCAAGAGTAGAATGTCAAGCAATTTGGCATAATTTATTAAAACAGGATAAAAATAGTAAGTAGCTCCAGAAATTAATCTGACTGTTATTTACAAAAAGATTGGCTTCAAGGGGTAACCTGTGGCCAACCCTGAGAAACTATGAACTTAAATGCCAGCTCCATAAGGCAGGATCCTGTCTCTTTGGTTTGGTAACAGTTCCTGGCACGTAGTAGATGCTCAATAAATAGTTTTGAATCTTCCTTTAGAAGAATATTTAAAAATGACCTCACCCCTGATTAAGTACATTATGTCTACACAAGGGATCAGAAAAGGAGAGGAAGAATATGTCTGCTGGTCTGGTTGCTACAAGTCAGGAAGAACAAATCAGAGCTACACAACGACCAGAGGGAGGCTGCTCAAAGCTCAAGATGGTTGTGACTGTTGAAAACTATGATTCACTGATACTAGTAGGAATTAATTCTGATTCAACAAAATAATAAACTTTGAAAAAAGAAAGTATGATGGCAGTAAGAAAGCTCCGCTGTAAGTCAGGCGGTCCGGTTCTGGGTCCCTGCCCTGGGACACGCCCTCATGTGCCTGTCCCAGCATGATTCGCAGTAGAGACCCCTTTAACTTCCAAACCCCCGCGAGTGACCGTTATCATATACGATTTATGGAGGGCTCAGAAAGAACCATCATCAGCCATGCCAAAGAATGAGCCTCCTCGGTCAGATGGAAACCCGGCTCATATCGTCTGTTTAATTAGCACTTCGTCTGAAGCAGGAGGGAAGCCATTTACACAGTATTTAGCGACAAAAGTTAAAACCAGGTGACTTTTGGCTTTAGCTCCTCCGGGGACATGCAGATGATAGTAGAATCCTGATCCCTGGGCCTTCCCGGGTGGGAAGTCTTAGGACAGAGCTGTGACTCACCAAGAGTTAAAAGCTTGATCACCCGGCTGATGGGATACTGCTTTCCCAGGAGCGCATAGGATGCGCGGCAAGTGTAGTTCCCTTTATGCGCTTCAGTCACATTCATGATGATGAGTTTATTTGATTCTCCAATGAAGTTTGCATCGTCAAGAAGTAGAGGTTTGCAGTCCTAGATAGAGCAACAGGAAGAAAGTATTGAAAACCAATTAATAACTTTCTCCAGTCTGCCAGGAGGAAACATTCCACTTTTCCATATCAGCAAATGTTTTATACATATGCAATATGTATATTATATTTTATATATATTTATACATATATATACAAATATGTACTTACACACACACACACACACACACACACACACACACACCTATATATATATGAAAAGAAAGATTCCCTGCATAACAAATTTTAATGTGATTTTTGTGGCAAAAGTCATAATTATACTCCTAGGATATTAAATGCTTACACCTATGAGCCTTGCACTTTGAATGCTCACACTATATAGCTTGTCTGTGATGCTGTACTTCCTTTCTTCACAGATATTACTGACTTTGTGTTTCTTACCCTGCACAGCATGATTCCCCAAGGAAGCCCTAACAAGCTCGGCAGATCAAAGGTAGCAAACCCATAGTTTCCATGGAGTGCTAGCCAATCTCTTCTAAGACAGTTACAGAAACTACTGCCCTGGGCGCTGTGGCTCAGTTGTTTGGCGCATCCTCCCATACACCGAAAGGTCGCGGTTCAATCCTCGGTCAGGGCTCATCCCCAGGTTGTGGGTTGAATTCCCGATTGGGGTGTGTGCAGGAGTCAACCTATTAATGTTTCTCTCTCTCAAATCAATAAAAACATATCCTCCGGTGAGGATTAAAAAAATAGAAAGAAACTATTAAGTTATTTAAAGACCATTTGATTTGTTAAAAATATTTTATTGATTTTTTACAGAGAGGAAAGGAGAGGGATAGAGAGTTAGAAACATCGATGAGAGAGAAGCATCGATCAGCTGCCTCCTGCGCACACCCCACCGGGGATGTGCCTGCAACCAAGGTACATGCCCTTGACTGGAATCGAACCCGGGACCCCTCAGTCCGCAGGCTGACACTCTATCCAGTGAGCCAAACCAGCTAGGGCATGGACCACTTGATATTTTAATAAAACACAAAAGAATAAATTTTGTTCCCTGGCCTGTGTCACTCAATGGTTAGAGCATGGGCCCATGTACCAAAGAGCTGCAGGTTTGACTCCCAGTCAAGGACATGTACCTGGGTTGCAGGTTTGATCCTTGGCCCCAGCTGGGGTGTGTGCGGAAGGCAACAATGGATGTGTCTTTCTCACATTGATGTTTATCTCTCTCACCCTCCCACCTTCCACTCTCTATAAAAATCTATAGAAAAAATATCCTTGGGTGCTCAGCCGGCATGGCTCAGTGGTTGAGCGTCGACTTATAAACCAGGAGGTCACCATTCGACTCCTGGTCAGGGCACATGCCAGGGTTACAGGCTTGATCCCCAGTGTGGGGTGTGCAGGAGGCAGCCAATCAATGTTTCTCTCTCATCATTAATGTTTCTATCTCTCTCTTCCTCTCCCTTCCTCTCTGAAATCAATAAAAATATATATTTTTAAATGTATCCTTGGGTGAGGATTAACAAATAAACAAAAAAAGAATACTTTTTAAAAAATAAATAGTTATCTCTTAAAAACCCTAAATTTATACTGCCTTATCTTTAAACTTCTTTTATTCTTACTATACTCTTCTTCAACTATATCTTCTTAAGAAAAATAACAGAAAGTAAGCTTTTAGTAAGGCTTCAAATTAAATATATGTAGTCTTACAACTTTTTTCAAATGTCCTATTAAGTTTCACTATTCAAAAGTAAATGATATGCCAAATGAAAATGTACTTTGCAGATTCAACATATTGTCTGTGAAAGAAAACTATTTTATTTGCTGGAAAAGTAAAATACTATATTTAATATAACATTACATGAGACATAGAAGCATGAACAAACTGTTGAACCTCAGAGAGAAGGCAGGGAGGGTGGGTGGGAAGAGATCAACCAATGAACTTGTATGCATATATGCATAACCTGTAGACACAAACAATGGGGTGATGAGATGTGGGAATAAAGATTTAATATATATATATATATATATATATATATATCTTAAGACATTACCTTATCCCACTCTATTTTGGGTAACTCATTGTTTTCATCCTTAAAATAATCCAAATAAGGACACACAAGTTGTCCATTTCCTGCAATAATTAGTTTCTGTTCGTATATAGCTTGTGCACTGTAACACAAGTCAGGTTCATGTTGTACAAACTTTGCAGTTACTTCAATCTTGAGGCAGTAAGTTGAATTTCTAAAATAAATCAAAATAGGTGAATCAATCATTATTAAAGGACATTTCTGTCTTAACTATTGTAGGTACACAGAACACATGTCTGTATCAAAGTAACTTCTTCCTTACCTCACTGTGCAATAGTATTGCCCCGAATCCTTGACCTTAGCGGGAACAAACCAAAGCTTATCTTTGTACTGATGAATCCTGGAGCCTCTTTCCATAGATATAGATGTGTTGCTGTCATTTTTATACCAATTTATATTGCCTTTGTTTTCATTTGGGTTAAGAGGACATGAACGAACAGCAATTTCATAAGCAGAAGAAACTAAAATTATTTGTCCTGTACGTTCCTCACATTTACCTTTAAAAGGGAGAAAGGAAAAGCAAATTCTATATGAAATCTGTCAATGTCTCTTAATATAATATCTACATATAAATGTATCAATTACTCAATACATTAATTCATATTAAATATTTACCAGCCTTATGATTAACACCGTTATCTTGGAAGTCTGAAATATTTATATCCAAATTCAGTTGTATTACTTACTACCTGAGTGCCCTTGAGCAAGTTATGTAACCTCTCATCCCCTCTTGAGTCATCTAAAAATGGGTGAAAATGTAGCAGGTGAGAGAGATGCTTCAGTACAAGATGGGAGTGGATTTACCCTCCTACCTGAACAACTAAAAAATGGGCAATGTTTATGAAACAATAATGTTCAACACATTGAACATAAAACTAGAAATATCAGAAAGGTGGGAGTCAAAGGAGGGAAGCCCTAGAATCTTCCCAAATTGCTGCCTAGCGGGACCAGGACCGTGGCGTTGCGAGGAGGAAAGCTAGGCAAAGTCTCATGATCTCTGAGTGAGGAAATGGAGCTGGGAATCCAAGTAAACCAAATCCTATTATATAGGATTTTTCTTACTCTTTAGATCTCCTTTAAAATAACTGCATGTTTAAAGCAAAACCGATAGTGTATAGTAAGATTTATAACATATTAGTAGCCCTGCACACGAATCTGTGGGCCAGTAGCTTGCCAGTAGCTCGCTGCCGCCCTCCATTAGCTCTCCGGCCGCTGCCCCGCTCTCCTGTAGCTCCCCCTGGCCCCCTTCCCTTGCCCCCCCCCCCCATAGCTTGCTGCCCTGCCACCTCCTGTAGCTCTCCACCGCCGCTTATAGCTCACTGCCCACCCTCCTGCTGATCCGTGATCCAGTTCTATGTGATCGGTCATTACACTTCACGGAGTAGTGACCATTTGCATATTGCATCTTTATTATATAGGATAAAGCTGTAAAAGGCCTGGGAACAATGGGGCTAAGTTCTAGAATGGAAGTATACTGCCTTACGTTTCTTATACTCTATGTGAAATGGCATAATATTACTTAAAGGTAAACAGTAATAATTAAAGATGGATACCAGAAGCCTGAGAGCACTTATTTTTTTATTATTAATTTCAGAGAGAGGAAGAGGGGAGACGGGGGGGGGAGGAGAAAGAGAGAGAGAAAGAGAGAGAGAAAGAGAGAGAGAGAGAGAAACATCGACATGAGAGAGAAACATTGATAGGTTGCCTCCCATACACACACCAATCGGGGGTCAAATCCATGATCTTTCAGTGTACTGGGCCATGATCTAACCAACTGAGTCAGACCAGTGGGGACCCAATTTGTACTTCTTAATCCCTTCACTTTTTCACCCATCCCCCAACCTCCTTCCCATCTGGCAACTGTCAAAATGCTTTCTGTATCTGTGAGTCAGTTTCTGTTCTGCATGTTTATTTATTTTGCTTTTTACATTTCACATATACTTAGTAAGTGAAATCATATGGCATTTGTCTTCCTCTGACTTCTCTCAGCACAATACCCTCTAGGTCCACCCATGTTGTTGCAGATAGCAAGATATCATTCTTTTTTATGGCTGAGTCATAGTCTATTGTATATATGCACCACTTTTTAAAAGATAGATTTTTATTGATTTCAGAGAGGAAGGAGAGGGAGGGAGAGAGAGAAAGAGAGAGAGAGAGAGAGAGAGAGAGAGAGAGAGAGAGAAAGGAAGAGAGACATAGATGTGAAACATCAAACAGTTGCCTCCTGCACCCTGACCAAGGATCGAACCCATAACCTGGGAATGTGCTCTGCCTGGGAATGAACCCGCCACCTTCTGGTGCACGGGCTAATGCTCCAACCAACTGAGCCACACTGGCCAGGGCTCCAATAGCACCTACTTAAAACAAAAACAGTTACTTAGTATAAGCCAACACAGGAGATAAAATGAATCATGAAAATTCTCAATCAACCCAAAAGCCAGCAAAAAAAGAAAAAATAACAAAGAATTAATGGGACAAATAGAAACTAAAATATGATCCTGAAATTAAATCCAAATGTATTAATAATGATATTTTAAAATATTAATGGTCTAAACATCCTAATTGAAAGGCAGAGGTGGTCAGATTAGATAAGGTGAGAAAAATCCAACTGTACACACATACATGCATACACACATGCCATCATGCTTACACACACTCTAAATAGAAAGATACAAATACATTTCAAGTAAAAAAAAAATGGTAGGGGCCCACACCAGGTTAACACTAATCAAAAGAAAGTTTACATGGTTGTTACATTGATAACAACCAAATTAGATTTTACAGTAAAGATTATTAACAGGGATAAAAAGGGTCATTTCATTATGATAAAGAAGTCATTCATCAAGAAGTACATAGTAATCCTAAATGTTTACTAAGCTACTAACAATGCTTCTAAATACTTGAAGCAAAAATATTAGACTGCGTCCTAGCTGGTTTGGCTCAGTGGATAGAGTGTCGGCCTGTGAACTGAAGGGTCCCCGGTTCAATTCCGGTCAAGGGCACATGTCCAGGTTGTGGGCATGATCCCCAGTATGGGGCGTGTAGGAGGCAGCCAATCAATGATTCTCTCTCATCATGGATGTTTCTATGTCTCTCTCCTTCTCCCTTCCTCTCTGAAATCAATAAAATATATATTTTTTAAAATGTTAGACTGCAAGGAGAAATAGAAAAACCCACAATTATAGTCAGAGATTCCAATAACCTACTCAAAAAATAATTGATAGAACAAGTAGAACAATTAGATAAATCAGTAATGATATAAAAGATTTGAACAAAAATTTTGGTGTAACTGATATTTATAAAAAATCCTACTCAACAATAGCAGAATACACATTTTTAACACAACAACTTTACCAACATATACACTATTCTTGTTCATCACCCAATAATTGATGTATTTAAAGGGATTCAAATTAGACAAATTATATTTTCTGGTGATAATAGGATTCAATTAGAAACCAAAACCCAAAAGCTATCTAGGAATTCCCAATATGTTTGATAAGACATTTTAAATGAATATGAAATACACTGTTAGCTGGGAAGACATACTGTCCTAATTTATCAGCTCTATAAAGTATCAGCAGATTTGAACATAACTTCCAGAGTGTGCAGAATGCAATCATAAAAAAAATATTATTTGTAAAATAATAAAATAAAACTAAAAAACACACCTCTAAATAACCATGAGTCAAAGAAGAAATAAAAAGAGAGCGTAAAAGGTATTTTGACTGAATGATAAGGGAAATACATGTCAAAATTGATGATATTCAGTGAAAGCAGCGGGTAGAGGAAAACTGACAGCACTAAATGCCTATAGAAGGAAAAAAGATCTCAAACTGATGACTTCAGTTTCCACTCAATAAATTAGAAAAAAATGCACCCAATATAAGCAGAAGATTAAAAAAATAACATGAATCCAACAGACAATCAGTGAGCCCTGGCTGTGTGACTTCGGGGTTAGAGGGTTGACCTGTGCACCAAAAGGTCACAGATTTGATTCCCCGTCAAGGGCATGTACCTGGGCTGCAGGTTGATCCCTGGCCCTGGTAGGGGTATGTGCGGGAGGCAACCAATGGATGTGTCTCTCTCACATTGATGTTTCTCTCTCTCTCTCTCTCTCTCTCTCTCTCTCTCTCTCTCTCTCCCCTCCTTCCCTCCCTGCCTCCCTCCTCTCTGTCTCTCTCTCCCTCTGTACCCCCCCAATCTCTTCCTCCCTTCTACTCTCTCTAAAAATCAATGGGCCCTGACCAGTTTGGCTCAGTGGATAGAGCGTCGGCCTGCGGACTCAAGGGTCCCGGGTTCGATTCCAGTCAAGGGCATGTACCTTGGTTGCAGACACATCCCCAGTGGGGGGTATGCAGGAGGCAGCTGATCGATGTTTCTCTCTCATCGATGTTTCTAACTCTCTATCCCTCTCCCTTCCTGTCTGTAAAAAATCAATAAAATAAAAAAAAAAAATCAATGGAAAAAATATCCTCAAGGGAGGATTAACAAAAAAAAAATCAATGAAATAGAAAATGAAAAATAACAGAGAAAAATCAGATACTAAAAGCTTGTTCTTTCAAAAAATATGATTGATAAAATCTCCATCCAGAATGGCCAGGAAAAAAGAAAGGTGTTATCTCTCAAAGGAGTAATAAGGAAATATTAAGAACAAATGTATGCTAATAAATTCAATAACTTATGTGAAACAAGAAAATTCCTTAAAAGGCACAGACTATAAAAGCTCCCTCAAAAAGAAATAAATAACCTCAATAGCCCTATAGATACTAAAGAAAATGAATTTGCAGCTAAAATCTTACAACAAAGAAAATTTGGGGCCTAAATAGCATCACTGGAATATTTATGGAAGAAATTTTAGGCAAACTCTTGCAAAAAATTGAAGAGTCAGTAACATGTCCCTATTCACTCTATGAGGTCAACATTACTCTAATACTAAAACCTGACAAAGACATTACAAAAAAAAGAGAAAACATAAGCCAATCATCATAAACATAGATGCAAAATTTCTTTAAAACAGTTTATCAAACTAAATATTACAATATATTAAAAAAGGATAATATATTGTGATGTATATAACATCATAGAAATGCAAAGTTGGATTCACATTCAAAAAAATCAATCAATGAAATTCCATATATCAACAGAGTTTAAAAGAAAATCTATATAATCATCTCAATAGACCCCGAAAAAAAAACATGACAAAATCCTACATGAGCAAACTAGGAATAGAGGTGAACTCTCAGCTATGAAAAACCTACAGCTTTTATACACAGCAAGATTAGGAGTGAGGTCAGGATGTCCACTCTAATCACTTCTACTCAATAGTTTAGCAGTGGTTCTCAACCTTCCTAATGCGCGCGACCCTTTAATGCAGTTCCTCATGTTGTGGTGACACCCAATTTCATTGTTACAAATTGAACATAATTAAAGCATAGTGATTAATCGCAAAAACAATATGTAATTATATATGTGTTTTCCGATAGACTTAGGCGACCCCTGTGAAAGGGTCGTTCGACCCCCAAAAGGGTCGTGACCCACAGGTTGAGAACTGCTGGTTTACTAGAAGATCTAATTAGTACATTAAGTCAAGAAAAAAATAGATGGCACCCAGATTGAAGGGTAAAGTGAAACAGCATTATTTGCAGACAATATGATCATCTATGTGGAATATACTATAGAAATCTACAAATGATCTAGAGCAGTGGTTCTCAACCTTCTGGCCCTTTAAATACAGTTCCTCATGTTGTGACCCAACCATAAAATTATTTTCGTTGCTACTTCATAACTGTAATGTTGCTACTGTTATGAATCGTAATGTAAATATCTGATATGCAGGATGGTCTTAGGCGACCCCTATGAAAGGGTCGTTCGACCGCCAAAGGGGTCGTGACCCACAGGTTGAGAACCGCTGAGAGGATTAGTAAATTATAATGTAATATGAGTATGCAAGATTGAATGGGTTTTCAAATACTAGCTAAGAACAATTAAAAACTGAATTTTTAAAAATACCTTTTCTAATGACAGTAAAATATATGAATAGAATATTAAGGATAAATCTGACAAAAGATGCATCAAAGCTATCCAATGAAAAATATAAAACAGTGCTTAAATAAACTAAACAAGATCTAAATAAATTATCATGGATCAGAACACTCAATATCATTAAGATGTTAGTTGTCCCCAAATTGGGTTATATTCAACTCAATCCCCATTAATATCTGAGCAGGACTTTTTGTGCTAATTAATAAGCTGCTTCTAAAATCCTATCTAATAAAAGAGAAACATGGTAATTAGCATAGGACCGCTACCCTTCCCATTGGCTAATCAGGGCGATATGCAAATTAACTGCCAGCCAAGACTGTGGCCGGCAGCCAGGCAGCTGGAAGCAAACATGAGGCTTGCTTGCTTCAGTGAAGGAGGACTCCAACGTTCCCCGCCTGCCTTGCCGGCCTCTGAGCTGGCAGTTTGAAACATTGTAACAAATATAGAAGCTAAACAAAACCCCAGAAACCAGCTTTCAGCCGGCCAGGATCTCAGAGCTGGAGATGATACAGTGTTTCGATTATAGAACCGAAACAAACCAGATACCTGCTTTCAGCAGCAGAGGCCTTGGCCCAGAATTTAAAAAAAAAGAAAAAAAGGAGTGGTTGGGAGCTTCAGTCACCCACCAGCCTGAAAACAGCCCTCAGCCCCTCACCCAGACTGGCCAGGCACCCCAGTGGGGACCCCCACCCTGAAGGGGGTGTGACCAGCTGCAAACAGCCATCATCCCCTCATCCAGGCTGGCCAGGCACCCCAGTGGGGACCCCCACCCTGAAGGGTGTGTGACCAGCTGCAAACAGCCATCATCCCCTCATCCAGGCTGGCCAGGCACCCCAGTGGGGACCCCCACCCTGAAGGGTGTGTGACCAGCTGCAAACAGCCATCATCCCCTCATCCAGGCTGGCCAGGCACCCCAGTGGGGACCCCCACCCTGAAGGGTGTGTGACCAGCTGCAAACAGCCATCATCCCCTCATCCAGGCTGGCCAGGCACCCCAGTGGGGACCCCCACCCTGAAGGGTGTGTGACCAGCTGCAAACAGCCATCATCCCCTCATCCAGGCTGGCCAGGCACCCCAGTGGGGACCCCCACCCTGAAGGGTGTGTGACCAGCTGCAAACAGCCATCATCCCCTCATCCAGGCTGGCCAGGCACCCCAGTGGGGACCCCCACCCTGAAGGGTGTGTGACCAGCTGCAAACAGCCATCATCCCCTCATCCAGGCTGGCCAGGCACCCCAGTGGGGACCCCCACCCTGAAGGGTGTGTGACCAGCTGCAAACAGCCATCATCCCCTCATCCAGGCTGGCCAGGCACCCCAGTGGGGACCCCCACCCTGAAGGGTGTGTGACCAGCTGCAAACAGCCATCATCCCCTCATCCAGGCTGGCCAGGCACCCCAGTGGGGACCCCCACCCTGAAGGGTGTGTGACCAGCTGCAAACAGCCATCATCCCCTCATCCAGGCTGGCCAGGCACCCCAGTGGGGACCCCCACCCTGAAGGGTGTGTGACCAGCTGCAAACAGCCATCATCCCCTCATCCAGGCTGGCCAGGCACCCCAGTGGGGACCCCCACCCTGAAGGGTGTGTGACCAGCTGCAAACAGCCATCATCCCCTCATCCAGGCTGGCCAGGCACCCCAGTGGGGACCCCCACCCTGAAGGGGGTGTGACCAGCTGCAAACAGCCATCATCCCCTCATCCAGGCTGGCCAGGTTTTAAAAACAACAAAGTTGATTTACACTGCCTTAATTCAACATCCTATCTAATAAAAGACAAAAAGGGTAATTAACCGTACCTCTGCTACGCTTCCCATTGGCTAATCAGGGCGATATGCAAATTAACTGCCAACAAAGATGGCGGTTAATTTGCATACGTAGGTTCAACGATGGGAGGCGAAAGGGGAAGCATGGAAGAACGGTGCTTTTTCCATTCCGCCTTTGCCCTGCCCCCCACCCTGGATCCAAGAACCGGGGCAAAGGCCCGCCCCCCAGCTGGTGATCAGTGACCCCGCGAGGCAGGGAGGGACCCAGAACGGGGAAGCCGTCCTGCCTGGCCGCTGGGGACCAGATCACATCCCCGGCTGGGAGACAGGGAGGGACCCAGAACACACAGAAGCCATCCTGCCTGGCTGCAGGGTACCCAATCGCGTCCCTGGCGGCGAGGCAGGGAGGGACCCAGAACATGCGGAAGCTGGGTCTTTTTTTTTTTTTTTTTTTTTTTTTTTTTTGGTTTGTTGTGTAATTATTTATTACAAATAAATGATGGTTTCACATCTGTCAAAAACGGTCCTGTTTTTACATGTGTGTGCAGGTTCTGATGTACAAGAAAGGGTCATGTGCTTAGTTCGTCCATGCAGAGCTCACAGGTACATCACTAAATACTTTAAAAATAGAATGATCTCTTTTTGAACC
>NW_005360721.1:222298-233936 GCF_000412655.1 Myotis brandtii
CCTGGCCCAGGGACCCTTCCCCCCCCCCCGAGTGCACAAATTTTTGTGCACCAGGCCTCTAGTTTATTATAAAACCATATGAATTAAGACAGTGTAGTATTGATATAAAGATGAATAGGTCACTGAACAGAAACCTCAGAAATAAATTACACAAACATATTCAACTGATTTTTTTACAAAGGCACAAAGGAAATTGAGTGGAGAAAAGATAGCCTTTTCAATAAATTGGATATCCTTATTAAAAAAACAAAACACACAAAATCTGATCTTTTGAGGCAGGATTTCTAGAATGGCAAGAATGAGGGTCTCCATAAATTCACTCCTCCATAAAAATAACAAAAAGCCTGGAAAATTTTCAAAATCAAAGGGATGCAATAATGAGAACATTTATTTTAAAATAAAACAAAACAAACAAAACAAATAGTGGCAGCTGAATCTCAGAACAGCGGGATTTGTAGCTTTGTAATTTAAACTACTCTCATCCACCTCTCTTTCCAGCTCCACTATAAACTCGAAAACCAGCCTTACAAACATAATAGCTATGAAAGCCAGCAGCTTGCAAGAGTGAGCCTGGTTTGGAGCCCCTCAAAAAGTACCATTCCTGCGCATTGCCACAATTTGACCCGATTGGCAGCTCTGTGGAAAAGTCACACTCACAGAGTGGTGTTGTTATTGCCCTGACTCAGAGCTCCACAAGAAGTGCTATCCCAAGAGTGTTTGTTTAAAAAATCAATCAGTGGCAAATGTTTGATTCTGCAGTTGCCTGCAGCCATGATACCCGTTGACACAAACAAGAGTCTGGCCAAAAGGAAAAAGAAAACCTGGGGAACTAAATGATCATAAAGAGATTCAAAAAGCTCTAATATATTCCTGGGTAATCCAGAAAAGTGCCTATGGATGCAGGGCTGTGTACATGCCCAGGGAAGACCAGAGAAGGCACCTTAAAGTCATGCACAGCAAGAAGTGAAGACTAAGAGTTGTGAGCAGCCTAAGTGTTGAAGGCATACCTCAACACATACATGGCCCCTCCGCAAAGGGTAGAAGGCTTGTTGGGTCAAGTAGTCTAAGGAAATTTCTGACCAATCATTAGATGACCAAGCAGAGACTTACGTAGCTGTACACTACAGGAAACATAGATCACAGGAAACTTCAGAAAGCAATGAATATATATTCATTATCTTGATTGTGATGATTTCAAGAGTGGATATGAATGTCAACACACCAAATTGTATACTTTAAACATGTGTGGTTTATTATATGTCAGTTATTAACACAAGCTGCTAAAAGAAACATAGAATTGAAATAAAAGGGGCTAGGCACTTAGCATAGAACCTGTGCAGAGTGAGGACTCTAAGTATTTAGATAATGGGAATAACAGTAGCAAAAGCAATAGTAATCTATCTATATAAAACCCTAATATGTAAATCGACTAAATGGTGAACAACCGGCCAAATGACTGGTTGAGATGACGCGCACTGCCCCCAACCCACAGACCCTGACTGGCGGCAGGGGGGGCGGGGCCAGCAAGTGAGCGGCACCAGGGCCGCCAAGGTGGGTGGGAGCAGAGGCCCCGATCACACCACTGGTGGCCCCACAGATCAGCCCTTATATCTGACCAGGCCTAGGGATCCTACCCATGCATGAATTTCATGCACCGGGCCTCTAGTAATAATAATAAAATGAACAAAATAATGTCTCAGCTAGATATACACTTCTATTTATCTGGAGTTTGACCCACCCATCCACCAAAATTGTTCTTATCAATGTCACCTATGACTTTTAAGTTGCTAAATCAAATAAACAACTTCAAACATCATCTTAGTTAGCATATCTTCAGATGACATATATTATTAACCAAATGACCTCATCCCTTATCATCTCCCTCATTTCTCACTTGGTTCCTGCCGGAAGCCGTTCCATCCTTGCTGCTTGACACAGAAACATCTGCCCAGCTTATGTTCCAAGGGACCTGGCGTATATGGCATACTGTTCTTAATATGTTTGCTCACCTTCTTAGTGCTATTTCTTAAAAAGCAATGAATGTGTTTTCTCCCAGCAGTTTTCCTGACAGTCATGGTATAGCATGAAAAATTCAATGACCAAATTAAAAGTAATTGATTCCATGGTCAAGACTAAATCCTTTGATGTTAAGAAGTGTTTTTAAGTGTTGATAATTTTTAAATTGGATACATGTTTGACAGTTTTTCAGAATGTAATATTTCAAGAATATAATCGAAGGACATTTTGTGCATCTCAAAAGGCCCTGAGATTGTACAAAAGGATTTAATTCTTCTCCCAAAAAAGAAATTAATAACAACTTCATCTTTGCTAGAAAATCTGTGGGCCCACCTATATGTTTTGACATCACTAATAATAATCACATTACAGGCTGTTTAGGAACCTCGCAAAAAAAACCCGTTACTGACTCCCCCACAGGAAAACCTAATCGATGGAATGTGTGGGCTCTCACCCGTCAATCTCCTGGGTGCGGGACCCCACCTCTTATGGAGCAGGGCTTTACCCCGAGTAAAAAATCCAAGGCTTTGTAGAACATCTTCACAATCAAAGGACACTGAGGAGGGCCCATGGCCATTCATGGATGAAAACACAGGATTCCCTTCTTGGTCGTATTGTAGATATCCAAAACCTATTCCTTTTCCTTTATATCAAAGCAAACAACAGATTTTTGACTGGTCTGTACCTAACCCCACTAAGAACTATAGAGACTATCTTAAAGCTTCCGCTAACTTTCACTGGCAGGAAGCTTTTCTCCCCCCAGGAGACCATGTCACTCATCGGCATTCTAATGGATGGGTCCCAGCAGTCTTAACTTCTATAGTTAATAATCATTCTTATACTCACCATCACTTGTGGAGAGCAATTGCCGCCACAGCACCTATAACTCTTGATAGACCCCAGCCCCCGCCTTATGGCAAAGAAACTTATCATATTAGAGCTTGTCTACCATCCCCATATGTCTTTCTACTAAAAGATTCTCACAGTAACCTAGGTGTGACAACAAATGAAACCACTTTCACTGTTTCCTGTCACAAATGTATTTTAACCACATGTATTGATTCTAGCTTTTCTATTCAGACAATTTTTATTGTAAAGCGACCTCCTTATCTAATGTTACCTGTACAATTGCATACCCCATGGTATGATGATTCTGGGTTACAAGCTATTAGAATAATTACCAACACTTTAACACACTCAAAAATATTTGTAGCAGAATTAGTCTTAGGCATAACTGCACTCATTACAATTATAGGATCACTTGCTACTGCAACCACAGCCTTAGTACAGGAAGTCCATACAGCTCAGCACGTAGATCAATTAGCAAAGAATATTTCTCTCGCTCTAGCTATCCAAGAAATAATAGACAAAAAATTAGAAGCCAAGGTTAATGCTCTTGAAGAAGCCCTTATACAAATTGGAAATGAAATTGTTACACTTAAAGTTTGTCTATCATTAAGATGTCATCTAGATTACAAATGGATCTGCGTTACTCCTTTAGAAGTTAATCAGCCAGCAATAACTTGGGACAAAATTCAACATCATATATTAGGAATTTGGAATAACAGTAATTTAAGCCTAGATCTACAAAAGTTACATCAGCAGATTCACGACGTAAGCCAGTCGGGCTCACTACTTGATCCTTCCCAGGTTGCATCTTCCTTTTTTAGCGGTTTACAAGAATACATCTCTAAACAAAACATTATCCCCATGCTTTTAAGCGCAGGCCTATTTTTATTCATAACTTTAATAATTATTTGTCTTTTCCCAATCTTCTTCTGAGTCTTAACGCAATCCGAAAGGTGGCTGCTGATTTACACGTGCTACATTTAAAAAATAAGAATGGGGGAGATGCCAGAAGCTGTTCCATCCTTGCTGCTTGACACAGTCGCTGCAGGGAAGAAACATCTATACAGCATTTGTTCCAAGGGACCTAGCGTATATGGCATACTGTTCTTAATATGTTTGCTCCCCTTCTTAGCACTATGTGTTCTAACTAGGGCCACCTCCCCAAGAAAGGTTGTTTCTCCAGGTGGGAATGTTTCCCTGGAGTTAGGGATTAATGGGACTAGGGAAGGGAATAAATCAATAAAACCCCCTAGTGTTACAGAAATACTGTGTACTACTTATGAGGAACTTAGACTGCTAGCAATAAATTTAGGACTTGCTAGGCCCACATCCCCAGGGGTCTACACACCAGAGAAAGTACCAAAGCCTATACCCCTAAAAACCCGCCAACACAGGGCAGTCCCAAGGAAGACCACCAGCAAGGCTAAAAGGACATAACCTTTATTTAGGCCATAGAATAGGAAAATATCCTTCAGTTATGTCCTTATAGCTTAACAGTAGAGCAGTAGAATAGTGACCTTGGAATAGAAATAGCAAACTAGCCCTTATAATGGAACACAGAGACTAACCTTTAGAATAGAATGTAGAAACATAGACAATAGATAAGATTAAAATTAACAGACCTAGATAGAGATAAGATTTTTAGCAAAGGTCAGATAAGAAACTATAAACATAAAATAAGGAACTGTAGAAGGTCAAAGGAGGACCCAAAACATACCATGATGTAACTATAGAGGCATGCTTATAGAATCAAATAGTATAAGTACAGCTGTAACAAGACAATAAAAAAGAACCTAACTATGCTGATCATCTGAACGCTGTCTCTGTGTCCTTCATTCTTCGCCGACGCTGTCCACACCTTTGGGAACCCCTGGACCGCTGGGGCTGGACCCTGGCAGGTTCCAACCACAATGGTATTAAGTTCCTGGAACATGCCATTTCCTTAGGGCCTTCGCACATCTGCCTGGAATGTTTCCCCATCCCCAACTTCAGGGTTGACTTAAAAGTCAACTTCTCAGTAAGTGTTCTCTGGCCACACTATCATAAAATTTAACTTTCTGTCACCTGCACATTCTTAAAACTTTATTTTTTAAATATATTTTTATTGATTTAAAAGAGGAAGGGATAGGGAGAGAGAGATAGAAACATCAATGATGAGAGAGAATGACTGACCAGCTCCCTCCTGCATGCCCCACACTGGGGATCGAGCCTGCAACCCGGTCATGTGCCCTGACTGGGAATTGAACCATGACCTTCTGGTTCACAGGTCAATGCTTAACCACTGAGCCATATCCGCCAGGCCCAAACTGTATATCTTCCTTTCATGCTGTTTTTCTCTCTACACTTACCACAAATGACATAACAAATGTTTACTTTTCTAAACCCACTGGAATGTAAACCATCTGCAGTCAAATTTTCTGTCTTGATCATTCACTTCTGTATCCTCAGCACCTAGCGCCTAGCACAGGGTAGGGGCTAATGAATTTGTAATAAAGGGAGGAAGAGGGACAGAGTGAAAATGAATAAACAGAGAAAAGAAAGAACTGTCTCTTGATGGTTTTCAGCTGAGGGTCCATTAAGACTACATTTAACACCTCTTCCTGATGAAAGACAGGATTTCCTGTGTTATACTCTTTGATCAGCAATACAGTGGGAAGAGGCCTGGACTAGATACAGTTTAGTCTTAGGCATAACTGAATTAGTCTTAGGCATAACTCTAGACTTGCTCTTAAACTAGAAACATGGCCTTGGGCTCTTAACCTCACTGGGTCTGTTTCCAAATATGTAAACAAGAGAATGAGAAGATGCTGAAAAGAATACTCATCACTACAGTTCTGTGACCAACAGGCTCTGTGTATTGGGATTCAACAGAAAAGATAAGAAAAATGATTCTGTTAGATAAGGTACTTCATGTATTCTAAATAATAGATTCTCTTAGCAGATAATAACAAGTGGAAATGCTTAACTTACCAGCTTCCAGAGAAGAAATCAGTAGAGCTATGAAACAAACAAGCCTGAGTAACACTTTCATGTTCTCCTAGAGAAACAGGAATGAAAGAAAAACAAAAATTAGAAATGTTACTATTCCAGAGACTTTCAAGATGGCAGTAGAGCAGGTGAATCTTGAACTCACCTCCTCCCTAAACCAAACTGGAAATACAAATAAATTGGAGAACAATCACCCTGAATAACCAACTGAGAACTAGCTGAAGAGGAGTCTTATGCTACTAATCAAGGATTTGCAGCAGAAGGTGCATTGAGACTGGTAGGAAGGGTGGAGATGCAAGAGGGACTGGCCCCACTCCCACAGACGCAGCTGAGGTGCTGGAGAGATCACTTAGCTACAGGGGCTTTCTCCTGGGAAGTGTGGGGCCTAACCCCAGGCCAGGCTCCCCAGTCCAGAGGCTCCCCAGCCCAGAGCACCAGAGCACCAGAGCTGGAAAGAGGCGCCCACATAGCATCCAGCTGTGAAAGCAGTGGGGTTTCTGTCCACCGAGGAGAGGCGAATCTGCTGGAGACACCGGCTCCCTCTTCAAGAGCAAACTTTAAGGAGAGAGGATGGTGCTGGCTGGAGTCGCCTGAGGACAGTCTGGGGTCTGTGGCTCTAGGGAAAGATGTGGGGGGACAGCTGCCAGGACACCTGTACCCAGTCATTCTCGGATACCGCAGCAGCCACCTTTCTGGGGCAGGGCAATCCCCTCCGAGAGCATCAGCCTGGGGGAAAGCAATTATCCACCCCGGGAGTCCCTCGCACCCCACCCTGCAAGGAGCCACAGCCTAGGGCAGGGAGTAGAAGTCCGGGCAGACTTTGGGTGTCAGTGACTGGGTTTGAGGTGAGGCCATATGCCCACTTTTCCTGTGAACCAGACTGGTACTTCCCCATCACAGGAGGCCCCACAGACACACCCCGCAGCTCTTGGCAGACCCGACCTTTGGGCTCCGGAGGCCCGTCCTGAGTATTAGAGCATCCGCCCTGCTGAGCTCAAGGCAAAATCAGGGACAGACTCAGTCACCTGGCTCTGGGATGGGGTCATACCCACCACCTTCCCTGAAGTGTGAATGGCACCTCCCCTCACGAAGATCCACTAGCCCCACCACCAGAGACTTTTTCAGTGAATGAGCCTAACAGGCAGCCAGCAGACAAGGAAGGCAGAGGCGGATTGTGGGGTGCCTTGGCACATGTGCCAATCTGCCCCAGGGCCCAGTACTAGTAACAGCCGGCCTTGGAGCACAGCTTGGTCCTTCCTGTGTGCAGCCAAGCCCAGCAGAGGCAGCCATAACTGTGGACCAGGCACCGGCAGCGTCTGACACTGGCCTGCACCACAGTCCTTCCCAAAATGACCAAAAGCAACACACGAAGCGTCCAGCTCAGGCAGCACTGGAGCAGGACCCAACAAACTCCACAAACAGCAGATCGAGCAGGCACTAAACCTGATGAGGTGAATGCCACTTTTTTCTTTTCTGATTTTTTCTCTTTCCTTTCTATTTATTTATTTTATTTTTCTTATTGTTTTTTCTTTTCTTATAATTTTTCCTTATCCTTTTTATTCTTTCTTCTTTTCATATTCTTTTTATTCCTTTTTATATTATTATTAGTCAGCATCTGTACAGCAACTCACATACCATAGTTGGGGGTTGAGCATCATAATTAGACAGCCTAATCCCATGCATGAACAGGCCAACAGCAATCAAGACTCAACTGCAACAGGAGAGCCCATATAACCCACATAACATTCCTAGTACATCCAGCTCAGAGAACAAGGAGACTGCACCACTGTGTCCCACAGGACGCCTACTACATAAGGCCAACCTATGAAGACTGAGAGTCCTAGCAGATATATTTAATATATAGAAACAAACACAATGAGGCAGCCAAAATGGGGAGACAAAGAAAGAGGCCCCAAATGAAAGAACAGAAGGAATCTCCAGAAAAAGAGCTAAATGGATGTAAGCAAGCAATCTATCAGAGACAGAGTTCAAAGTAATGGTTACAAGGACTCTCAAAGTACTTAATGAGAACTATAACAGCATAAAAAAGAACATAGAAACCAGGAAAAGGAGCCAGTTGGGAATGAAGAATACCATATCTGACAACAAGAATACACTGAAAGGAATAAAAAGTAGGTTGGGTGAAGCAGAGGACTGAATCAATGATTTGGAAGACGAGATAGAAAAAAATACAATCACAAAAAGGAAAAAAGTTTGAAAAATAAGGATAGCTTAAGGGAACTTTGGGACATGAAGCATAACAGTATTCACATCATAGAGGTTCCAGAAGGAGGAAAGAAAGAACAAGGGATCGAGAACCCATCTGAAGAAATAATGACCAAAAAATCCCCTAATCTGGTGAAGGAAAATGGCATACAAGTCCAGGAAGCGCAGAGAGTCAGAACAAAATGGACCCAAGGAGGCCCACACCAAGCACATCATCATTAAAATGGCAAAGGCTAAAAACAAGGAGAGAATCTTGAAAGCAGCAAGAGAAGGCAGTCGCTTACTCTCAAGGGAGCGCCATAGACTGCCAGCTGACTCGACAACAGAAACATTTCAGGCCAGAAGGGAGTGGCATGAAATATTCAAAAAGATGAAAAACAAGGACCTACAACCAAGGCTACTTCACCCAGCAAGGCTATCATTTAAAATTGAAGGAGAAATACAGCAATTCCCAGATAACAAAAAGCTAAAGGAGTTTGTTATACAGAAATTTAAAGGGCTTGCTTTAAGAAGCAGAAGAAAAAGGGGGGTGGGGGTGCAAAAGAACATAGTTAAAAAATAAAATGGCAATAAATATGTACCTAACAATAATCACTTTGAATGTAAATGGCCTAGATGTTCTAATTAAAAGGCATAGGGTAGCTGAGTGGGTAAGAAAACAAGACTCATGTATATGCTGTCTTCAAGAGACACACCTCAGAAGGAAAGATACACACAGACTAAAAGTAAAGGGATGGAAAGAGATAATTCATACAAATGGAAAGGGGGAAAAGTTGGAGTAGTAATACTTATATCTGACAAAACGAGCTTGCGGCTACTTCTGTAGATTTGTTCCGTATCTGGACTGTACCCCATTCGTAGGACCCACTTGCAAAAGTCTCCCTAAACTTCCAGATCCACTCAAAGCTTACACTTTCATCTTACAAGGTAAGACATTAAATTATTTGTATAAAATTATATAGCTGTATGAAAATGCACCAAAAAAGACTAAAAAACATAACAACATATTAAAATTGGGTTGGTTCCTGCAGTTGGGTGGTTTCCCCCTTCTCGGTAGCTTTCTATCTAAAATTCCTGTAATGAGCATGTATTAACTGTATCACAAAGTGAGAAACAAAAGCAAAACCTTCACAGCCCCCACCCTCGTGTGACGTAGATGGCCGACCAACCTAGCACCAGCTACAACAGGTACAGGCCAGCGATGTGATCACGTATGAAGCGAGGTCCCAGGGATGCAGTTTAATTATATGACGCTTTGTCCACACATACGGCAGGGACGCTATCACCTTCGGCACTGGCTGCACGCTGCAAGGAGACACCACCACCGCCTTACCTACAAAAGCAACGTCACCAAAACACGGCGAAAAGGAAGACAGGCACTCCTGCCGACCGTCCTAAGCTTCTCAAGCCCAGAGGCAGCCAGTGCTCAGCAGAACCTTTTCCTTTCCGAGTTCCTGCTCCTGAGATGAGGTCACACGACCATCACCTGCTCCTGAGGGGCACCTTCACGTGCAGTAAGTTCCAGCCTCAGACCCCAGGGGACCTTCGCACAGATCTATGTGAGGGCCCCGAGGACCTCAAACTCAACAGGCCCCAAACCAAGCTCTCTGCCACATCTGCTCCCCACCCGTGACAGGTGCAGCACTGCCCTGCACTCCCCACTGTGAGGACACCCTTGCCCCCTGCACCCCCACCTAAGGGCAGACACACTGCACCCCCAGCCCCCAGCACTGCCCTGCACCCCCCACCGTGAGGGCACCCCCAGCCCCCGGCACTGGGCGTGGAACTCAGAAGCCTTAATGAGTCCTCATGGAATGAAAGAAAAGTGAAGAAAAGGTGCGGTTATCCTCCCCCCACTTCAGCAGCGTGTCCAGAGGAGACCATGCTTTGAAAACTCTGCCCTTTGGTTTACACAGGAGATTGCACTGGCTTGTACTCTTATCTGTAGCTCTAAGTTAATTGCAAACACAAAATATTTTACCCAAGACATCACTCATTCAGACTCTAATGACATGCAACCATCTGAATAGTACCCAGAAAATGTTCTATTAAGAAGTGGTGTTAACAGGAATGAAAATGTTACACTGTGCTTTTTAAATAAATGGAGGAAAATGATCCCTATGCCTGGCTCAAGCCTGGAAACTTTCCTGGAGCAGTAAGACTGCGTTCCTAAAATGTCCTAACTCTGACTTTTATTCGAAATAACTTGGCCTTCTCCCAGCTTAGTCTAAAATTGCATTCACAGTATTATCATGTTGCCTTTAAACTATGCCCGATTATAAAACAAGGTCGGAGGTGCTGCGCCTCACAGCCTGGCCACCGCTCCCGCGCTGTAAGGAGGTGTGTTTCCCCTCTGCCGGAGAAGGAAATCAAGGCTTCAAATGGTTCCCAGGTCCAGGCCAATCAATTACTCACGTTAGTTAGTTTATCAACAACAAAACGAAGGCGCGGTAAACCTACTGAGCAGCGTGAGCGCCTGGCTGTGCGCAGCGGGAGCAAGGGAAGGCCCAGCTGCGTCCACACAGCACATTTCAGACACATTTCAAATGAACTCTGAGCACAGAGCATGTGGCAGCTGCAAGCCCAAAGCCAGCGGCCGGCTGCATAGATGCCTGGCCTCGGCCATGACCCTCTGGTCCCAGTGCCTCAGGTGCGCAAGGTGGGCGACAAGTCCGACGACCTCAGACCCTTTCCTGTTCCTAGAGCTTGTAAAACTCGGAATCCAGTGCAGAGCCCAGGCTTACTCAGCCGCCCACACCTGCTCTGGGAAAAAGCAGGCGGGGGGCGGGTGCCTCCCCGCAGGGGGCTCAGTCCCAGAACCCTAGGGCGGGCAGGCGGGTGTCGCTCCAGGCTATAGGAACGGGTTAGTGTCACATGATCAAAGAGAATAGGGGCAGTGGGAGGGGAAATGGGAAAAATGCACCCAAGACTAAACAAACCACGCTCCCAACAAAAATCAGCATAAACCCCGTGGCACCCAAAACGACAGAAATTCCAGGTGCAAAGCCAAGCCCTACCTACTCCACACCGCCTGGCGGGTCGGTGGGCCGCGCGCAGGCCTCACACTGTGCTCTGTGTGCCCGGTGGAGTGCTGGGCCGAGACAGAAACAGTCAAGTGTGAAAGCAGACCTTCTCCTCCAGACAGTTACGGCGTGACCACAGACGCCCAGCCTCTCCCGTGTGCCACACAGGGATGAAGACGGTATTCATGGACGTTTGCCATGAGGATCACATGAGCTGTCCTCATTTAGGGCTGAGAAAACTGTCCGTGGTAAATTGCCTCATGCTCTGGGGACACAGAGGCTGTGGTGATGTGCCCTCGATGTTCATTCATGTTCTTGTTCACTCACTGCCAAACTTGACCAGCTTATTGCATGTCCGCCACAGGCCCGCCTCGCGCTTGCTCTAAGCAAAATAGACATAATGCCCAGGGCCAGGCTCAAGGAGCTCGTCCGCCAGCAGGGACTGGGCACGTTTACAGAGAATGACACATCATGGGGAGTGGCCTTGGGCACAGAAATGCCCAGGGCATGGGGGAGGCAGGCCTCCCTCCGCCTGG
>NW_005360721.1:234005-247259 GCF_000412655.1 Myotis brandtii
TGGAAGAGATGGTGTTTGGACATAAGCCGAAGGTCAGGTCCGGTGAACATGCCCCAAATGGAGAATGTTACTGAGGCGCTGGGACTGCGCTTCATAGGCGGCCAGAAAGTTACTGGAAGGTTCTAGGCCGCGGGCGGGATACGTGAGAGGATGCAGAGGCCAAGTTGCGGGTAAGAGCACTTTCTCATTAAACGCACACCTGTACTTCCCACAGGGGCGCAGAAAGGCAGCCACCACTGGGGCCCCCAGCTGAGGGCGTGGAGAGTGCACTGTGGCTATAAGCTGGAGGAGTGCACCGAGGCCAAAACAAACTGCCCTGGCCCCTAGGGAGAGGCCCCCTCAGCCCCGCCTCCTCACCTGGCAGGGACCCACCTGCACTGCAAATTACGTCATTTGAAAACCTCCCACTCGCCATCACCCTCTGCCTCTCGGTGACGGTGACGGTGACGGTGACGGTGAGTACCTGGGGGTCTGGGGTCGAGTCCGGATCACTTCCTCAGGCTCAGCCTGCGGCCCTGACTGCCCACCAGGGAGCAGCCGCCTAACACTCCGCCTAGACAGAATGAACGGATACCTTGTTCCTCACTCACTTCTGAGACAGGCACAGCACAGCAGCCAGGTCCAGAGGTGCAGCGGCTCATGGACAGGACTCTAGGCACCATGAAGTCAGAGAAGGTCAGAGAAGGCGCCGCGTCCTCCGCTCACTTCCCACCGAGGGTGCCATCCTGCATCCAGAAAGGCCTGCGCTGATGCCAGGGCGAGCGAGGAAGAAGGCCCAGGAGCCTTCCCAGAGGAGCCAGCACCCTGGTCCCCATGGCACCCCGGTTCCCAGGGCACTTGCCCGTCTCCTCTGCAAGAAATGGCCGATCTGCCTCCTCCGCCTCCAGCCACTGCTCCTAGCACTGCCCACTGCCTCCTGTGCTCTGGGACCACTGCCCAGGCCACTACTGCCCAGGCCGCCATGAGCTCAGTCCCTCGACACAAAGGGCCCTCGTCCCCATTGCATTGGACAGCTCCAGAGCGCCCCCCCCACTCCTACCTGACCCCTGGGTGAGGCCCCCCAACCTCCTACCTGACCCCTGGGGTGAGGCCCCCCACCTCCTACCTGACCCCTGGGGTGAGGCCCCCCACCTCCTACCTGACCCCTGGGGTGAGGCCCCCCACCTCCTACCTGACCCCTGGGGTGAGGCCCCCCACCTCCTACCTGACCCCTGGGGTGAGGCCCCCCACCTCCTACCTGACCCCTGGGGTGAGGCCCCCACCTCCTACCTGAACCCTGGGGTGAGGCCCCCACCCTCCTACCTGGCCCGTGGGAGGCAACTCCTGGGTGCCTCTGTGAGCCACTGTGGGGGCGCTCATAACCAACCAAGGGCACAAAGCCCCAGCAGCAACTCGCAATTCTCCTCCTTGGCTGCTGACCTCTGGACATTGCAGTCACACCAATCCAGCGTGCAGGCCTCCTGAGTCTGCTGCCCCAGCAGGCAGCTCCTGAGCCTCTCTGAACTGCTGCAAGGTGCGACCCCAGCTGCCAGCATCCAGTCCCCACAGTAGTGCCACTCCAGCACGTGGGCCCCCTGAGCCCACCACCCCAGAAGACAGCTCCTGGGTGTCTCTGTAAGCCACCCGTGGGCGCATGTATCCAACCAAGGGGGCAAAGCTCCCAAAGCAGAAACTGGAACTTCTCCCTCCCCAAGCTGGCATCTGGATACCATGACTGCACACCATGACCGCACCACTCCAGCATGCAGGCCCCACGAGCACACAGCCCCAGCAGAGGGCTCCTGGACCCCTCTTGAGCTACTACTGGGCGTGTGCCTCTCCAACCAAGGGTGCACAACTCCCTCAGTGGAAACCATGACATCCCCCTCCCAGCTGCCTACCTCTGGACACCTTGGTGAGTTACTGAGGAGTTGCCTCCCTGGACGAGGTCATATTGTTTCAGCCAGAGACTCCAAGATTCCCACATCCCCAGCTGCTGGCTCCTGAACCCCCTCGTGATTCAGAGAGGGAAATCACTTTGGCCAGAGTCCCACTGCCTCAACCACAGACTACAGGACAGCTGCCCCCCACCCTCACAGTCTCCAAGACCCTCATAGTGAGTTGCAGAGTGTCACTACCCCAGCAAGAGTCACACCACACCAGCCAAAGTCACAGTATCTGAGCCTCAGGCCCCAAGACCCCTTCCTCCCAGATCATGGACTCTGGGAACCCACAGGGAGCACATACCAGTGAGACCTCAGGCAACCCTTTCCACAAGAGCCGGAACCATGATCACATCCACAACTGCTTGCACAATGGAGCTGAGGGTGAGTCACATTGCCAATCCGTGACGACACTTCATCCACGAATAAGAAACTAACATTCAAGACCCAACTATATCAAGAGAACCCAAATAGCTCTGGTAGGGGGTTCCGCTAGATCACCAAGCCCAGGAGATCTGAGAGACTGCACCAGTGGGTTCCAAAAATCACCAACTACATAGCACCACCCCCAAAAGAACCTGGGTAGCAAAGCAGTTGGATCTAAGACACAGAAACAAATAAAACATTACAGCAAAAAAATGGGGAGACAAAAAACAATCTCCAAAGGAAAGAAAAAGAGAAATCATCAGAAAGAGAATTAAATGAAATTGAGGCAAGTAACTTGTCAGAGAAAGAATTCAGAGTAATTGTTATAAGGATGCTCAAACCGCTGGATGACAAATACACACAACTCAACGAGAATTACAAGGAGCTGAATGAGAATGTCACCAATATTAAAAGGAATCAAGAGGAAATGAAGAATGACATAGCTGCAATAAAGGGCACAATGGAAGGTTTAAACAGTATATGAGAAGAGGCTGAGGACCACATCAGTGAATTAGAAGGCAAGGTAAGGAAAAACACACAAACACAGAAGCAAGTAGAAAGAAAACTTAAAAAGCAGGAGGACAGCCTAAGGAAGATTTGGGACAACACAAAAAGAAACAACATCCACATAACAAGGGTACCAGAATGAGAGGAAGCGGAGCAAGGAATAGAAAACCTGTTTGAAAAAATAATGACAGAAAACTTCCCTGATGTTGGGAAGAAAAAACACACACAAATCCAAGAAGCACATACAATACCAAACAAGATGAACCCAAAAAGACTGACACCAAGACACATCATAATTAAATTGGCAAACATCAACGACAAAGTAAGAACCTTAAAGGCTGCCAGAGAGAGACAGAAAGTTACCTACAATGGATCTCCCATCAGACTATCAACTGATTTCTCAACAAAAACACATCAGGCCAGATGCAAATAAAATGAAATATACAAAGTGATGCAAATCAAGGGACTGAATCCAAGAATACTATACCCAGCAAGGCTACCATTCAAAATTGAAGGTGAAATCAGGAGCTTCACAGACAAAAAAGGCTAAGGGAGTTTATCACTACCAAGTTAGCAATACAAGAAATGCTAAAGGGACTGCTGTAAAAAGAAGAAATAGAAAGGGAAGAAGGAATACAAGCATAAAGAATAAAAATGGTGACAAACAAGTACTTATCCATAATGACATGAAAGATAAATGGATTAAACTCTCCAATAAAAAGACATAGGGTAGCTGAATGGATAAGATAACATGACCATATATTTGCTGTCTACAAGAGACCCACCTCAGAACAAAGGATTCACACAGACTGACAGTGAAGGGATGGGGAAAAATCTTTCAGGCAAATGGAAATGAGAAAAAAGCTTGGGAAGTAATACTTATATCTGGCAAAAGACTGCAAAGTAAAGGCCACAACACTAAAAGAGCAATTCAACAAGAGGACCTAACTCTGGTAAATATATAAGCACCCAATACAGGAGCACCCAAATACATAAAAAAAACTTCTGGAAGATATCAAGAGAGAGATTGACAGTAATAGAATCACAGTAGGGGACTTTAATACCCTATTGACACCACTGGATAAATCCTCTAAACAAAAAATCAGCAAAGAAATAGCAATCCTAAATGACTCACTAGATCAAATGGACTTAAGTAACATCTTCAGAACATTTCACCCCAAAGCTACACAATATACATTCTTCTCAAGTGTACATGGGACATTTTCAAAAACAGACCACATATTAGGCCACAGGCAAAGTCTCTTCAAATTCGAGAAGAAAAATATACCAAGCATTTTCTCAGACCACAATGGCATAAAGTTAGAACTCAACTACAATGAAAAAAAATCAAACACTTGGAGGCTAAATAGCATGTTATTAAACAATGGTTGTGTTACCAAAGAGATCAAAGAAGAAATAAAAAGCATCCTGGAAACAAATGACAATGAAAACACAACACTCCAAAATCTATGGGACATGGTGAAAGCAGTCCTGCGAGGGAAGTTCATGGCTCTACAGGCCTACCTCAAAAAACAAGAAAAAATGGTAATAAATTATCTAACCTTGCAACTGAAAGAATTAGAGAGAGAGCAACAAGAAAAGCCCAGAGTAACCAGAAGGAAGGAAATAATAAACATCAAAGTAGAAAAAAATGACATAGAGACCAAAAGAAAAATAATAATAATAATACAAAATATCAGTGAAACCAAGAGCTGGTTCTTTGAAAGGATAAACAAGCTTGATGAACCTCTAGCCAGGCTCACCAAGAAACAAAGAGAGAGGACCCAAATAAACAAAATCAGAAATGAAAGAGGGGAAGTAACAACCGACCCCACAGACATAAAAGGATTGTAAAAAAATACTACAAACAACTCTATTCCAACAAACTGGACAACCTTGACGAAATGGACATATTCCTAGAAATATACAAGCTTCCAAAACTCAATCAAGAAGATTCAAAAAACCTGAATAGGCCGATAACTACTGATTAAATTGAAACAGTAATCAAAAAGCTTCCAGCAAACAAAAGCCCTGGACCGGATGACTTCACAGGGGAGTTTTACCGAACATTCAAAGAACTAAAACAAATCCTTCTCAGACTATTCCAAAAAATTCAAGAGGAAGGCACACTTCCAAGCTCTTTCTATGAAGCCAGCATCACCCTAATCCCAAAACCAGATAAAGACACTACAAAGAAAGATAATTAAGGCCAATATCCCTGATGAACAAAGATGCTAAAATCTTCAACAAAATTCTCGCAAACCGGATCCAGCATTACATTAGAAAAATTATACACCATGACCAAGTGGGATTTATTCCAGGGATGCAAGGCTGGTACAACATCCGCAAGTCAATAAACATGATATATCACATAAACAAACTGAGAGACAAAAACCACATAATCATATCAATTGATGCAGAAAAGGCATTTGACAAAATCCAACATCCTTTTCTGATAAAAACTCTCAGCAAACTGGGAATAGAGGGATCATACCTCAACATAATAAAAGCCTTGTATGACAAAACTACAGCCAACATCATACTCAATGGGCAAAAACTAAAACCATTTCCCCTAAGAACAGGAACAAGACAGGGATGCCCACTTTCACCACTCCTGTTCGACATAGTACTGGAAGTGCTAGCCATAGCGATCAGACAAGAAGAAGAAATAAAAGGCATTCAAATTGGAAAAGAAGAAGTAAAATTGTTGTTATTCGCAGGTGACATGATATTGTACATCAAAAACCCTAGAGACTCCATCAAAAAACTACTAGACTTAATAAATGAATTTGGCAATGTAGCAGGATACAAAATTAACACTCAGAAATCTATGGCCTTTTTATACAGCAATAATGAACTCACAGAAAGAGAAACTAAAAAAAAAAAAATCCCATTTACAACTGCAATAAAAAAATTACAGTACCTAGGAATAAATTTAACCAAGGAGGTAAAAGATCTGTACTCGGAAAACTACAGGACACTGAAAAAAGACATACAGGAAGAATATATCATGTTCATGGATTGGTAGAATCAACATCATTAAGATGTCCATACTACCTAAAGCAATTTATAGATTTAATGCAATCCCCCATTACAATACCAATGGCATATTTCAAAGACCTAGAACAAACTCTCCAAAAAATTCATCTGGAGTAAAACAAAAAACAAAAAACAAAAACAAAAAAAAAACCCTGAATAGCTACAACAATCCTGAGAAAGAAGAACGACGTTGGAGGGATCACAATACCAGATATCAACCTATACTACAAAGCCACTGTTCTCAAAACTGCCTGGAACTGGCAGAAGAGCAGACATATAGACCAATGGAACAGAACAGAGAACCCAGAAATCGTGATATATCACATAAACAATCGACCCAAGCCATTATGCTCAATTAATATTTGACAAAGGAGGCAAGAGCATACAATGGAGTCAAGACAGTCTCTTCAATAAATGGTGTTGGGAAAATTGGACAGATACATGCAAGAAAATGAAACTAGACCACCAACTTACACCATACACAAAAATATACTCAAAATGGATAAAGGACTTAAACATAAGACAGGAAACCATAAAAAGCTTAGAAGAAACCATAGGCAGCAAAATATCAGACGTATGTCATAGCAATGTCTTTAGCAATACGGCTTCTAGGGCAATGGAAACTAAGGAGAAAATAAACAAATGGAACTACATCAAAATAAAAAGCTTCTGCACAGCAAAAGAAACCATCCACGAAACAACAAGAAAGCCCACTGCATGAGAGAACATATTTGCCAATGTTCTCTCTGATAAGGATTTAATCTCCAAAATTCACAGGGAACTCATACAACTCAACAAAAGGAAGATAATCCAATCAAAAAATGGGCAAAGGACCTAAATAGACACTTTTCAAAAGAGGACATACAGCAGGCAAAGAAACATGAAAACATGCTCAAAGTCACTAGTCACCCGAGAAATGGAAATCAACACAACAATGAGGTACCATCTCACACCTGTCAGAATGGCTGCCAGCAACAAATCAACAAATGACAAGTGCTGGCGAGGATGTGGAGAAAAAGGAACCCTCATGCACTGCTGGTGGGAATGCAGACTGGTGCAGCCACTATGGAAGACAATATGGAGTTTCCTCAAAAAACTGGAAATGGAACTCCCATTTGACCCTGTGATCCCACTTCTAGGAATATATCCCAAGAAACCAAAAACACCAATCAGAAAGGATATATGCACCCATATGTTCATAGCAGCACAATTCACCATAGCTAAGATCTGGAAACAGCCTAAGTGCCCATCAGTAGATGAATGGATTAGAAAACTGTGGTACATCTACACGATGGAATACTATGCTGCTAAGTGAAATAAGCTAGTCAGAGAAAGATAAATATCACATGATCTCACTCATTTGTGGAATATAATGAACAACATGAACTGATGAACAAAAATAGAACCAGAGATATAAAAACATTGAACAGACTGTACAATCTATGAGGGAAGACAGGGGTTGAGGGGGTAAGAGATCAACCAAAGGACCTGTATGCATGCATATGAGCATAACCAATGGACACAGACAATAGGGGGCGGTGAGGGCTTGTGCTGGGGGGTGGGGGTGGCCAGAGAGAGGTCAATGGGGGAAAAAGGAGACTTACGTAATACTTTAAACAATAGAGAATTTAAATTTTTAAAAAAGCCAAAGAACCGCATGATTAAAGAAAACACTTGAGAACCCTGTAGTTACCCCAAGGAGGCATTGCAGGTGGCCAGGCACCGGGGCCTCTCTCTTCCTGAGCTGCTGATCTTCCCCGAATAATTTCAGGGGGCGGGGGGACATCCTTTTTACATTTTATGTAATCTGGCTATATCATGAAGTGGGAAGAAAAATCTTCAGGAGATAAAACACGAGGCAGCAAAGCAACAGCTCTGAAAGTGAGGCTCTGACCGCACAGCTGAGGGCTGCTCTTCATTTCCCAGGAAGAGTCCTTTGGCGGGAACGTCTGAGAGGCACTGCCCTTGTCAACATCCACAGTCCTCTCTCTCCTCCGGACAAGAGGAACGGAAGCGCCGGGTCCCACAGACTCCCTCCCATGGGGCCAGCCAGGCAGAGCGCCTCCCCTCACCACTATGGAGGCTCCAGGATGAAGGAGAACATGGCAGTGACCCCAGAGGAGTCTCCAGCTGTGACATGTCTGTTCCCACTAGCACATATGAGTGACATACACTCCTCCACACACAGACACCCTAATCAACAGCTGTGCGGCCAACACAGCTCTCACAAATGTTCCCCCGAGAGCTATGAGTGAGCAAACCTACCCACCACTGGGCTTATTATCAAGGTAAAATATGCATATAGTAAACACACAACACAGAAACAAGCACATCTCCAAAACCCGGAAATCCCGAGAAACACCGAAAGCTTGCAGTCCTCCGATCAGCAGGTGGGGCCAAAGCCCAGCTCCCAGTAGATTTATGCGATTTATTTACCCGGACAAATGAGGCCAAGGACACTCTTTAATCATCACAGGACCCCGTGCTCAAGGATGTGAAGACAAAGCAGAGACGGCCAGAGCTTTTGGGGGTTGCTAGGAGATGTAAGTGTGCAGCTATGAAGAGGCCCGCCCACCACACTGGCGCTTCACAGGGGTTTGAAGGGCACAGGGGAAAGTAAGCACTGGAGGCTGGAGACAGGAATGGGCTCGCCCCAGCCTCCTGGCCCTGGGCGGGAGTTCAACAGCTCCCCATGTTGCCCCTTCAAACCTCCTAGGGCTGCTGGACAACAGGAACAGGACCCGAGATGAGATGGTCCTGGTCTCGTGTCTCCCGCCCTTTGCAGATGCTCTGCCTGCCCTCCAGCTTCTCCCAGCCTCTGGCGCAACTCCAGGCCCGCGCCGGGAAAGGCAGGGACAGTCCTGCTGTGGACTTGTCACAGAGCTGACCGTGAGCCATCCCCGAGCACGGCCTCCATCAGGCGGGGCAGGGGTCTACAGGTAGAGTCGCAGAGGACCAGGCTTTCTCCAAAACAATGTCATTGCTTCCATTTCTGTGGGTTTGTTATCGAGGTAAAATATGCATATAGTAAACACACAACACATCTTAAGTGTGCAATGCCACTAACTGGGACAACTGCATACACCAGCAATATCCTTTCAGGATATAAACCACTTCCACCCGTAAAGTCCCCTTGTGTCCCTCAGTGTCGCCCCTGCACACGGCCGCAGCATTCTAGTTTGTATCGCCATTTTCCAGCTCCTTGGACAGTTCGCATGGGCGCGCCTGGGGCTCGCACCCAGTGCCCTGCTTCCCGGGCAGGTGCTCTCTGCTGCACTCCCTCCCGCATCCCAGCCCAGCAGTGGTTCTCAGGGCAGTGTGCCCCGGAGGGAGCGCGTGGAGCTGGCAGGAAGCACCCCGGGTTCAGGTGCTCGCAATAATGCCGCAGCGCCAGGAGCCGGGGGTGCCAGATTTCCAGAACAAGGGAAGGCAGTTCTGCCCAAGAAAGACTTGCCCCGCACCCTGCGTGGCTGCCAGGCACCACACAGCCATTCATGCCGACAGAAAGTGTCACTTTTCATTTCTGAGCCCAGCACCTGACACCTTCCCACACTAAAGTAAAACATACATGCATTGTTGGCATGCGTGTCATACATACTCAGTTCCCCAGCAGTGCAGCCACTGTGACCACTGAGAGGCTGGCCTTTGACTACCAGTGAGACCTTGACCGAGAGTCGCCCATCGCTCCGTGGCCCTGGGTCTCAGGACTGGTCCGCTCAGATGCAGTGGCAGCTGCTCTGGGCCGGCCCGGTCAGTCCACAGAGGCACTGGCTGGTCTCATGGGGTTCCAGCTGGCTCTGCCCAAACATCCACACACCACAATATACAATTTTAATACAGGTTACCTTTACATCTCGCTCCTATATTGATTATTTGGAAGCTATGCTGTAGGTAAGTTTTATTATACTACTTCAGGAGTTTTAAAAGGGTGTTTTAAAACACTGGCATTAAAGGGGTATTGGGCTGCGAACGAGGTGATGGCTCTCATCTGGGTCTCACACGCAGCCCGGCGGCACTGCAGGGCTCCGTGAGTCCCAGTCTGGAAAGCCAGGTGTGCGGAGCCCAGGTGCCGCGACCCCACCCGCTGAACCCAGCGCCTGATCCAGCTCAGATGCGTCACCAAACTCCACTTCACTGGGAGTCACCACAAGCGACAGCCTCAAACTCGATTGTCAGCGGGGCCCTCGGGAATGTCCTGCTCCTCTCTGCGCTAGGAATGCTCTCACTTCCCAGCACTTCTCTTCCCGCTGGAAAACACGGACAACCATGGCCGCCAGGCGCCTTCTCCACTGCCTGCACACGGGCATCAGTGCTACCAGCCCGGGCATCATGCTAGACTCACCTGGGGGCTAGAGTCACGGGCATGCCCCTGAGCATGCAGAGCTGTTTCTCCAGGTCCAGTCCTGGTAAATCTGAGTGCCAAGGTGCAGGCCAGATGGAGGCACCAGGCTCACCTCCACATATGCAGCCCCATGTGGCAACTTTATAAATGTACAGTACAGTGAGGTTCACATTTCACAGTAGTTCTCCCTTACCCACGGGGGTACCTTCCAAGACCCCAGTGGATGCCTGAAGCCTGGGACAGCAGCAAACCCTCTATTGATTAAGTGTTTTTCTATATATAAGCACCTTCTCCCTTGAGGGGAGCACTGTAGGGCTCCCCTTTGGCATATCCGATTGCCAGCACCACACTCTTGTACTTCGGGGCGTCATTAAGGTAAATAGGGTGACCTGAGCCCATGCACTGCGACACTGCAAAGTGACGGACGGACGGGAGTGTCCACAGCGTGGAGACGCTGGGCTAAAACGTGATTCACGTCCCGGCAGGACGAGTGGGATGGGGCGTGATTTCATCATGCTTCTCAGAGCAGCGTACAATTCACAACTTATTTCTGGAACTTTTCATTTAATATTTCCAGACTGCGGTTGATCGTGGGTAACTGAAACCGTGGAGGTAAGGCCGTGGGTGGGGGACGACTGATTCATTTCTACACTCGGCTCCACATTGTCTCTGCTCTAGTTTCTATTGTACCCTATTTTTAACTTACGGCATCTTATATGTCCTTTCCAGAACAGGTAGGAACGAAAAAACTGCCTCCATTATTCTGCCACATGCATGAAAAGAAGAGATGGTGCAGAATCCGAAGGTGTGAGGCAACCAGGGGTGGGAGGAACTCCAGGCCCCTTCGACACATGGTGGGATCTCTGGTGCCAGGGCCCTCTGTGTTCCCAGGTGCCTCGGCCAGGAAGCTGCAGCCACACTTCTGGGCCCCGAGAGCCAGCAGTGCAGACCCAGCCAGGCCACATAAGCCTCGAAAGAGGAAGATGAACCGACGCCCGAGGACAGCAGGCGATGGAATGAGGGCTGGCCCTGCCAGTGAGTCCCGTCCTTGAAAGTGGCACCTCGGTCATGTAGCAAGCATCCTTATCATAATCTCTGCATCTCCCTACCCCCAAGGCTGTGTAGTTTCACTGCAATTGTCCAGCTTGCCACTTTGAGAACAGACAGGCCCCTGAGGACATTCTCTCCACAGCACCTCCACCTGCCCCCAGGCATGCACCCACCTCCCCCTGCTGCATCCCATCTGCCTGGTCCAAGCCTCAAAGTCTAGCTCAACTCCCTGCCATTCTTTAGGGAACCCAGGCGCTGTGTCCCTGCCCACCGCCCTCCCGTCTCTCCACTGCAGGAGCGGAGCAGCGTCTGGCTGTGAGCAGCCAGCGGGCCCCATCCTGCCCACAGGGGCACATTTCATAGCACTCTTCTCCGTGTCTGTAGCTAGGCCCCCCAGTGTCCTCCTCGAGCTGGAGGCGCACAGTGGCCATCAGAGGGCACGGTTTCCATCCACCTGAGCCGCCTGCTCTCCTCAGCACTTCAAACAGCACCTGGCACATGGCAGATAGTCCCACTTGTTAGGTAAATAAGTGAATATATGTACTATCAGAAATGTTTCACCAAGAGGAGAGGAATGACTCAAAAGATGCTACTTGTTCAAAGCCATAAAGAAAGCCTAGTGCACAGCATGCCACACCAGGTTCAGCAGGGCCTGTTAGAAATGAGGGGTTTGGTCATGTGAGAATCCAGGTCCATTACCCTTTCTGAGGCCACAGGGAGGCCCCCCAAGAGCGGAGGACAGGGGCTGCTCCACAGGGGCAGCGTGTCAGCTAGCCAATGAGAGGACATAAGCCAGGGGTCCGCACCTCCTCCCACCAGATCCTCATCCCAAAGCCCCCCTTTGTGTAGCACACACCATAATATAGGCCATGCATATAGAATATTAAGTGAAATCATAAATAGGATATTAAATAAATAAGAAATTAAAGGAGTCAAGGGAGGAAAAAATCCCCACAGCTGCATAGTAACGTAGAGAGGAAAAAGGGTGCCCAAGCTCCCAGCAGCCTGCCTCCCCGAGTTCCTCACAGGCAAGGAGCGTCGTCCTGACGTCCGCCTTCCAGAAGCCGACCCCGCCCGGCGCCAGGCATCCCCCGCGCGGTGCATGAGCCCAGCTGACCTTTCCCCGCGCGTCATGGCCCTCGCTCCTCGCTCCGCGTCTAAGCGCTGGAGCTACAACCACCGGGAGGTGCCATCAGACCAGCACCCCTGCCCCCGGGAAGCACTCGGACAGCGGGGCAGGAACTGGAATTCGCACCAGCTCAGCAACATTCCTCCCTCCCGGCTGGGAGGGACCTGGCGCCATCACGCCTCGGAGAAGGCTCGGGGCTTGGAGCCCAGGGCGCCGGCGCCGGCTCGGGCTCGGGCTCGGGCTCGGGCTCCGGCTCCGCGGGCAGCACGTGGCCAAGCTGCTTGCTCTGATGTGAGAGGCGGGTGACAGCACCCCTCGGACTGGGGGAGGGTGCGAGAATCAGCGGAAAGGACCGCACACACGGTAAGGTGTTGGGCACGCCTGTTGGAAGGAGTGCCCTCTTGGAGTCCGTAGCTACTCCCAGGGTCACCCTTGACCGGGAGGCTCCACAGTGGCCCGCCCCCTGTGCGCAGGGCCTTCATCCCTGTCCTGTCTGGGAGCCGGACCTTCTGAGCCTACACCCTTAGGAGCTAAACTCCTGAACCCCTACCCCTACGAGGGACACTCCTAAACCAGTTGAACTTGGCCGGATTACAAGGCCTGGAAGCAATTTACACACACACACACACACACACACACACGCCACCTGCGCACACACCTAGAACAGCTGTGCAGACACCGGCAAGGCACGCCTTCAAGGGATCCAACAACCTTATCCTGCTCCGAACAGGAACAGAAACAAGCAGGCACCCCACGGATGAACCGCCCCGCCCGCCCCACACTCGCAGAGACCAGGGTGGCTGAGAAAGGAGCCTGCTGCGCGCTGAGGACTCGCGCAG
>NW_005360721.1:247607-289481 GCF_000412655.1 Myotis brandtii
GCTGGGGGCCGGGGCGGCCGGTGGTACCGCCCGAAGTGTGCGGGGACTCCTCACCTTGACCTCGGGATTGTGCTGCCCCCCAGCTGCCAGGCCCTGAGCCTGAGCTCGTGGAGGCCTACGCTGCTGGCCCCAGCCCTGTCTGGCTGACTGTGAACTCCGACAAGTCGCTAATTTCTTTACACCCGGTTTCCTCTTCCGTGAAAAGGAATCATAACAGCTCCCACCTCACGGAGTGACGGGAGAGATCCCATGAGCAATTACTGCAAACAGCGCGCAGCAGATCCGACTCTGGAGCCCTGATAACTGTTGATTGTCATGCCGCAGATGGCACAGCCCCTTACGGGCGCCACAGTCTTGAGGCCGGGCTTCTTGGCCAGATGGACTATTCTGTTAAGCTTAAAACGCACTTAGTCCAGGGACTGATTTTGCAAATGAGCTCTCACTCAGAGAGATGCAATGAATGGCTGGGAGCACACCTCAAACCCCACGCAGGTGGGGAGGACGGGCGCCCTGCAGCAGGCCCAGGCCAACAGCCAGGAGCGCCGCCTTGCTCTCCCCTCCACTCTGCTGCCAGGCCAGCGCCAGCAAGCACCTGCAGCTGGCCTGCCTTGAGGGCTCCTGGGCCCTCTTCCCAGGAGGCACAGAGTAAATGATTGCTTCCTGCCACAGCTCAGCAGCCTTGCCTGCTACCCTCCGGGCTGTCTCCCTGCCCCATCCTTCCATAGCCCCATCACCTGCATAAAGGAGCAAGCAGCAATAATCCGGAGCCTAATATGCCTTGTGGCCTATTACAATTCCCCATTTGTTTTACCTGGTTCCAGAGCTTGCATGAGTCCTCTTTCTCAGGGGAACAGGTGACATAATACTATGAGAATTCATCAGAAGTTCCCTCTCTTTAGGGTGCTGGTTCTCGCAACCTGTCTACACATTGGGAGCGCGGGGAGACCTGACTTCGGACACCCAGATCAGCCATATCTGAATCCGGGGGCTGAGGCACATTTGGGAAACTCCCGGGCGGTTCCACTACCAGCCAGGCTGTGGGCAGCTGTTCTCACAGCCCCCGGCAGAGCCCTTCCCCAGCCTCCACCTGAGCGCCTTCAGCACCGCGTCCACGATGGGCAGCCGGCCCCACGCTGCAGCCCCAGGCCAGGCGCCACATGCTGGGGAGCATAGATGGGTCCCACCACTTGTGTAGTGAAGGTTGTTTGCAAGTAGAGAGAAAAATTGACTTGTGCAATGATGTGGAAGTGAAGTTATACTTTCCTTTTCTTTTCCTTTACATTCTAGCCCCTCCCACCCACTCCTACCCCAAGTTCCCTGATAACACATAGACCCAGGTGGGCTCTCACACACACGCGAGTGGGAACGGGTTTGAAGACCTTCCCTTCTCACCTATAACCACTCTCCTCTGGCAGCCCTGGGCTTCCTCCCCCTCCCTCAGTGTGCAGACGGCTTTCCCTTCTCTACCACCACCCCTCCCTGTCCCCTTTCCTTAGCACCTCCGGGGTCCAGCTGCCTTGCTCACCACCTGCGGAGCGGCTGTCCCTCCTACTTCACTCTCTGCTCGACTCAGCACCACACCGGTGCTCCGAATGCGAGCGTGTGCTTCAGTGACAAACACACCCCACAGGGCGACAGGCAGAGGCATCTGACAAGAACGTGTGGGAGCAGAAAGAACCTCTGAAGCCTTGGGACGCCTGGTGGAGCGTGTCTTCCTTGCTGCCCTCCCCGCAGGATGCCCCGTTGGGAAGACTGGACGGTCTGCCATCCCGGGCACCTTCCTGCAGAGCAGCCATGATCCCTGAGGGGGGTCAGTCTCTCTTACCTGTCAAGCTGCTCAGAGCAGGGCCGACTTTGAGGAGGAAAACCTAGCAATGCCCCCGACATGTCACAGTGACCTGAGCAGCCTGACCAGTGACCTGAGAAACAGGACATAACTGTGGCCTGCGGGGCCTATGTGGCCTGTGTGCCCTGTGTGTCCTGTGTGTCCTGTGAGCCCTGTGTGGCCTGTGAGCTCTGTGAGCCTGGTGTGTCCTATGAGCCCTGTGTGCCCTGTGAGCCCTGTGTGTCCTGTGTGTCCTATGAGCCCTGTGTGCCCTGTGAGCCCTGTGTGTCCTGTGAGCCCTATGAGCCCTGTGTGCCCTGTGTGCCCTGTGAGCCCTGTGAGCCCTGTGTGCCCTGTGAGCCCTGTGAGCCCTGTGTGCCCTGTGAGCCCTGTGAGCCCTGTGTGCCCTGTGAGCCCTGTGAGCCCTGTGTGCCCTGTGAGCCCTGTGAGCCCTGTGTGCCCTGTGAGCCCTGTGAGCCCTGTGTGCCCTGTGAGCCCTGTGAGCCCTGTGTGCCCTGTGAGCCCTGTGAGCCCTGTGTGCCCTGTGAGCCCTGTGAGCCCTGTGTGCCCTGTGAGCCCTGTGAGCCCTGTGTGCCCTGTGAGCCCTGTGAGCCCTGTGTGCCCTGTGAGCCCTGTGAGCCCTGTGTGCCCTGTGAGCCCTGTGAGCCCTGTGTGCCCTGTGAGCCCTGTGAGCCCTGTGTGCCCTGTGAGCCCTGTGAGCCCTGTGTGCCCTGTGAGCCCTGTGAGCCCTGTGTGCCCTGTGAGCCCTGTGAGCCCTGTGTGCCCTGTGAGCCCTGTGAGCCCTGTGTGCCCTGTGAGCCCTGTGAGCCCTGTGTGCCCTGTGAGCCCTGTGAGCCCTGTGTGCCCTGTGAGCCCTGTGAGCCCTGTGTGCCCTGTGAGCCCTGTGAGCCCTGTGTGCCCTGTGAGCCCTGTGAGCCCTGTGTGCCCTGTGAGCCCTGTGAGCCCTGTGTGCCCTGTGAGCCCTGTGAGCCCTGTGTGCCCTGTGAGCCCTGTGAGCCCTGTGTGCCCTGTGAGCCCTGTGAGCCCTGTGTGCCCTGTGAGCCCTGTGAGCCCTGTGTGCCCTGTGAGCCCTGTGAGCCCTGTGTGCCCTGTGAGCCCTGTGAGCCCTGTGTGCCCTGTGAGCCCTGTGAGCCCTGTGTGCCCTGTGAGCCCTGTGAGCCCTGTGTGCCCTGTGAGCCCTGTGAGCCCTGTGTGCCCTGTGAGCCCTGTGAGCCCTGTGTGCCCTGTGAGCCCTGTGAGCCCTGTGTGCCCTGTGAGCCCTGTGAGCCCTGTGTGCCCTGTGAGCCCTGTGAGCCCTGTGTGCCCTGTGAGCCCTGTGAGCCCTGTGTGCCCTGTGAGCCCTGTGAGCCCTGTGTGCCCTGTGAGCCCTGTGAGCCCTGTGTGCCCTGTGAGCCCTGTGAGCCCTGTGTGCCCTGTGAGCCCTGTGAGCCCTGTGTGCCCTGTGAGCCCTGTGAGCCCTGTGTGCCCTGTGAGCCCTGTGAGCCCTGTGTGCCCTGTGAGCCCTGTGAGCCCTGTGTGCCCTGTGAGCCCTGTGAGCCCTGTGTGCCCTGTGAGCCCTGTGAGCCCTGTGTGCCCTGTGAGCCCTGTGAGCCCTGTGTGCCCTGTGAGCCCTGTGAGCCCTGTGTGCCCTGTGAGCCCTGTGAGCCCTGTGTGCCCTGTGAGCCCTGTGAGCCCTGTGTGCCCTGTGAGCCCTGTGAGCCCTGTGTGCCCTGTGAGCCCTGTGAGCCCTGTGTGCCCTGTGAGCCCTGTGAGCCCTGTGTGCCCTGTGAGCCCTGTGAGCCCTGTGTGCCCTGTGAGCCCTGTGAGCCCTGTGTGCCCTGTGAGCCCTGTGAGCCCTGTGTGCCCTGTGAGCCCTGTGAGCCCTGTGTGCCCTGTGAGCCCTGTGAGCCCTGTGTGCCCTGTGAGCCCTGTGAGCCCTGTGTGCCCTGTGAGCCCTGTGAGCCCTGTGTGCCCTGTGAGCCCTGTGAGCCCTGTGTGCCCTGTGAGCCCTGTGAGCCCTGTGTGCCCTGTGAGCCCTGTGAGCCCTGTGTGCCCTGTGAGCCCTGTGAGCCCTGTGTGCCCTGTGAGCCCTGTGAGCCCTGTGTGCCCTGTGAGCCCTGTGAGCCCTGTGTGCCCTGTGAGCCCTGTGAGCCCTGTGTGCCCTGTGAGCCCTGTGAGCCCTGTGTGCCCTGTGAGCCCTGTGAGCCCTGTGTGCCCTGTGAGCCCTGTGAGCCCTGTGTGCCCTGTGAGCCCTGTGAGCCCTGTGTGCCCTGTGAGCCCTGTGAGCCCTGTGTGCCCTGTGAGCCCTGTGAGCCCTGTGTGCCCTGTGAGCCCTGTGAGCCCTGTGTGTCCTGTGTGCCCTGTGTGTCCTGTGTGGCCTGTGTAGCAGGGCACTCAGAAGGACTGCTGGCTCGAAAGTGTTCAGGAGGGAGCACCGTGTCCTGTCCCCTGGGAGCACAGGCTCTGTCCCCTAATCCCCCGCACTCAGAAGACTGTGTGCTGGCTCCCGGGCCCACATCTGGGGGCAGCAGCAGCAGCGGCACCAGCTCTCTGAGCCTGCAGTGCCCCAAGGATGACAGGAAGAAGAAAGATTCTGGAAAGTCGGCCAAGAACGGCAGAAACCCCATGAGCAAGTCGGGGGGCAAGGCCAAAAGGAGAAGTGGTCCCAAGGCCAAGTGCGGGACAAGCTCAGTAACCTCGTCTTGTTTGAGAAACAGCCTATGACAAGCTGTGTAAGGAAGTTCCCACAACCAGCTCTCCCCCAGCTGCTGTCCGGAGGGACGAGATCCGCGCCCTTGGCCAGGCCGCCTCAGGGGCGCCTCAGTACAGGACTCACTGCGCTGGTCTCCAAGCTCAGAGTCAAGTGAGTGACACCCGGACATCGCCATCGCGGGGGGTGCCCGCTGCTGGGGAAGATGGTGAACAAGAACAAGGAGTGCTGATGCGAAGTCAGTGTTTCCCACTCAGAGCGGCAGGGACGGGTGGCAGCTATTTGTGGACCTGGAAGGTGTGCGGGAGGCGGCACAGCTCACCCACCATCAAGCCAGAGCATTGGAGGCCTTGCCCATGCCCTCTCCTCCCCGCCCCCACCCCCGCCCCCCGGAGAGCGCCAGTGACCCTCCGGAGACAAAAGGCGTCTGGAGAGGGAAGAATTTTGAATGATGTGCTGCTACCCCAAGGAGTGAAGTAACCGTGGAGCCTAAGCAACTGAATTGGAAGATGGTTTTCCTGGCAGCAGATGGAAACGAAGGTGCATGAGCTAAGTTGACTTTAATTGTGGCAAATAAAGAAAATGACCTCTTTGCCCACAGGGCCTCTGCAAGTCTGGCTACAGCTATTTTTGTTATTTATGGAACTGCCAGCCACCGCTCACAGAACCACACCGTCCCTGCGATAGACTTAGAAACCACTGGCCTACATGGACTTCCTTCACAGCCTAGTTTTCTGCTCCTTTCACACATTTTCCATCCGCTGGCCCCCACAGGACCAGTTTTAAACCTCATCTTCCACTACTTTCCACCCTGAGACGTCTCAGTTCTGAGCACTCAGCACTCTCCCTCTCTCAGGCAGGGCGGTGTGGCTTCCTCTGCCAGCATGCTCTGTGCTCCGCGGGCTCCATGCCTATGCAAGACCCCAACCCCGCAGCCCTGTGAAGCAGGTGAGAGCTGCTGGGACAGCGTGAAGTCAGACAAGATGCCTCCTCTGCCTCACCTCAGCACACTGCTTACTCACAGAGGACTTTCTGGACTATCTCACCAGCAAACAAAGGAAAAAGGAGAGTTAGGAGATGGCCAAATAGATTTAGCTTCAAACGCGCTTAGAAATTTTAGACAAACATTTTTTGAATAAAAAAAGTAAATATAACCTTGTTCTTTTCAGCAAATACTAACTGCAAGAATGATTGTTTCTAGAGTTGTTATTCGAGGATTTTCCGACAGGCCTCCCCCCGCAGAGGTGGTTGGAAGAGTGAGGAGCGGCACTCCTGGCCACAGAAGCAGAGGAAAGGCCTGCTCGGACTCGGAAGGTCATGTTTGGTGATTCATTCGCCTGATGCCCAAAGATGATGTTACCACTTAACTATTCCTTTCTCTCCTCTTTCTCAGAACAATTTGGTAACAACTCAGCAGCAAGGTAACTGCTGTCCAGCGATCATTTATCCATGGCTGCCCTGGGGGAGGGTGGGAGCTGGGACCATTCTCAGCCTTGGGTTCAAGGGTTGGGAGAAGAGGCCAGAGTGCCAGCGATTTCTTCTTCGCTCCTCGCGTCTCCATAAGTAAATCACTGAACAAGAGCCTGGATGTGTGTGCTGATATGTTCTACTCCAGGGCAGTTAGATCTGCTGATGAGCTCGGTGCACCATCTAGAGCAGTGGTCGGCAAACTGCGGCTCGTGAGCCACATGTGCCCACATGTGGTATTTTGTGGAAGAGCCACACTCAAGGGGCCAAAGAGCTGCATGTGGCTTGCGAGCCGCAGTTTGCCGACCACTGGTCTAGAGCACAGCTGGTGTTGTCCTCAGAGGAAGAGTAGAAGCCTGAGATCTCAGTCCCCCAATAATGGCATCAAAGACCAGACTGGGACAGGAAGCACAGACAGTCCCCTCAGTGAGACACGCATGGGCTCTCTGAAGGCATGTTCCTCTAGATATGTTATCCGATCCATGTAGCTTCTAGAAACACGAAGTATTTAAATCATGCGTAATTAAATACCATTAAAGATCCAGTTCCTGAGCTGCACTAGCTATGCCCACTGGGGGCACCACAGTGACTGTCTCTACCACTGGGCACGGTTGCTCTAAAGTCTGGGACAGCTCACTCTCCACCGAACTCATATTTTTGGATAAAATGTTTTTATCCAAAATAGACATTTTGCTTGTTTGAAATGTCCACCTGAGCAGACAGCACCTTCACAGCTCCCCCTTTCCTCCCAGCCAGCCCTGTCGTCAGGCGCTGCCTCTCCTTACTCAGCTGAGTCACACGCCAGCACCTCCCTCGTGAGGAACCTTGGTCTGCGGTCTTCTCTTCTTGTCACCTCCTATTGGGGTTTCTGTCTGTGTTTTATTTTTATTTTTATTATTATTACTCCAGAGAGAGGAAGAGAGAGGGAGAGGGGAATAGAAATATCACTGATGAGTGAGAATCATTGATCTGCTGCCTTCTACTGGGGATCAAGCCCACAACCCGGGCATGTGTCCTGACCAGGAATGGAACCATGACAGCCTGGTTCATAGGTCAATGCTTAACCACTGAGCCACGTCGGCTGGGCTCCTGTTTGGTTTTGATATCTGGGCAATGCTAGCCCATGGAGTTGGGAAGAACTCAGGAGTTGGAAAGTGTTTACTGTAGACAAATTGTCTGAAAGACACCTAACTCAAGAAGAAATAGGTAACTTGAAGAGCCCTCTATCTATTAAAGAAGTTGAATTTGTAGTTGAAAATCTTCCTGCAAAGGAAACTTCAGGCCCAAATAACTTCCTTGATGAATTCCACGGAACACTTAAGGAAGAAGTAATATTAATTCTGCACAAACTCTTCCAGAAAATTGAAGAAGAGTAAATACTTTCCAGCTCACGCGGTCTTCCCAACTCCATGAGGCTAGCATTGCTCGGAGAGCAAAACCAAACAGCGGCTGACAAGCCAAAAGACTACAGACCAAGATTCCTCATGAGAGAAGGTGTTAACAGGTGTGATTTCACTCATATGTGGAATTTAATGAACAGACTGAACTAACAAAAAATAGAGACTGACTCATAGAGAGCAGGCTGACAGCTCTGGTGAGGGAGAGTGTTCAAGGATGGAGGGATTGAGCAAAAAGGAAAAAAAAGAGAGAAAACTCATGGACATGGCCAACAGTGTGGTGATTGCAGGGGGAAGGGGGAAGGAGAGGTGGAAGAGGGCATGGGAGGATAAACGGTGTTGGAAAAGAAAAAGATACTATATAACAAAAGCTTAATATGCTAAGTGTCTGGTCAACCGGTCAGCCATTCAACCAATCAAAGCGTAAGATACTAATGATATGCTAAGGCCGCTCAACTGCTCACTGTGATGTGCACTGACCACCAGGGGGTAGATGCTTCGACTGGTAGGTTAGCTTGCTGCTGGAGTCCAGCTGATCAGGACTGAGCGAGATGGGCCAACATGCCCTGGAGCCCTCCTGCAGTCCCTCCCAGGCTGGCCAACCTCCCACGTCCCTCCCCGGCCCTGATGGTGCACCGGTGGGGTCCCTCAGCCCGGCCTGCACCCTCTCACAATCCGGGACCCCTCAGGGGATGTCGGAGAGCTGGTTTCAGCCCGATCCCACAGGCCAGGCTGAGGGACCCCACTGGTGCATGAATTCATGCACCAGGCCTCTAGTAATTAAATAAGCAAAAAATTTGTCCATTACACCTCAGTTTCAATGTTTTTTTTTGCATAATTTTCCCCAATAATCTGTTATTATTCTTTTAATATTTGTAGGGTAGTGCAGTGATATCACCTAATTCCTGAAATTCTTAGTCATTCTTGCCAGATATTTGTCCATTTTATTGATCTTCTCAAAGAAGCAGCGTTTGGTGTCACTGAGTGTTTCTATTGTGTTTCTGTTTTCTATTTAATTGCATTCTGCTTTGCTCTTTATTTTTTCTTATCCTCTGTTTGCTTTGGGTGTAATTTATTCTTCTTTTTTAGTCAGTGAAGGTGGAGGCTGTAGCACTGATTTGGCACTTTTCTGCCTTTTAAGTTAGGCATTCAGTGCTGAACGCTTCTCCATGGTGACACATCAGTTCCCATGCCCGGACCTTACAGCACTGCGCTTCCATTTCTCCCGCGGGCCTGTGTGCTGTATTTTGTCACTCATTTCACTTTTACATGTTATCAACCTAACACTATGCTATTATGAGTTCTATTTAGAGAGTTAATTTTCTTTTAAAGAAATTTAAATAATAATTTTATTGCCATTTCCAGTGCTTTTTATTCTTCTGGATATATCCAGAGATTTTTATTTTCCTTCTGCCAAAGGGTTTTGTTTGATATTTCTGTAGTGGAGTCTGCAAGGGAGGAATTCAGTTTTTTAAGTTTGAAACAGTTTAGTTTTGCCATATTTTTTAAGGATACTTTTTACTGAGTATAGATTTCTATGTTGACAGGTTTTTTTTCTTCAGGACCTTAGGAATAAGGCCCCAAAGTCTTCTAACTGCTTTGCTTCCACAGGAAAGTGCCCGTCTTCTCATCCAGGCTCCTCCGCGGGATGTTTTCCCTCTGGCTGTTTTTAAGATTTTTTTTCTTTTATCACTTTAAGTAATTTATTATGACACATGGTTTCATAATTTTGATAAAACATAATTTTTCGTGTGTTTCTTAGGGGTCATTGAATTTCCTGGATCTGTGGATTTACAATTTTCATCTAATTGGAAAAAGTTTGGGCCATTAATTTCTAATCTTGGTTCTGTCACCTTCCCTTCCTTCCCTTTGGGGACTTCGATTACACGTGTACTAGTCTGCTTGAAGCTGTCTTGTAGTTCACGGGTGCTTTGTTTGAGTGTTTGCTTGTTTTCCCTCCTCTGTGTTTCATCTGGCTAGTTTTTATTGCTCGGTCTCTAAATTTATTCATCTATTCTTTTGCAATGTCTAAACTGTTGTTAATCTCATCCAGTATATTTTTTATCTCAAATATTCTAGTTTTCATCTCTAAAAGTTAGAAATGGGTCTTTTTTGTTTTGGGATCTTTCATTTTTCTACACAGCTCTTTGAACATATAGCATACAATTATAATGACTATTCTAATGTCCTCACCTGTTCATTTTAACATGGGTGTGTTTTTAGTTGATTTTGATTGATTTTTCTCATTTTCCTACTCTCAGCATACATGGTAATTTTTGTTGTTTTTGTTGTTCATCTTTACCCAAGGATATTTTTTTCCATTGATTTTTAGGAGTGGAAGGAGGGAAGGAGGGAGGGAGGGAGAGAGAAACATCAGTGTGAGAGAGACAGCCCTAGCTGGTTTGGCTAGTGGATAGAGCAGTGATGGTGAACCTATGACACGCGTGTCAGAGGTGACACGCGAACTCATTTTTTTGGTTGATTTTTCTTTGTTAAATGGCATTTAAATATATAAAATAAATATCAAAAATATAAGTCTTTTTACTATGGTTGCAAATATCAAAAAATTTCTATATGTGACATGGCACCAGAGTTAAGTAAGGGTTTTTCAAAATGCTGACATGCCGAGCTCAAAAGGTTCGCCATCACTGGGATAGAGCGTCAGCCAGCAAACTGAAGGGTCCTGGGTTGGATTCTGGTCAAGGGCATTAAAATTAAAAAATAAATAATAAATAAATAAATAAAAGTGAGAGAGACACATCGATTGGTTGCCTCCCGGACATACCAGACCAGGGCCAGAGGATCAAGTCTGCAACCGAGGTAGGTGCCCTTACCAGGAATCCAACCCACGACCCTTTAATGCGAAGGCCTACACTCTAACCCCTGAGCAACATTGGCCAGGGCCATGTTTTAGAAATGCTTTGATTCCTTGAGTCTTCTTTTATGACTTGTTAGGCAAGGCCCAGCAGCCTACACCCTGGGGTTCACTTTGTCTGACTGCTGAGGCAGGATCCTCTTCGTCTTCCTCTGAGGGCCTGTGAATTGGAGGCTTTCTGATCTGGCAGGAGGGATAGAATAATTCCTGGCCTGCTGCGCTGTCCACTGTCCTATCTAACTTTAGGAAAGTTCTTTTTCTGGCCTCAGTAGTTTCTTCACACACATGCACTGAATCTAAAAGGCAACCCTGCCCATCTGAAGTCCTCGCTAGTCCTCTGCTCCTTCCTCACCTCCCCTACCTGGAACCTGGAGCCGCTGTGATCTCCCTTGGCTCAGCCCTGTCCCCTTGATTCAGGAGGATCTGAACTGTGCCTGGGCCCCCTGCCCTGTGGAAATGGCTGGACATGCTTTCGTGGCTGGACACTCCCAGCCCGCAAGCAGGAGCAATGGGAGGGCACATCCCATTTGGCTCCTGTCCATTGGCTGATTTCCAATGTCTTAAACACTGGAGTTTCACGTACTTCATACAAAACTGTGTGGTTACCACAAAGCAAATCCAGGCCCTATTGCTCAATCTCAGCTGGAGGCAGAATTCTGCTACGTTTCCGAAGTCAGCTCTGAGCATGCCTAACACATTTACACATCTCAAAATTTTTATTTTTATTTTTCTTGGGAAAGTTTTTGAAATATTTATAAAACCTAACCCAGAATTAATCATTGTTAACCATGATCAAGACTTTTGAGGAAGTGAACTGTGAATGTTGTCAGGTAAAAGCCAGGCCACTGTCCTAGAGCCAAGACCGCTGTGAGGTCCCAGCCTGAAGGGAGGACTCCCAGGTGTGTCACGAAGACCGGAGGGAAGCCCAGGTGAGAAGGAAGGGGTGGGGAGGAAAGGGGAGGAGGAAGGAAAGGCAGGGAAGGAGGGAGAGGGAGCTGTATGAAGGCCAAAGAGCACGCCCCTCCATCTCCAGGTTTGCCAAGCCAAGCCTTTGGAAGAAGGACCACTAGCTGTTGCGATCGTTGGTTGAGCGCAGCCATGAGGAGGGAAAAGTTGAGAGGAAATTCTAAGAACTTAAAAAAATGTGAAAGAGGAAGTGATATTCTGCACGAGTGTCTCCCAAAAGTCCCTGAGACCTTTCAAGAATCCACAAGTCAAAACTACTTTAATGCCCTCGCTGGTTTGGCTCAGTGGATAGAGCATCAGCCTGTGGACTGAAGGGTCCCGGGTTCAATTCCAGTCAAGGGCACATGCCTGGGTGGGGGCTCAATCCCCAGTAGGGGGCGTGCAGGAGGCAGCCAATTGATGATTCTCTCTCATCTTTGATGTTTCTCTCTTTCCCTCTCCTTTCCTGGCTTAAATCAATAAAAATATTTTTTTTTTAAAAAAACAACTTTAACAATAATTCAGACAGTGTGTGCCTTGTCCACACACGTTCCCTACCAAGAGTTCTGGAGCCCGTGGGGCACCCCTCAAAGGCTGGCCATGGAGGTGGACCTGCGCTGCCCCACCTTCCGGAGACAAGTGGGAAAGAGCTTTCCATTCAATGTGAAACAATGCACTTGTCTAAACTTTTTGTTTTCAAAATACATCTATATATGCTAATTAACCGGGACACCATAATGGGTCGACTGGACAGGAGGTTATGCATGCAGCATCGAGGGCAGGATGGCAGGGGCCTCCATGCGCCTGCACTGGGGGAGGGCCTGATCAGCAGCGGCCGTGGCTGCTTCAAGGGCCAGAGAGGGAGTGGGCAGCACCGCATGATTTCGAATAGCATGCTGGGCTCCTAGACTACACTAATAAAAGACAAAGATGCTAATTGACCATCCCACGCCCACCAGCCAATCAGAGCGACTATATGCAAATTAACGCAACCAAGATGGCGGCCTACAGCCACAGAGCTGGAGCAAGCAGGAGGCTTGGTTGCCCCGGCAATGGAGGAAGCCAAGCTTCCTGCCTGCTCTGGCTGGCTGTGGTCTCTGCAAAAGGCAACAATGTTTCAATTATAGAAGCTAAATAAATCCCAGATACCTGCTTCCAGCCAGCCTCCACTGGGAGCTTAGGTGGCTAGGGGCTGTGGCCAGCCTGCAAACAGACATCAGCCCCTCACCCAGGCTGGCCAGGCACCCCAGCAGGACCCCTCACCCTGAATGGGGTGTGGCCAGCCTGAAAATGGCCCTCAGCCCCTCACCCAGGCTGGCAAGCATCCCAGCAGGGACCCCCACCCTGAAGGGACTGTGGCCAGCCTGCAAACAGCCATCAGCCACTCACCCAGGCTGGCCAGGCACCCAAGCAGGACCCCCTTCCCTGAAGGGGGTGTGGCCAGCCTGAAAACGGCCCTCAGCCCCTCACCCAGGCTGGCCAGGCAACCCAGCGGGACCTCCAACCTGATCCAGGACACCCTTCAGGGCAAACCAGCCAGCCCCACCCATGCACCAGGCCTCTATCTTATATAATAAAAGGGTAATATGAAAATTGACCCTAACAGCAGAGCAACTGGGAATCACTGGTCATTATGACACACACTGACCACCAGGGGGCAGACACTTAATGCAGGAGCTGCCCCCTGGTGGTCAGTGTGCTCCCATAGGGGGAGCTCTGCTAAGCCACAAGCCAGGCTGACGGCTGCCAGTACAGCGGTGGTGGTGGGAGCCTCTCCCACCTCCTCAGCAGCACTAAGGATGGCCGACTGCAGCTAGGCCTGCTCCCCACTGGCAAGTGGACATCCCCCGAGGGCTCCTGGGCTGCCAGAGGGATGTCTGACTGCCAGCTTAGGCACAATCCCCTGGGGAGTGGGCCTAAGCCAGCAGGTGGATATCCCCTGAGGGGTCCCAGACTGCGAGAGGGCACAGGCTGGACTGAGGGACCCTCCCAAGTGCACAAATTTTTGTGCACTGGGCCTCTAGTATTTTATAAAAGGAATCTTATTTATGTTAAAGGTAATGAACTTATTGTTATTTTAAATTATCAATAAAAATTCATTTTTAAATTTGTGTTTTTTTTTCTGACACAATGAATGTCAGTAGAGCAAAACCATAGAAACAAATCTCTGTAGCGCTCTCACCAGGTTTAAGAGTGTGAGGGTCCTGAGCGCAAGTCGGAGCCACTGCTCTCCAGCCAGCGTGGCAGCCTGTGCACCCCTGGGAGGTGCAGGGAGAGAGCCATCGGGAAGCTGATGGGAGAGTCAATGACCCCACCCAGCGCTTCACCCAGTACCAGCTTCTAGCTTCGACGTGACGCGCCCCTCCCCCCCCCAGCTATCAGCCTACAGGGTGCCAGGTCTGAGCTGCTTTTGGGTGGCAAGGCCCTACCCCGCCCGGCTTCCTCAGCGGCTGTGCAAACCGCCATGCACTTCCCACTTATTTCACCAAAACTGCCAGCTGCTCTCCCGCCTGGCCTGCTGACTGCTCATTCACATAGGAGGAAGCACATAAATGCTGGGCACCTACTAGTGTCTGCCAATGAGTCAGAGTCTTAATAGGACATGGGTTTTGTGCTCCTACAGGACAGTATATCACTACCTGCTGTTTCATGGACAGGCAGACAGGACAGAACCTGAGGAGCTTGCCTCGCTCCGCTGCTCTCCCAGCAACTCCCTCGTTCCAAGGCTGCTCTCCCAGCGACTCCCTTGCTACGAGGCTGCTCTCTGAGGGACTCCCTCGCTCTGAGGCTGCTCTCCAAGGGACTCCTTCGCTCCGAGGCTGCCTGTCTGTCCACGCACACTGCGCCTTGCAGGGTGGGTGTCATTGTCTGCAAAGGAAGAGCCCCCTGAAACAGGCAGGAGCAGCTGCAGGCCACGCCCCTCCACCCACCGGAACCCGCTGGGGTGCTGAGCAGCCACCTAGCTCTCTATGCCTTTGTCTCCTTGATGATAAAATAATGTCATAATAGTCCTTGCTTTATGGGTTGCTGTGAGGACTGAATGAGTTAATATGTTAACACATTTAAGCATTGTCCGACGGAGTGAGTGGCAGAGATGGTCATTATCCACCATCTGTTTGTTTTACTTGGGCAACTTACTCGAGCTTTCTGAACCTAGGAAATGGGTATAAGAATTCCTGCCCAGGGCACTGGCGAGTCATTGAGAAAATCACAGTCAATGCACTGACAGTGTTTGTTACTGCAGCATATTATGCAAATAAGCAAGTGTGACAGGAGCTTTATGAGGCACACACTCCTCGTGTGATGTCATTTGGGAACGGTGTTTCTGGTAAAGAGTGGTCGGTATTTCTGGCTAAGAGAGTCACGCTCGTCACCACCGCTGATCAATTCCTCATTCGAAAACACAGCCAAACCACAGAGAAGCCGGGAGTTTCTGCACAAACACTCAAGTCTACAGAACCTGGGGGATGGGAGGGCCTACCGTGGTCCCGGGATCGGGCGGCCCATGCAGTCCTGAGTCCATCAGGAACTGAAACCTCAATAGTCCTCGGGAAGGAGGGACTCGAAGGAAACAAAAGGTCAGTTTGCAACCAGCAGTTTCTCAACCTTCCTGCGTAAACGCCGACTTTAATCATTACCAGGCGAGTGGCTGCGGCCCTGGCTCTCACTGCCGAAACGTTTGGTCCAAGCTGGAGTCACTTCCTGTCCTGACAGCTGTGGCATCTCTTCCTGCCCCCTGCACTGCTGACTTCAGGCCCTGCCCCCAAGGCTTCTCTCCCGCTCGCCACCTGGGCATCGCCAGTCCTTAGATCTCAGCCCTGTACACGCACACGTGCACTCCCACGCACGTGCACACGCCCCTCCCATCTGAAGCCCTCATTGGTGCTTCACAGCACGTCACCATCAACTTCCTGTACTACTTTGTGATTTTGTTTATTAACCTCTGTCCCTACTGGAATGTGAGCACCAGGAGGGAAGGCCTGGGTTTGTTTTATCCAGCCGCTGTATATCATTGTCTGGAAGAAAGCCTGAGAGTGCTGAGTGCATTTAAATTCTGCACTGAATGAACAAACGAACAAACGAATGAATGAATGAAACACTTGACTCTACACAGTGAAAGTCCTGGTACTTGATTTCAGGTGTTTCATCCTTTCCGTTTAAGAAGACTTTATCTTCCTTGTCCCAGCTCTTTTCACAGCGGCTGTCTGTCCGCGCAGCGTCCGTGTGTCTCCCCACAGCCTGTCCGTGCACGCACGCGGGCTGTCAGTTTCAGGGCAACTTTGCTGTCCTGGGTCCTCCTGAAGGTGGTGGGAAGCTGACACAGCGGATGGGACATCAGAAGATGGGACCTGGAGAAATTGTTTCTCATGCTTGAAAAAGTGGGGGGCTGAGCGTGTGAAGAAGACAAGCAGAGAGCTGAGGTCTAGTCACCAACCAGCCATCTCCAAGGCTGCCCCACCCGACCCAGAGGCAGGGCCCGCGCAGGGGCTCAGAGCAGCAGCCCCGCCAGGGCTGGCCTCTGTGCTAAAGGGGTGGGAAGGGCACTGACGCTGGGACCTCACCCTCCTTTACACCCAGGCTGAACAGCCACCGGCCCCCGTTCCGGAAACGCTACCTCGTGAATCCCATAGAGGAACGGCTGGCCCAGTGGGCTCACACCTGCTGCGCTTCAGACTCTCCCGGACCTTCTAAAGCCCTGTCTCCTGAGCAGACTCGATGGAACCTGGGAACCTGTGTGTTTAAGGAGCTGCCAATGCTCCTTAGACAAACACTGGGTACCCAGCAAGAACATGGAGCCCCGAAGGCAATGGTTCTCAACCTTCCTAATGCCACGACCCTTTAATACAGTTCCTCATGTTGTGGTGACCCCCGATTTCATTGTTACAAATTGAACATAATGAAAGCATAGTGATTAATCACAAAACAATATGTAATTATATATGTGTTTTCCGATGGTCTTAGGTGACCCCTGTGAAAGGGTCGTTCGACCCGCAAAGGGGTCGCGACCCACAGGTTGAGAACCGCTGCCCTAAGGGCTCCTCCAGCCCATGTGCGAGCGGCAGGGGTCCCGGGGGAGGGGCGGGGCGCCAAGTCAGGGGCCTCAGGACAGGTGGCAGTGCCTCGGGTGCCTGTCTGGGAGCCACTTGCTTAGCAGACAGAAGCTGAGGCTGCTAGAAGCCCTGTGGTACTCAGGACCACGCTGCATAAGAACCCCCCCCCCCATCCTGCAGGACTTTCAGACAGCCTACCAGGCAGGAATGGGGCAGAGCTTCGCTGGAGCCCCCTGCTCCTCACAGATCCCCAAATCCTTTGTGTACAGTTTCAGTGTGTTTGAATTTTCCAGAAATGCAGCCACCATGAACATAGAGGGGAAGTAGAACCTCATATATACATATACTGTATAGGAGAGTTTTAGAAAAGGTGAGAAAATCATCTCACCGAAGGCAATGCCTTCATGATATCTGAATCTCCAGAGAGCCCACTGCTCCCATCGCCCGCACAGCCTCCTCAGTTCAGTCAGAGCTCCGAGCGTCCTGCACTGACAGCTCCTCTGTCTCTTCCAGGCCAGCTGTGCCCACTTAGTACATAGAGGACTGATGATAGAGGATTGTCCCTCCCCCTCGCACGATGGTTAGTATAACACCATCGTGCTAAATGTTTCATGTCCTGTATAGGTACGTCTGTGATCAGTGAATTTCATTATAGGATAGTAAAGAGGATGTTATAGAATATTTAAGAAAAACAGTGTCACCCTGGCCAGTGTTCCCAGTGATTAGACGTCAGCCCACATGTGGAAAGGGTTTTATTTCCCATCAAGAGCATGTACCCAGTGGGACACATGCAGAAGGCATCCATCGATGTCTCTCTCTCTCTCTCTCTCTCTCTCTCTCTCTCTCTCTACCTTTCCCTCTCCCTCTCTTGCTAGGGTCCAACCCCAGCAGGTCCAGGGGTTCCCAAAGATGTGGACGGAGTCAGCGAAGAAGGAATGACATGGAGACAGCATTCAGTTGATCAGCAGCCTAGCCAGGATCTCTAGCCAGGATCTCCAGCCAAGTTCTGTTTAGGTTCTCTCAATAGGTTCTCCAGCCAGGTTCTGTCGCCAGGTTCTGTGTTTTATTGTCTTGTTACATCTGTATTTATACCAGTTGATTTTAATCCTGTCAATTTCTATTCCAAAGGTTAGGGCGTTTCTTATCTCCATTCCTGGGAGTAAAGAGTATGTAGCTTAAGCGTGATTGTTCGTAGTTAAAGTGATTAACTACCCGCCTGGCACTTAGTTAAGGGATTTTATTCCCTCCCTAACTTCAGGGAAAAATCCCTACCTGGGGAAACAACCTTTCTCGGAGAGGTGACCTTGGTTAAAACACATAGTGCCAAGAAGGTGAGCAAACATATTAAGAACAGTATGCCATATACGCCAGGTCCCCCGAGACATATGCTGTGCAGATGTTTCTTCCCTGCAGCAACCGTGTCAAGCAGCAAGGATGGACCGGCTTCTGGCACTCTCTCTCTCCCTCTCTCCCTTCCTTCCCCTCTGAAAAAGCAATGGAAAAAATATCCTCAAGGTGAGAATTGACAATAACAAAAAAGAGTAGTAGGTATGATGAAATTAAGAACCATTGACCTAAATCTTTTAATTCATCCCTCAAACAAAGCTACTGCCCTAGCAGGTTTGGCTCAGTGGAGAGTGTCAGCCTGAGGACCAAAGGGTCCCAGGTTCGGTTCTGGTCAAGGGCACGTACCTTAGTTGCAGGCTCCTCCCCAGCCTGGGCCCTGGTCAGGGCTTGTGCAGGAGGCAACCAATTGATGTGTTTCTCTCATATCGATGTTTCTGTCTTTCCCTCTTTCTTCTACTCTGCCTTAAAAAAAAAAAAGCTACTGCTTCAAGATAAAGACACTATTTTCTTTGACTTGTCCTTGTCTACTCGTTTGTCCTTGGCCTATTCCATTCTTCAGCCACAGTTTGTGGACACAGACAACAATGTTGTGAGGGCAGGGTCTGGTTGGAGTGGGGCAAGGGGGAAGAAAATGGGGGACATCTTAATAATGTCAACAATAAAAATAAAATATAATTTAAAAATAAAATAAAGTGGAACTACAAAATTAATTAATTGATTAATTTTTTTTAAAGAAGGGCTTGACCCAACAATGTTGGCTGACATCTCTGAGCAATAGCTTACACAGTGAAGCTGGAAGGTCTTAACATATTGTCCTTCTCCCTTTTCAACATTCTACTCCCACTCCTCACCTGTGCTATAGTGTGTACTTTGGCTGCTAAATGTCACTTAAATCTGAACTCACCTTTGTGACTGCCCTTCATTCATGTCAGAAATGCTTCCCTTCACTTCCTCAAGAGCTCTCAGTCCGAGAAACAATAATAAGGCTACCAAGAGAGATGACCTAAGGGAAAAGGAGACATTGTACCAGGCTAAATCCCCGCTAAGAAACAGTCTTCATGCAGAGATGATGAAGGAAGTTGCCAGAGCAGATCCTCTCCTGTGGTTTCCCACGTTGTTGTGCAAAGAGAAACCAGCACATGCTAAATGAGCAATGAGTTCTAGATCCATTTGTGTGTGTGTGTGTGTGTGTGTGTGTGTGTGTGTGGTAGCCAAGGAGGCGCCCCTGAGATCCTCCTAGTCATCAGCCTCAAGGGCGAGGAGGTGGCCACTCTGCCCCATCGCTCGCACCCTGTCTGCGCTTCCTCTGTCTCAGTAGTGGGGCAGCATCTGAGGGCTTTGCTTGGATGATCTCCTCTCCCTCTTCCCCTTTCCATCTTCCCCCCTTTTCCTCTCCTTCCTATTCTCCATCTCCCTCTACAGTCTCTTTCAAGTCTCATTTCTCAATCTCCATCAACCAAGAAAGACCCATATGAGATACCCTAACCATATTTCTATATTTTCATGGAAATGTATTAGTAGCCATTATTTTGAACTGTAATATTTTATTATTCCATATATGAAAAGTATTGATATAATTCAGAATGATTCCCCTAGCACAGTGGTCGGCAAACTGCGGCTCACGAGCCACATGCAGCTCTTTGGCCCCTTGAGTGTGGCTCTTCCACAAAATACCTACCACATGCGGGTGCGCACGTACAGTGTGATTGAAACTTCGTGGCCCATGCGCAGAAGTCGGTATTTTGTGGAAGAGCCACACTCAAGGGGCCAAAGAGCCGCATGTGGCTCACAAGCCGCAGTTTGTCGACCACTGCCCTAGCCCATTAATGGTAAATTTTGCTTTGATTTACTCAGATTTGTTTCAAGCATAGAATTCTGGGAGTACTTCATTCCAAAAAAGCTAAATGTATTTGTAAGAAAACTCAGCTTGCTTCTCAAAGTGGGCTTCATAAGGCTTTCCCAATAAGATATAAGCACAACTTTACATGTAATAAGATAACATGGCATTGGTATATCTGTGGTTAAATGGCTTTGATTGATGAAACTGGCATTATATTATATCATCCTTTTGATCAACACACCTTAGATTAGAATGCAATGTTACCTTAAGGAAATAGACTGAATATACTGGAATATTTAACTCAACGCCACAGCCACTCTTTCTCTGTTTATATAGATGTCTTTGGGTTGGCATTTCTCAGTGGATCGCATGCTTCTATTTCTCAGGGAAGAAAACCAATTTGCTGACACGCCCCCCTCCCCCCAACCCCTCCCCACCCCACGTCTTATAGGTGTGGGCCTGGAAGATACCCCAGACCTGGCTGACTGCGCATCAAGCCTGAAATGCACAGAGCTGATTTCTATGTTATCAATGAGTCAAAACAAAGAAGGTACTATTCTGCTTTGAACTCCTTTTGAGAGATGCAAGGTGTCTGTTTTCCTTCATACAAACCAGAAAAGCCAAGAAAGCCAGTTTGTAGAAAAAGAGAAAAAGCAAAAAGTGGCGAGAAGACTCTGAGAGACAACCTCCTGGCTGGGGCCACGGCATCCTCGCCCAGGGCTGCATGAGGCGCTACAGAATGCTGACTGTGAGGTCTCTTTCCGCTTGATCTAAGTTGCACATTCAAACTAGCCCGTGGTTCTTGCCATGGCCAACTCCTACTGCCTGTAATCTCCAACCTCTAACTAGGTGTCTCCTGCTCTTATAGGAGAATCTTTTTCTTAGATTTGGTTGTTATTGCAAGATTTGGCACGTCTTCATTTGCTGTTCACCCATTCATTATTGTGTATTTGTGCGTGCATGTGTGTGTGTGTGTGTGTGTGTGTGTGTGTGTGAGAGAGAGAGAGAGAGAGAGAGAGAGTCACTGGCAGAGACAGAGACGGACACAGGGAACTCTAACCTAAGCATAACAGTTTTAAGAGAAAGGCTTTGTACCTGAAAGAACGTCTGGCTGACCCCAAAGTGCCCTGCCAGATGCCCCTCGCCTGGGAATTCACTTGTCTCTGGGGCCTGGCGCTCCTCATGCGCAGGAAGGGGGGGTGGGGTGGGGATCCAGGCCTCCCAGCGCCTGACACTTACAATGTTCTTCTGAGACAACGCGTGGAATGGACGTCTGACTTTTTACTTAAAATAAACACTGGCAAAGGGACAAGCTACTATTACTACTGACATTTTCTTCTCCAGAAAGGACACACTTGGGAATACAAGACATCACCACACGTGTTCTCGGTGACCGAGGGCTCAAACGGGAGGGCGAGTCCGGCTCTGACAGCACCCACGCGGCCCTGGCGGGTGCTGTGACATCCTGCGGCGGGGGACACTCCCCGTTGTCCGTGGCCGTGTCCTGCTCCACGGCAGGCCTGGCCTCTGAGACGGCAAATGTTTTCTTTCGCTGTGTTCCAGGGTAGAGCTTGAAAGCCAGTCTACTGCATTAAGATGGTTCAACCCCATTTCTATTGGTTCGAAGGGTTCACCTGTGCTGGGAATGATGGATTTTGAACATATGAGACCAATGTACCTCTTTTCAGGTCAGCCTTGCCCGGCGGCCTCACCTCTTTGAAGGAGGAAATACATTCCCAGGAAAGGGTGACGGAGTGGGCAAAGGAGGCATTGCTGCCCTTGAACTTCAGAACAGAATTAAAGCCCATGGCCACAGAGCTTCTAATAGAGTTTAAGTTCATGGCGTTACCATGGAGCCTCGCCTCTCTGATTTAATTTGTTGCAGAAGACTGTTTGAGAAGTCATTTGTTCCAAAACTTAATCATTTTTCCCGTTAGAAATAATGTAAATGGAATTAATCCATTCCAAGGCCCTAAATGATTCCATTTTAACCTTTCTTATATATGGTACATGTCTAACGCACTGTTTAACCTATGAACAAACTCGTCTTTTCTTACATTTATCAAACCACCCCCTTCAGCACTGGTCCAGGGGTGTCTTTCAGGGCAGCCTGTGGCATCTTCACTCGGTCACATGTCACTGCCTGGAAATGCTGCCACGGGCGAACTGCTTTTCCTTCACCCAAATCAGCCAGTTTTCCTGCCTCTTCAACTGCCTGTGGTCATTGCTTCTTTCACACCCTTAGCCTCGGTAGCACTCTTGATGCCTCTTTATGTTTTAAAATTGTGCTAATCATCCATTTCACCAGCAACAAAAGCAAAAACCAAACAAAAAAACAAACAAACAAAAAAACAGGCAATATTCACAGCATCGCAAACTGCCTCACATTCTCTCTTTGAAACCTGAGAGACTTTTTATCATGTTGCTGTATCAGCATGAAAGGGTTGTCAGGTCCAGAACTGAAGTTTCCTTGGAAAACAGAGACATTTTTCCATGAACAACTTGTGGAGAACCAAATTGTTGGAGTTGGGCGATGTCGGAGAAGGGAGGCTTGGCTGTAAATGCTCTATGTACCACAGGAAAGAAAAAGTGCTACAGCATCGAACAGACTGTCAAACTGCAGCAGGAAGGCTGGGGAGGGTTGGGGGGCGGGAGAGGGGGCGGGTAAGAGATCAACCAAAGGACTTGTATGCATGCATATAAGCATAACCAATGGACATAAGACACTGGGGGGTAGGGGAGGCCGGGAGGAGACATATGTAATACTCTGTAAAACTTTAAGCAATAAAACAAAATTTTAAAAAAATGAAATAAAATAAATGCTGCAAAAAGAAAGAAAGAAAGAAAGAAAGAAAGAAAGAAAGAAAGAAAGAAAGAAAGAAAGAAAGAAAGAAAGAAAGAAAGAAAAAGTGCTGCCGCGGACTGCGATCTGCCATCTGCTGCAAGAGGACCTGCAGGCACGGGGACACCTGGGCCGGCTCAGAGAGATGGGGACTCGCTGGGACTCAGGAAACTGACCTTTACGTCTAAGGACTGAGGGAGCAAGGCTGGACCCAGAGGAGAAGCACAGCAGGCTGGGCCAGGGCAGTGGAGGTCCCTCGCACACTGGGGCTGGGCGGGGAGACATCCCGAGGGCGGTAGGAAGAGCCACAGTAGGAAGGAAAGGAGGAAGTGGGAGCTCAGCTTCTGGGCAGGCCTAGGGGGGGCGGGGACCTGCGGGCTGGGCAGGCGGCCCCTCCCAGGGTTGCCTGGGAGATTACCCCTCCCCCGAGAGGTGGGCACAGCAGAATCTTGGAGCCCAGGGAGCAGCCTCCAGCAGAACGGCAGAAGCTGCCCAGAGTTGCTGGACTGGTGGCTGGCTGTCCCACACCCCAGCTGAGACCTGTCACACCACAATAGACACACAGTAGAGAGGATGCAACAAGGACCCAAGAGGGGCCACCACCATTGACCAAGCAGGAGGACACGCCTCACCACTCGCCAGCACGGGAGGCGATCCGCAGGGCAGGGCAGGGCAGAACACCAGATCAACCTTAGGGAGGGGACAGAGAGGAGCAAGAGAGAAACCCTGAAAGACTATTCACCAAGAGTGACAGAGATCTAAAGTAAACTGTGGCCGAGATAATATCTATATTTGACTGAAAACTTCAGCTTAAACCAAATATGCTGAAGCTCATTTATTCTCACATCCATTCAGTCAATAAGTATTTTCTGAGCATATACTATATCCCAGGCAGTGTTCCGGGAACTTGGCAACTAATCAGATAAGATCTCTGCAGACAATCACGGTAACGGAATAAGAAGGGCTTTGTGCCCCGTGTCAGCAGCTGGACCTGAAGAGAAAGTATGTGCTTCAAGAAGACTGAGCTTGAGAGCAAAAGTGGGCTGTTCCACAATGTATGTCCCACCTGAGCCCGGCTTATTTTATGCAGCATTGCCTCCCTCTGTGGAACACAAAAGAACAGAAAAATGAGCACAAAACCTGTTGTACCCACAGGCACTGACAGTGCAACCTGTGAGTTCACTCAGTGAGCTTTGGGGGAAGAAATTATGTTTTTTTCTTTATTTAACAAATATTTATCAAGCACCTAGTAAAATATATGGTGGTACTTGCAGAACACATACAGAACACACAGTCACACACACAACACATGAAACATTCACAAAACACTCACAAAATAGCAATATAAAAATATACACACACAACAAACAAGACAGTACACATGCAAAACAGTCACACAACACATACAACAGCACATACAACAACAATATACACACAAAAAACACACTCATTTATACAACACAAACACAACCTCCACACACACAACATGCACACTCACAACACACCAAAGTCTGCTGAGGACTTAACCTCTGAGGCCACATGGCAGGTGGGGTTGATCTGGGCATTAGTGTTTGAGGGCCCATGGTCCTGAGGGGGGAGAGAGCTTTGAGACCACAAGCTTTCCAATCGAGACATTTCAAGGTAACACCTTTTGCCCTGAGTTTCCAAAGGGGCCAGTACAGAGTTCCGACTGGGGATTAACAACCATGAGAACTATTAGGATGGAAAACAATGGCCTTTCCTTTTCTTTGCGGTGGCCTTCCACAATTTATGAGAAGCACCTGGTAATTAAACCCCAAGATTGTTGCCTCCTTTGGTTCCAACAAACCCTCTGTTCAAACTGCGGGACAAGATAAGCTACTCTCAAGGCTGCATTCTCACATACATGCCCCTCCTCCCTGCTGGTTTACATCCCAGGGATAATCAGTAGAAAGCTCGCTTTCCCCCTCCCCTCCAAACAAGCCTCTTTGGAACTCTTCATAACTTTTGCTCTAGGCATGTTTTACAGGCTTGGGAAAATACTGATAAGACACCTCCCTAGGACATCTGAACAGGACACCTCCCGGACAGTCTCCTGAAGAACTAACAAAGACAGTGCCTCTGATGTCTGCTCTGTCACCTCGCAGCAGCAGCAGCAGCCCCAAGTCCCCTCCCTTCTCAGGGGTCCCAGGCTTTAAAAGAGCAGTTTTTTGTTCTTTGTCCTTGCATGGATTAGCAATGCACTGGCCCTTTCCCTTCCAGGAAAATAAAAATAAATGTTCTCTCTGCATCTATCTCTCTCTCTTTTTTTTATTGTAAATGCTTTCACAGCCGCATCACCGGCCAGAAACCCTAACGAGAATGAGTTACAACTAAACCCTCTGTGTGATCAGGAGGGCTCCTCAGCACCAGAGGAGCACATGTCTTTCTCAACGCCCGGTGCTCAAGCAAGCCTTACAATGGCCTTTTTAATCAAATTTATTATTACTTTTTATTGATTCTAGGAGACGAAGAGAGAGAGAGAGAGAGAGATCCATTTGGTGTTCTAGTTAATCATGAATTCATTATTCATTAGTTGCTTCTTGTATATGTCCTGACCTGGGATGGAACCTGAAAGCTGGGTGCCCCTGGACAGTGCTCTAACCACTGAGCAACTGACCAGGCCTACAATTGCCGTTTGAAACGGTGTAATTGAGGTATCAGGTCTAGTTAATTTGATGAAGTTAAATTTAAAACAATAACCTACTGACTGTAAGGAATTTATTTTGTAAGTTGTAGCAGATCAGAGGAAGTGCAATTTGGTTTCCATGGCAAATATTCCACCTTTAAGTGATAGTATTGAGACAGAAAAAGTTAGGTGGCTGGGGCGGGACCCTGGGAGGCGGAAGTGAATCCAGGACCCCAGCGAGGCGGAGCTACCGAGCACCCGCACTGGGGTGGGAAGGAGGAGTGTATGCCATTGTTGAGGCAGACAGCTTGCAGATCACCGATCCCCAGGCCGGGAGGCAGCGTGTACCAAAAGCGCGCCCCCTTCCCTTGTCCGGGCGCAGCGCGCAACGCATGCAACCTTCCTGTGGGGAGCACATAGCCTGTGCCCGCGTGGCCTGTGCCCGCGTGGCCTCCACACGTGGACTGACTTTCATGCATGGATGTTCTCAACAAACTTCGGTTCCACTACCTGTTTTTGTCCGCGGCTTCACTCTTCGTTTTCGAGAGACAAGAACTCGGACTCAGAAGCCCACATTTTTGGCTCCAGGGTGAGCTGTTCCGAGGAAGCCCTGCGTGGAGAGGCACCTTTGGGAAGCGCAGTGAGTGACTGTGCCTCATGCGAGGTCATGACGGAACGGGTTTCTGTGACCTTTGGGTAAGTGTTTTCTGTGCTCCTGGCAGGTCCCTGTGCTCATTTTAAGCAAATTAAAGACACATAGTTTCCTCCCTTCTGCTTGACAGGCCTGCGCGGTACCGTGCCAGTGGCTGGTTTTGATGGGGAACGGCCCGCACTTCTCTGAGGTCTTCGTGAAGGAGGGAACTCCCACACGGGCTCCAGAGGAAATGTTCTGTGCCCCCCACAAATGCCCTTTCCGAGAAACCCCTATTACACCTCCCCAAGGGGCCATACGGACGTGGACAAATGTTTAAACCAGCAACAAGCTGCCTCTGGTCCTCTTTGGAACAAGGTGAGTCACCTAACCAATAAGGAGGGAGCTCGCTGGGGAGGGACCAGGACTCCCAGACAGCCCCCGAGGGCAGTGAGGAGACTCGCTGGCAGCGGATGGGACCTGGGAAGGCAGAGCCGTCACTCAGTGACGTCACAGGAAGCAGAGCCGTCACTCAGTGACGTCACAGGAAGCAGAGCCGTCACTCAGTGACGTCACAGGGCGCATGCACAGCGAAGTCGGGATGACCACAAGGAAAGTGCTTGCCTGTCAGTCTTGCCTGGGAAAAGGATACTTGACTAGAGGTGCAGACCATGGCCAGCAAGGTGTTAACATAAAGAAAACCACTGAAACCTGTAAAGAATTGTTGTGAGTTTATTTGAGCCAAACTGTCGACATATGCCGGGAAGCAGAACCTCAACAAATTGAGATAATGCTCCAGAGAATGGCGGGTTACATCTGTATTTATACATTGCAGTCAAAGGAGGGACATAGGTGGGTGACATGAAATCCATTGGTGATGGATTAAGGAGGCGGGAGAAAGCAAAGACTATAGTAATCAATTCGAAAGGGAATATTGACCAATCAGAAGGGATATCAGGACACAAGGACTTGCAGCCTTTATAAACCGTGGAAACAGGAAGTCGGTGGGACTTTCCCCTTCCCCAGGAAGGAGTCTGTACTTGTTCTTCAATAAATCTCCACCTTTGCTATACCATCTTCCGTCCATGGATTCGTTCTTCGACTCCGACGAATCCGGGCACCATCCTGCCCAGGGGAACATCGCATGTTCCCACCCCAAAATCCCGTATCAGATCCCCACCTCTTGGCACATGAGACAGTGCTCTAACCAACAGAACCACCGGCCAGGGTACAGGATCTCTTTAAAATATTTTCCTTACCTGTTCATCATTAGATTCTTTCAAATTGGGTCAGACACATTGCAATGGATAACGAATTCACCTGACAGCAGTAAGAAGCAGAAATGAGAAACTATAGCTATGCAAATTTTATCTAGGAAAATGTTAAGATTGCTTATAAAGAAACACTAGGACCACGCTGCAAAAGCCTGCTGCCATGATTTCACAACGGGAGGAAAAGGAACCCCAATGTTTGGAGACAAAAGAATTTTTTATCCTCTAACGTGTCTAACAGCTAACAGCGCAAAGCACTTAATGAAATTTTGATACTTTAAAAGCAGACTCAACAAAGTGATCTCAGATCAGGAAACGGATCTCTCTCTAGTCTCCGAGGGACCAAAGGGGCCACATACTAGACCTGACAGCTCAGGGGCGGCCTGCTGCTCAGAGATGGAGGCAACCACACAGGATGGTGTGAAACTGAAACTTTGTAAGGAGAGCAGTTGCAGGGAGTCCTAAGGCAGCGCTTTCCCTAAGGAAGAAGGAGCTGTCTGCTGTCTGTGCATCGAGGATAACAAGCCTGAGAAGGGGCCTTTGCAATAGCAAAGCAATTTCCTTCCCACTCAAAGCACCGGGGAGGCCTCAAGTCTCCTCATTGTTCTGTTCTTGTGTGAACTGTTGCTGTTAACTGTCCTGTACCCACCCGCCTCCCTAATCCATCACCAATGGGTTTCATGTAACCCACATACATCTCCTCTCTTTGTAACCACAAGTTAACATTCCAATTAAATGATAAAAAGGCTATGCATTGTTTTTAAGGCTGCAGCCGACCTCCTGGCATCTTAAGAGTGTATGTCCCAGAAGGAAGGGGCGTTTATCCGAGGCATCCCTTGAGATAAACTTTAAGCGTGCAGGTACTCGGACATTTAAAGTAGTTACCAGCAAAAAGACTGCTTTGAGCTGGTAGGACCGAGGCAGGCAATTTCATCTGACCTTATCCTTCTATATAATAAGAGAGGAATATGCTAATTAGCCATTACGCCCTGAGGCATAATGACCAAGTGAGTCATGACCAGATCACGGATCAGCAGGAGGGTGGGCCAGCGAGGTACCAGCAGGCTGGGAGGGCAGGGCAGCAAGCTATGAGGGGGAGGGAGGAGGGGGGAACGGGGAGCTACAGGAGGGCAGCAGCAACCTACTGGCTACAAGTGGGCGGCAGAGAGCTACAGGAGGGGGCAGGGCAGCAAGCTATTGGTAGTTAATAAATAATAATATAATAATACAATAATAAACTGTTTAGTGTACTTACAATTGAAAACCGGTCAGGGCAGCGGGCAGCGACCTACTGGCGCACAGATTCATGCGCAGGGCTACTAGTATTAGTATATTTACGACTGCCGGAGGAATTATGCCCCACAAATAGTTACAGTTGCAATTCACACAGCAATTTATTCTCCTTTTATGATTGCAGTGGGCACAAAGCTTATCAGCACACAGCACACTGTTACTCACAAAACTCCCGGTGCTGTGGGCACAGGTTTACCGGGATCCCAAAATGTGGCTTTCTCGTGGCAGCAGCGGGTGCCGTCTCTGGCTGGCAAGTCAGGTCAGGAAACGAAATCTCAGGTTTGGGGTGGCGGTGGCGTGGGAGATCCCTGCGCACAGCTCGATCGATCCAAGGTCCCACCGCTCGTCTGTCTCCTGGCACAGAGTGGAGCGAAGGGGAGGGGGACTGCGCCCAAACTGAAGGCGATGGGCGAAGATAAACTTCCAGAGATCAGAGCCACCAGTGCAGCGCAGGGATCAAAGCGATGAGCCACGACCAGGTGTCCAGCGATCAAGCGATGATCAACTCGAATGGTGTTCGGCGACCCTTTAAATAGCCTGTAGTACCCACGGCAGGCCAGAGGGAGTAGAGGGATTCTGGTCAACAAAATGCATAACCAGATCTCAAGTTTAACATCAGTTCCAATGGCCATATCAGTGAACAAACCTGTAAGCACTGGCCTCACTCTGGGGGGCGGGAGGAGTATAGTCATCAGACATGTGGTTGTCAGGGCAAATCACTCTAAGTCAGTGATTGAAGTTCAAATTCTTATCAATGGAATACACACGCTTCAGGGCAGTGGGGAATGTGTCCTTAATATCACACTTTAAGTTTCACCAAAGTTAACTCAAACATTTTAAAACCTTTTAAACATTTTTTGGCATTTTTAAACATTTCTATATTTTACTACAATGGTGTGTAAATAAAACCCTGTGTTATTCTTTCTTATCTAGCCTACTTTTTTTAGTTTAAAAGAAGGCTGTCTGGGGTGGGGGTAGTGGGGGAGGAGTGCCCCCCTGGTGCCTGCCAGGAAAAATCCATAGGTGTCCGCAGTGAAACTACAAGTTTCTGTTTAAAGAAAGAGAAATGCACCAAATGGGAAGAGTCACGCCCTCAGCCCCCCTTCTCCTTAGTCCCTGGAAAGATGGTTTGTGAAAGGTCCGGGGTCACGCACCTGTGACTTGAGGCCATAATGTATCAAAAGAGATTTTATTCCCGACACCTGGGTGTAGGTGGGCTGAGACTGAGAAAGGTGTCAGCGAAGAGAGCAGTCTGTAATAAATTCAAAAATATCTTGTATGGTCAATGCTTTAAACTTTCTGAGGTTATAACCTCCCATTCACTGGCTTGACTCTTTATTTTTACTGAATCTTAATCCTTGCTGTCTTTATTATTAAACCTTAAGCTGCTACATTAAAGACTTTTACTTTCTCTCAAACAGAGCAACCAACTTGCAAAACAGGCGGGAGAGAGACATGCTGGTTGACACTGCAATGCATACATCTCAAGCAAAAGTAACTTTCTTTTTATTTATGGTGTCTCGCTAATGGTGAGACTTACTGCTTGCCTGTCTTAAAGTTCCTGGTGCAGCTGAAGACGTAGCCAGCAACCGCGTCCTGCCAGGTTTGGAGACTGAAGCTCTTGCTTCTCTGCTTAAGAGTAAAAGGCCCTTTTTAGGTTGTTGTTGTTCTTTTCCTTTCCTTCTCATCACATACGCAACCTTCACAAATCTTACACTTTCAGATTAGCCTTCAAACCTTCTATGTCCTTCAAAAATGCATCACCTTCCACTAGTATTTCCACTCTAATATTCTCTCCTTCTGTCATCACCTGTATACACCTTCAGCAACTGGCACAGACCTTCTTCTTCTTCCTTTAAAATGTGTGTCCATGCCTTCTATTATTAAAACTATACAATATTTAAACCTTAATTTTCCAATGATAATTAAAAAGTAAACAGCCAGCATTTCTTAGATTGACATTGATGAATATTCTCACTTTTAAGAAAGATACCTTTAACAAAGCATAAGACATTATATTAACAGTTTTAAATTTACTTTATAGATTTTCTGTAATAAAAGCTAAAAGTAGGTGAAATTAAAACTTGTTGGAATATTCATATGTTTATCATTTAATATAGTAATGTTTTAAAGTTTTAAGTTGCTAAAAACTTTGGAAAATTATGTATAGGCATATGGGCCTGGAGAAAAGGTGGGGGGAGGAGGGAGCAGGCCTCTAGCCACTTGGATTTAAAACTCCTTAAAGATAGTATGTTAAGGTTTGGGTGATAATGAGTTCAGCTTATGATAGTAGCCGGACTGTTAAGTAAGCATTTGTAGTTTTGCAGCAAAGAAGGTTGTTCTTTGGGAAGCGGTGTGTGTGAGAAGGCGCTGAGGTCAGAGAAGTTTTCAGAGTAAAAGGGGTGAGAATGCTGGCCTAGGGATCTAAAGGCTCAGTGAGGAGTCCCTTGGCTGTGACATGTTATGGAGGAGCTTTGTAAGAAAGCTGAAGTTGGGAACTCAGAGGCGAGAGTACCTAGTGAGGCCGAGAAAGGAGAGTATTTCTTGTTTAGAGGGGGGGAGAGTGATGGAGGAGATAAGGCGTTCACAGTCTAAGGAGTGGCATGGCTTTGTGGGGTGAGTGAAACTGAGGTAGGTGACTGTCTTTGGGACAGCTGGGCTTTATGAGGGATGTCTGTACTGTTCCAGTCAGGCAAGAAGAGTGGATAAGGGGTTATTTAGTAAGATGTAGTGTAGAGGTGAGGTGGCTAATGGCTGTGAGACTAATTTGTCAACCCCCATAATAGAGACTGAGGAGGGGACAAGGGTCCCAGCGAATTTGGAGAGGGCAGAATCAGTGGCCCCAGTGTCGATTAAAAAGGAGATCGGCTTACCTGCCACCACGGTCCTTACCTGAGGCTCTGTCCTGGTGATGTAAGTCTGTGGGGCCCTGTCAGGGCCTGGGCGCTTCAGTCTTCAGTGGCCAGTCCCAGGAGGTCTGGGAGCTCCAAACCCCATCCAGAGGGCGGCCTTGCTGAGATCCAACCTGGAAAGGCCAGACTGCAATCTGATTTCCAGTGGCCTTCCCTCCTGCACCTTGGGCAGGGCCCAGGCGGGGGTCTCAGGTTTGGGCAGGACTTGGCTCAGTGTCTTCCTTGTTGCATCTGAAGGAGAGCCCAGAGGAGGCTTAGCACCTGACTCACTCTTGGTTGGAGGACCGGCACTTCGTTTGGGTTCATGAGGCGGTGGCTAGGAGCTGGAAGGCTCCTTCTGGGCCTCAGCCCTGGCCTGATCTTGTCTTTGTTTTTGGATTTGGGTCTCCTTGTCTCTATTATTAAAGACCGTAAAGGCATGTTTAAAGGTCTCATGGGGGTTTGAGGACCGTCCTCTAACTTTTGTAACTTCTATGTCCGGGCAGACTGGGAGGTGGATCTGAAAGTTATGTATGATTGTCCCTTCTGGGCTTGTTGGGTGAAGACTGGTGTATTTTCTCATGGCCCGAGCGAGGTGAGAGGGGAAGACTGCCAGATTGCATGTCTTTCTGTGTGATCTTTGCTAATCTTTTATAATTAACTGCTTTGTGGGCTGCGTTTCTCAGTCCTTCTAGGCAGACAACAGTGTGGTCTTGAGACCTGAGACCTGCCTGCCCTTCCTGACAGTTCCATTGTGGAACCCTGTTAGGGACAGCGTCCCCTCCAACTGGGAGGGCGGGGCCTGCCGGTGGAGGGCATCTGCGTGGCCCTGGGCATGAAGCCAGCAGCCTCCCGAAGGGGGCACTTAAAGGCTAGTGCCGGAGTGGGGAGAGGAAGAGAGCCGAAACCTGCTGTGGAGGGAGTGTGAGATGGGGTGGTGGCAGGGGGATCCGCTGGGTGGGGTGGTGGGCTCTCAGGCTGCTGAAACAGAGGAGCCATAAGCTGGGAGACTGGGGGATGGTCGGCAGGATCAAAAGTGGTGAAGGAGGAGGGGGATTTGGGATCCTCGCGGGGCGCGGGGAGGCTCTCAGAGTGAAGAAGGAAACTCTGTGAGGGAGAGCAGCTGTGAAGGACGTGTCCTGAGGTAAAGAAGCCTGGATATACAGGATCTCAGACACTTGCCCTGCCTGCAGCAGAATTGTCCAGGTCAGTTAGGGTTTGGAAATCAAAAGTGCCATGTTCGGGCCATTGGGACCCATTGTTTATACTGAGGCCAGGCAGTGTTGCAATTAAAAGTCAGTCGCTTAGGGCATAAGTCCTGCTGAAACCCTAGGGTCTGAAGGCTTTAGGTAGACAGCCCAGGGGTGTGGTCGCCTGCGCATTCCCCATGGCGGCTGGCAGTGGCTTAAGGTCTGCTCTCCATGAAATTAGGGCACTTCTCCCCCTAACGTTCACCAGAAATGGACAGAGCCCTCCCTCCGTGACTCAGGGCTGGCAGAACAGTATTAGCCTGGAGCCTGGCTCCAAACCCAAATGACAGGATAGTCCGGACGGAGGAAAACAGATTAAAGCCACTTACCTATGAATCTATGCCTGGTGTTGATGCAGGAGGAGGCAAGGCGAGGCGAGGTCCACTTTCCAGTCACGGGCACGACCCAGACCGGTCCCGAGGAAGGCTAGGGGGCCCAAGTAAGTGTCGTGAGTCCAGCAGAAGTTCAGCCGTGCAGGAGCGTGGCTGGGGGCTTCCCTGGACACAGGGGAGCTCAGGGGCCAGACGATCACGGTCTCTGAGTGCCAAGTGCCCGGTTGCTGGAACCCTGAGGTGCCTCTTACCGGACCCCTCACTAGACCTTCCCAGGTGTTTGGCACCAAATGAAAGGTCCGGAGTGGGCCTGGGTTGCACACCTATGACATGAGGCCATAATGTATCAAAAGAGATTTTATTCCCGACACCTGGGTGCAGGGGGGCTGAGACCGAGAAAGGCATCAGCGAAGAGAACAGGGAGAGAGAGGTTTTTATTAGTCCTTGCTGGCTGCAAGCTGCTCTGCTGACGTAAGGGTCTGGTCCCTCCTTGGTTCCTCCCATGCCAGGTGTCTTCTGGTCACCTGAGCTATGCTGTGCTCAAAGCTGCAAGCTTTCTGCAAGATATCTGCTAAGCACAGTAAGTCTTTCTCTGCCCCGTTATAGTCTCTTTAACCATTTCAGTTTGCCCACACCCCTCCCCCTGGTCTCTCTTTAAAAAATATACATATATTTCAGAGAGGAAGGGAGAGGGAGAGATAGAAACATCAATGATGAGAGAGAATCATTGAACTGCTGCCCCCTGCACACCACCCATTGGGGATGGAGACTGCAACCCGGGCTGTGCCCTGAGTGGGGATCGATGGTGACCTGCTGCCCCCTCCACCCCCAGCACTGCCTAAGCCGGGTTTGAGGACTGGGGGAGTCCTCTCCTGGAGATGCCGGCATCTGAATAAACTTCCTTGGACTGTCATGTATAAAATAAGCTGCAAAACTGCCCTTTTGTGCGAACTTTCTCAATCCGTCGAGATTTGCTTCCCAGTGATTATCATAAATTTGGCTCAAATGAACTCAAAAATATCCTTACAGGTGTGGACCTTCCCTATGCTGAACCCTTCCAGGCCTGATCACTCCAGCTCCCTAGCTCAGTGGTCAGCAAATTCATTAGTCAACAGAGCCAAATATCAACAGTACAACGATTGAAATTTGAGAGCCAAATTTTTTAAACTTAAACTATATAGGTAGGTACATTGTTTAACTTAATTAGGGTACTCCTAAGGCTTAGGAAGAGCCACACTGAAGGGGCCAAAGAGCCGCATGTGGCTCTCGAGCCGCAGTTTGCCGACCACGGAGCTGACCCCTTCCAGGCCTGATCACTCCAGCGCCTGCGGACCTTCCTGTCAATACCACGCACCGGGGAGCTCAGGATGGGACGGGTCATCCCGAAGCAGCACTCGCAGGAGTGCGTTGGCCTTTTATTCCAAAATCTGGCTGATCCTTACATTTTATTTTCATGATTTTGAAAAGAAAAATTTGCCAAATTTACTGAAGAGTCAGCGTGTGGGGTGAGGGGAAAGCTCTTAAATGCCCTGAGCGCAGGTTGGGGTGGGAGCGGCAGGGTTACAGCAAGCAGAGCGGTGAGGAGGCAGCCCTCGGGAACAGTCCCAACCACCTCAGAGGCAGCACCCCGCCTGGTGAGCTTCTCTTCCACGCTGCGGACCGGATAGCTAGGCCCCCGCTTCTCTCTGAGCAGCGCAGACCAGCTGGGTAAGAGGACAGGTGAGCCTGCACCTGCCCTGGCCACAGCCTCGGTGCAGACCGGCCAGGCAGGGCGCCTGCTGCTGCCACAGAGTCGCTCACCAGGTCTCAGGTTCCAAGTCCTCCTTGCTCTCCCTGAGCCCTGCCTGTGCGGGCATCCCCCCCTCACCCGGGCCTGGTGCTTCCTGCCTCCGGTGACACCAGCTCCCCTGACCAGGCCTCCTCACAGCCTCTTCCCTCCACCCGGAGGGCTGTCCTTCCTCCTCCAGCTCGGCTGCCTCCTCCTCACTCTTCCAGGCCCCTAGGTCCCCAACACTCCTCCACATGTGTTCTAGGGTCTCCCCCAACCCCCCACCAGCGTCTCCCTCGGCCCCTGGCATCCCTGCCTCCGGAGCGTGGCGCCTGCATTGTCTGGCTGTCCTCTCCCCGGGCAGTGCGATGCTTAAGTCTGTGCCAAAGGAATGAAAGTGGTCACGCCCGCACCACAGCTGGCCCTGGCTCAGCAAGGTCCGAACTGAGCAGGTCCACTTACACTCGGGTTTTTTTTCAATAAATACTATAAATATATTTTTCTTTATTATGATTTTCTTACTAACATGTTCTATTCGCTAGCTTACTTTATTGTAAGAATACAGTGTATATTTAATACATAAACATACAAAATATGTGTTAATCACCTGTTTATGGTATTAGTAAGGCTTCCTTTGGTCAACAATAGGTGATTGAAAGGGGCCACATGCTAACCGGACAAGCTCAGGGAAGGCCTGCATGGTGGTCTTGCAGACTCAGACCTAAAGTAACCACAGGATCCTCTGAAATTAAACTTTAACTAAAAGCAGTGATGGTGGGCAGTTATGTCCTAGGCCGGTATCTTCCCTGACAAGGTCAACCTTTACCTTCACTGAGCCTATTGTCCTTCTGCATCTATGATAACATACCCTTGAAATGTCAGAGTAACTTGTAACTTCCCTTTTTCCAGGCCCCTCAGGGCACAACCAAATGCCCTGGGCGCCAGGACAGAGACCACAAATTCCTTCATTGTTGTTGTTATCATGTTAATTGTTGACTGTTAACTATCCTGCACCCACCTAAGTGAAAGAAGTATGTGTCTATCATTTGACTTTTTATCCAATCCCAGAGGTTCCCACCCCTCCCCCCTTTGCTTTCTCCTGCCTCTCTAATCCATCCCCAATGGAATTCATGTAACCCACCTAGGTCCCCTCCTTTGATTGCAACGTATAAAAATAGATGAAAAACCCACCATTCTCTGGAGCATTGTCCCAATCCATGGAGATTCTGCTCCCCGGCAATGGTTGACAGTTTGGCTCAAAAAAACTCACAAAAATTCTTTACAGGTCTGAATGTTTTTATGTTAACAACTCAGATTTGCTGTGCACGGCCAGTGCCCCCAAACTCTCACTGCTCCAGAGTCCACCGTGTTCACGCCCACGGAGCCTTAGGAAATCAAACCTCACTGAGGAGTCAGCCTGTGATGAATGACAGAGACCAGGGTTTCTGGGAAACGGCCCCGGGTCGCAGCAGCGGGGTGTGGCAGGCACACGGGACCGCCTCTCTGGCAGCTTCTTGTTTCCGTGGTAATCACTGAATTTACGGCCGTCCACTTCCCGGTCAGTGCTCCCCGCCACCCATGATACCAGCTGCCCAGGGTTGCTGCTGGGGGATTGTTTTAACATCCCTGCGCCCAGGCTCTGTCCCAGACCAATCCCATCCAAAGCGGGGACGGGGCCGGGAAATCAGTGTTTTTAAGGCCCCTCGGTGATTCCAATATACAGCCAGCGTTGACAGCGCTTTCACTGGGGGCATAGGCAGCAGGGCGCTCTGTTTGTGCGTGACTAAGTGCATCCCTATGTTTGTAGCTGAGATCTGTGTGGCCCTGAGCGCAGCGCCCCTTTCCTACGCTGACTTGGCAGACAGCGAGGGGGGACCGGAGGGGAAGCGTGCCGCCCTGGGCCTGCCACACGCCACAACTTTGCCTGGAAAAGGCATCGGCTCCCCGTCCCAACAGCACTTCTCACTTGCCAGGAACTGGTTCCTGTGGTGTCACATCACCGTGCAAAGTTTCTCTACCCTTTCAGCCAGGAAACAGGTGGCTGGAACCCTGACCTCTCGGCTAAATACATCTCAGGATTTGAAGCTGATGGTAAGTATTCAAGCGCAATGATTCATCCTGGTAATTTCCCACGTTATTATGAGAGTAAAATGTAACCTCCTCTCTCCCTCTGAGTCAGCTCCATCTCTGCTGAATTAGTCTGGAGAAACGCTTAAGCCCGGGGAAGATTTATTCAAAGAGGTAGTCATGGAAAGTTGGCATGACATTTTAAAGTCAGCATGTCTAAGCCCACCTCCCTCACCACCGACTGTAACTCCTACAGCTTCTCTCCAGGAAAGAAACCCTGTGAATCTTTGCTAATAGTTTTACAGATTATCCTCTTTTTGTTTGTCTTGTTTCCAGCTTTATTTAAAATACACTTGACAGGTAGCAGTGCAGAGCTTAAGGTGTGCTGTGTGGTGTATTGTGTGTATATGTTATAGTGTGATAGCAGGGCTAATGCCTCACCCCGTCACATGATCACCACTTAGGTTCTGCGGTGAGAACACTTAAGACCCACTCTCTTTGCAACATCCAGTATATGATGCAATATTACTAACTATAGTCACCATGCTGCTTATCTTACAACTGGAAGTCTGTGCCCTTTGACCTTGACCAGCATCTCCCCGTTTCCCCGCCCTCCGCACCTGCTCACACCCCTCTGCTGTCTTTCTCTGGGCTCAGCTCCTCAAATTCACATGTAAGTGACATTATTTGTCTTTCTCTGTCTGGCTTATTTCACTTAGCTTAATGCCTTCATGTTCCATCCATGCTGTTACAAACAGCACGATTTCCTTCTTCCTCATGACTAAATTACGTGTGTGTGTGTGTGTGTGTGTGTGTGTGTTTGTGTGCATATATATGTATATAAAATCTTTATCGATTCACTAGAGGCCCGATGTACGAAGATTCGTGCAAGAATGGGCCTTCCTTCCCTTGGCTGCCGGCACTGCCTTCTCTCCGGCCGGAGCTGCCTTTCTGCCTTCCCACACTTCCCAGAGGCCCAGAGCGGCTGGGGCGGTGCAGAACACCTGCGTCCCACCCTGCCCCCAGCAGCTTAGCGCCTGCGTATGCAAATTAACCCACCATCTTTGTTGTGTTAATTTGCATACTCACTCCTGATTGGCTGGTGGGTGTCACGAGGTATGGTCAATTTGTATCTTTCTCTTTTATTAGTGTAGATTCACTAACAGACACTGGGCTGGTTCCATACCTTGGCTATTGTGAATATGCTGCCATGAACTTGGGGTGCAAATCTCTCTTTGAGATCCCATTTTCACCTCCTTTAGACAAATGCCCAGCAGTGGGGTTGCTGAACCACATGGTAGTCCTCTTAATTTTTTGAGGAACCTTCCTACTTTCCATGGCTGCTGGGCCAGTTTACATTCTCACCAATAATGACAAGCGTTTTCTTTTCTCAACACCTTTGCCAGTACTTATCTCTCATATATTTTTTAGTGACTTCTTCTTTTTTTATTTTTTTATTGATTTTAGAGAGGAAGGGAGAGAGAGAGAGAGAGAGAAACATCAATGATGAGAGAGAATCATTGATTGGCTCCTTCTGCATGCCCCCTAATTGGGATTGAACCCACAACCCAGGCATGTGCCCTTGACTGGAATCAAACCCAGGACCCTTCAGTCTACAGGCTGATGCTGATCCAAACCAGCCAGGGCTATCTCTTATATTTTTGATGTACGGATTATTCTTTAATGGACAGGTGATACTCTTTGTGAAACCAGGTCTCTCCTACCTACTTCAGGTAAGGTCCATTTAGTCATTCCAGAGAAATATCTATCAAGTCCCTATTATACTTAAATTTATACTTTATTATTATACACTAGGGGCCCAGTGCATGAATTTGTGCATCTTGAAAGGAACTGTGGGCACAGGGGTGGGTCTCGGCTCATCCGCCATGCCCCTGCCCGGCCCCTCCCACCACAGCCCCCAGTGCCCTGTCTTCTAGCAGCCCTGCTCCCGCTGCCACCACTGCCACTGCCATGCACTGACAGCGCTAGCCCCACTTGCACCTGCTGCTGGCGCCGGCCCCAATTGCTCCGCGCCGTCAGCGGGTGAAAGCGGCGGTTCTGGTGGCAGCTGCAGGTGCTAGTGGGGCCCGGCGCTGGCAGTGGGTGTGAGAGGTGGCTGCCGGCCCGTGCTCCTCAGGAGCAGGGGGAGGTGGAGAAGCCCTGAGGGGCAATCAGGGACAGCAGCAGCCGCCGCTCGCACCTGCTGAAGACACCGAGTGATCATGGGCCAGTGCCAGGCACCAGCAGCGGGTATGAGCAGGGCCAGTGCCAGCAACAGGTGTGAGTGCCGGGCGGGACCACGGCTCACGGGCACAAAGAATTTTCAGTAACCACCAGAGGCTCACCCTGATGACAGCGACCAGCGTTCTGCCTTGGTCTGGTGCCCCTGCTCACCTGCATGTCCCCTGGTGGTCAGCACACATCATAGTGACCAGTGTTCGGTTGTTATACCATTTGGTCTATTTGCATATTAGAGTTCTATATCTATAGAAGATATTTCTCTTGTATTGATTTTAGCTTAAATACTACCTCCTGGCCATTTCAGAGGCTGGAAAGTTACCCTCGCACATAATACATTTTTAAAAAACTATCTGACAGTCCCGGCCAGTTGCTCCATTGGTTAGAGCCTCATCCCACTCATCAAAAGGTTGTGAGTTTGATTACCATCAAGGCCCATACCTAGCTTTAGGGTTCAGTCCCTGGTCGGGAGGCAACCGATCAATGTTTCTCTCTCACATCGATGTTTCTCTCTTTCTCTCCCTTTCTCCCTCCTCCCTTCCACTCTTTCTAAAAATCAATAAACATATCCTCCAGTGAAGATAAAAAAAAAAAACAAATAAACCAGCTAACACAAGCATGTCAAACTCAAAGGCTAACATGGGCCAAATAAACAAGGTGGAAGTTTATGTGGCCGCAAAAAACAAAACCTTCAATTTTCATAGAAAAGTAGGTTTATTTCAATAGAGACATGCTGAATACAAAGGGCTGAAATAAATGAGTCATCATTAACATAAAATAATAGAACATTAACTTACCAGACACTGAATAACTGAACAAATTAACAAGTATAACACAAATAAACCTACTTTTCTTGTTCTCTGAAAGTGAAATATTTCCTGTTGTGCACACCAAACAAGTCAGCCCAAGACTAATGATGTGGCCACCGGCTGCTAAAATATTTGCTGCTGGTATTAGTGGAGAGAAATGGTGCGCCTGCACGTAAGGCGAGTAAGGGAAATGAATGCAACACGATTGTAGTGATCAGTCATTAGCGAACATTTTAGTTATTAATAACTATGTATAACAGGATATTGTAAAAATTAAGTTAGGACATTTTTATTAAAACATTTCTTACATCCGTTATATTGGCTGGGCCACGAAAATATTCGTTGCGGGCGCTGACGGTACCGTGCCACTTTGAACGATGCCGTGCTGCCCGAGGGAGCGGGGCGCGTTCTGCGCTGCTGTGGGGACTGGCACTGGCGCCTGTCAGCTGCACCTCAGGGAGACCCGCCCATGAACTGCAGCCCCGCGGGTGTGGAGTCGGGGGTCCCGCCGACCCGCCTCCAAAGCCTGGCTCTTACTCGCTGCCTCTTAAGGAAGAGCTGCTACCTCTGGGCCTCCGTTTCCTCCAGGACAATTTGAAAGTCATAAAACCTGAGTGAGGAACAGGCATGTTGAGAGCAGCAAGCACAGCGGGAGGAGCTGGGACGGGAGGGGCCTCCAGGTGGGGCGGCTGCTCCTTGGTGGGCAAGCGAGGAGGCCACGGGGCCAGCAAACGGAGTGGCGGTCTAAGGAAAGATGCCCTGGGAGGTCGGGGAACCCCAGGGGGTTCCAGTCAAGTCCTACCCTCCAACTCTGGAAACACATGGGGGAGCCACCTGCATCTTCGGGGTACTAACTAGGGCTTGGGAGTGTGTGGGTTTTGTGGCTCATGTTGGAGTATGTTGTTGGCATAAACGACGGAGTGGCCACAGTCACTAAAGGCAACACAGCCAAGCTGGGCAGAAGGCCTCCCTGTCCGGGGTTCAGCCTGTTTAGGAGAACGAGCATAACTTATAAGCAAGTTCGCTTCCAATACTTGCCCCTCGAAGACGAAAAAGGAGGCAAAGTCCCACAAAGACACACCTCCCGGCCGGATCCGAGCTGGCGCCTCCGCCTTGCTGGAGCCCTTGCTGCGCTTTCCTCTCTGAAGCCAGTCTCCATCTCCACGGACGGACAGACGCCGGTGTGGGAAACCAAAAGCCGCAAAACCTGGGAGTCCCAGATGCTTTCTTCATTGTCCCAGGACGTTCCGTGTCAACATTTTCCTTTGGAACCTCGTGACCCATGTGTTGGGGGGCTGGGGGGAGGTGGCGAGCAGGGACAACCCACCTGCCCTCTGTCCCCGGACCCAGAGGCTGACTCCCAGGGCTCCCTGACCTCCCTGCCTACCCACTTCCTGCCCCGATGTCCCTACATCCCAGACTGGACCCCATCCCCAGTGACCAGATGGTCGGTCCTGTGGGTAACCACGCCCTGACGGTGAGAACGCCTCTCCCGCAGCCCCGTTGCTGGGGCGGAGGATGTCTCCATGGCCACAACAGCCACATTCAGGCCAAGTTTGGGTCACTTGTCAGCCACAGGAGTTCAGGGCTGGGCAAGAGAGTGCGTGCCTGGGGCCGCCCCGTTGCACCCCCGCAGCAAACACGCCATCATGCCCGCGTGTGCATGGAGCTGCACCCGGCCCCTGCGGGAGCACTCAGGGCCTCGGAAGTCAGACACAGACTCGGGCTGTTTCCCGGCCTGTGACGGAAGCACCTGGCACTTAGGAGAAAACTCGAAGTTCTTGCCATGAGCCCCAGTGCCCACAGGACCAGGCCCTCCTGTGTCGCCCAGCTCCCCAGGGCCTTCCTCCCACCGCTGCCCGCAGGTCAGGCCCTCCTTCCTCCTCCAGCACCGCCCCTGCCCTCGGCCCCGGCCCTAACCCCCTGTCCTCACTAACTGCCCTAACCCCCTGTCCTCACCAACTGCCCTAACCCCCTGCCCTCACCCACTGCCCTCACCCCCTGTCCTCACCCCCTATCCTCGGCCCCCTGCCCTCACCCCCCTGCCCTCAGCCCCTTGCCCTCACCCTCTGCCAGCCCCCTGCCACAGACCAAATCCCTCCCATCAGCACACCCACCCCCAGGGCTGCTGCCAAGGGCAGGGGGGCGAGGGTGGGAGGCGAGGGCAGGAGCCAGACCTGGCCTCCCTGCCACCGTCTCAGCAGCCACTGTCTCTCATGAGCCACCACGGTGTGTGCCACCCATGCTGGCTGTTTCTCTGACCCCATTCCCCGCTGTGACACCCACAGCTGGACTCAGCCAGGGCTTCAGAAAACCAAGCATTATGGTCAGGAGCTCTCGCTCATTGCAGCCAGGAGGCAACCCCTGCAGCCCTGCGA